>NW_023339718.1:13602940-13615738 GCF_004916995.1 Morone saxatilis
CCAAACTTTTGAACGGTAGTGTATGTCATGTGTATGTGCATTGTCCTTACCTGCTGAGGGTGTAACACTGATGGCTTCCACCCCTTCCGGCAGAGCCATCTCCTGGCTGTATAGCCTGTGTGTTGTGAGGCTGAGGCGACATGCACTCTGCAGATTGGAAGTGCAGGGTTTACTCTTCTGAGCTACTGGAGAACTGAACGTGTCAAAGTTAAACTGAGAGCTGTTCAAAGGAGAAGCTGTAGTGGCATCCTTCTCCGTCATGGTGTCTTCTGTGGGGACATAAACAGGAAGAAGGTAATATTATAAAGCTAAGACATTTTTGTTGGTCACAACTCAGTGAATGCAGTGACAGACACTGTACCATACCAGTAAATTCAGTTCAGAGTACAGTACTATTTCTACAAGGTAAATAAAACCTGTGAGGGTAAAACTGTCCTTTAAAGCTGCCATTAATTTGGTTATGGATTGGAACAATATAATTGCTAAAAGTGTTTATCCTGAAGCAAATGTGGTAGTGAATCAATGTTTTTCCTGTGAACTTTGAGTCTTTTGTTTAAAGTACCCACCCATGGTGACGGGTCGAGCAGCAAGATGGAGATGCCACATGTGGAGGAGCGAGCGACCTGTTGGGGTCAATTCGACCACCACGAGGAAAAAACGTGCCGAGAAGGCTGGCTGGCTAGAGGCTGCAGGGAAACACACAGAGACAAAGAGAGATTAATGAGCAGTGCCACTATGGTGGTGTAAATGTGTAAACCTTTAAAAAATATCTAAATTTTCAAACACTGAGTTAGAAGAAGTCATTTTGGCCATACCAGTGTGGGGAGAATCAGGAGTTTCCTGTGTGCTTTCTGTTCTCTCACTCCCGAGGATCAGATCCTCCTCAAAAACATGCAGGAGCTGGGTCTCCTTCCCCTGCTGTAGAGAACAACAGTAGCTATCATTAAACGACATCAGATACAGACACTGAACAACATGCTTCATCCACTGTAAAGCCGATTAACAAACACAACTTGTGTGTTTGCTTGTCTTACACAGACATACGCACAGGAAAACTGCCTGAGGGGAGGAGAGAAGATTTGCACTCTGCACCCGTTTTTGTTGTCTCATGGTTGACCTTTTACAGAGACTCAAAAAGCCTACTGCAGAATGTTTTCTGTTAACAATAAATAAATATATTACAGTTTATATATCCTTTATTTCAAGGGAAGGTTTCTGTTAATATCCTCTTCATCCAAGATGTTTACAATGTCTCTCTACTGTTAGACAGCTGTTGATCAGAGAGAGAGCAAGAGCAAAAGAAATATGTTTGAATACTCTTGGTCTTGGTATGTATACTTACAAAACCAGTGATGGTATCCAGCTCGATAATACATCCTGGTTTTGCTGTGGATTGCTGACTGATGATGTTGAACACCTCCCCAACATATTTCTAAAATGAAACAAATAAATGTCATTAAAAGACCACTATTACATTACGCTATTACACAGTCAAACAAACATAAAGTTAATGTGCCAATTGTGCTTCTGAAAATTAAAAATATATAACCAATATCTGCGCCATCATTGACGACACTTTTATGAACAGAGTGAGCTGTTTATATGCAGTGCAAGAAAGAATGTCCTTAACAGACTATTTATGAACTTTCTTGTTCATAACTCTGCTCTGTTATGGACTAATAATAAACCTCCACTTCTTGCTGAATTCTACTCTGCTCTATTTGGTTAGAAGGGTCACTGCCATTCATCTTATTTCTCTTCTCTTGTTAGTTCATTCTGCTCCTATGTAATTTCCCTACCAAGTCATCCAAGGCTGACACTAATGAAGTGGCAAGACTGCAAATTAACAGCACCTTATTACCTCACTGATTCTGTTGGGTGCAAGGGGAAACACTGATGTGCTGTTATCGGTGTGCATAAAAATAGTTATTGTAAGTTTGCAGTTTGCTGGAGTTTGGGAATCCGGTTTGAGGACTTACTGATATCTCAGGATTAGAGAGCTCACTCAGGAGTTTCTTAGCTTCAATAACAGCCTGATACAGTCTGAGTGAGTGGCCGTCACTTGCCACAAAGCAAGCGCTTGGAGAGTTACAGTACACACCTAAGGACGGAAAGAAAGAACATTGAACAGTGTTTGCTATTATGCTTAAATAAACATGAAAGACAATTATACAGAATACTGAGTTACAGTACATGTGACAAACAAGCAAATATTATAGACTCCTGTTATAAAGTCATACAGACCAAGTACACTACAGTAACAAATTGATTGGGATATTTAAGGCCTTTGTGGATTTTATGGAGTTGAAATGAGTTGTTTTCACAGGAATTGTTTATTTATATTCAAATAAGGGAAAATGTACTCAGACTGTTCTAAATTATTACCTATGGGGATTTCATGTCCCAGAGATCTCATTTGGTTATTTTTTTGTTCAGTAATATTCCTTCATATTACTGAACCAAAATAACTGGAATTATAAAAAATGAAGTTGTGCCAACTAAAATGGCTGATTAAAAAAAAGAAAGCGAGAATAAAGTCTTCAGCAATCTCTCATATGTTTCTCACCTAAACAGCTGCTGGGAATGAGCGTGGGCAGCCAGGCTACATTAGCAAATGCTGATGCATGGAGAGAATTGATCCGAGCTAGCTCGGAGACCCCGCCTGACAAAGACAGTGGCCCAACAGGGTCCACTCTCCACAAAATCAGCTCACTGTAGATCGCATTGGGATCCTGGGAAACGACACCCAGGGAAACCCGGCTGGGCCGTGACCCACGTGGCAGAGATGCTGAATGAGGGAAACCAGAGGAGCAGGCGTCCGGAGGAGCCAGGATGTTATCTACCTCTGGTGTCCTCAAGGCGTTGTGGTGTGAGGTGGTGAGGAGGAGAGGGAGCAATGAGTGACAGGCCAGGTCATTGAGGTGGAAGCGGTGGCCACAGTACCGTGACTTGTGAGAGACACTGAGCACAGTGGAGAAAGCAGAGTCCTCTGCAAAGCTGACTGCCCACTGGTTTAGGGAGCCATCGGCATGTTTGGAGATCATAAGGACGTTGGGGGTGAAAATGCTTAGTCGAAGACTGCTGCTGGGTGCAGCTTTTCCTTGACCACCGTAGCTTATTAGAGCACATTTGGTTTGAGGCAATGTGCTCCCAGGTGGTCGCTGTCTGCCATGTTGGATAGCTAGATCCACGTTCTTGTTGCAGGCATACATAACCACACTGTGGCTCAGGGAGATTGCATCACCTGTAGGGAACGCTACAGGGATACGGGACACAAACGACACCTAAGAGAGAAAGAGAGACATCATAGCAATGAAATCAAAGCAACTAAAACGTACAGCAGCGAGTTAGTGATAAGGATTCAGTCAATCAAGTACTTCTCTTTTAAATTGAAATAAGTGTACATTATGAAACAGCTAAAGTTCCCATGAGAATGTGGTAAGGACACCTATGGCAGTGAAGATCAAGAGCACACTTTTCAAAAGGGTTAGCTAAAAACAAAGGGCTGTAATTCTACTATTTTCCATATAGAAGCTGAGAACTGACTTTGTGAAATTAACTGGGCCACAGTGATGGAGACTGGAGCCTTCTCTTCACTTGCTTTTGCCTCATATGTAAAAAAGAATAATATTTAACCAAACTTATGCTAATAATAATACCGGTATCCTGTCTGTTTTATCTAATTAAAGCAGCCAGGCCTAATCAACCTGAATGTCAATGAAACTTGGGATTCTTTTAGCTGCCCTGCCCGACTGACTGACTGCTATGTCACAAGGTACTCATTATTTCACCGCTAATAAAAAGGCATCAGGGGACTTTTGAATTTGATTTTGAAGTCACACATAATTAGAATATAATTGTCTGAACGGCTGGATGAGAAGCCATTAGAAAAGGAGCTGGACCATCACAGCTGTCAAAATGATTCACAACCGTATTGAGATGACAAATTACTTCTTTCCCCAAGAAACACTTTGTGAAATTGTGAATACAAACAAGTCGTTTGCAAAAGTGACCAAAGAAAAGTCTTCTTTGTTCACAGTGTTCATTAAATTATACAGTAAAAATATAATTAATCTTTGCTTTACTGTAGTTTTCCCATCATAACACTGTTGTGTCACTGTACTTCTTTATCAATCTCTCAAACTATGATTATCCAACATTTAGGAATATTTGTATACAGGTAAAAGGTGAGGGATTAAGTCCATAAAACATCAAAATCAGTTTTGTTGTTGTTGTTTTACATAAACATAAACTACATTATCACTGAACACACCTGAGCTTGTCGGAACATGCCTGGCTGGTATTCATCTAACCAGTCTACATGCCAGACTAAGAGAGAGCCGTCCATGGGATGGATACTGAACAACATGTCTGCGCCTTTGTTCCACTCCTCTAACAACACATCCACCTGGTGCTTCACTGCTGCCAGAGGAAGCTCCAAGGCCTCAGGTCCTTGGGAGTCTTCTTCGTTAAAGTTATCTTCATCTTCAGCCTCTGAAAGAGAATGAAAAATCATAGTGCCCAAATTTAAATTCTGAAAATTAGTATAGAGCTTAATGAAAAATGTAAAAAGTCTCACTTTCTGATTGGAGTCTAGATTTGAAAGCATTATTCCTGCTTCATATGCGGTTCATATAAATTGTTAATGTCTGGTCCAAATATATGTTTGTACCTTCTTGGGAGCATTCGTTCTGTTGCTCCAGGCTGCCTCGGAGCTGCTGCAGGAAGACCTCCATGGCTAAAGTGAAATGAAGCTCTTTGTTGTTGAGCCAGTGGACAGTAAAAGGACCTCCAGGCTCCTCGTCATCCACGCCACTCAGAGAGGAGATGGAGGGAAGCAGAGGAATGTCTGTGATAAAGAATGCAAGTGATGTTAAAACGTCTGGAAAAAGATGGCAAAGAATAACAGAAATTAACATTACATTAGATTTGGGGCATGCAGGACAAAGAGACATCTGCTGGAGCAAATTAACTTTCATGAATATGGTTTAAAGTATACTTAAATATTATTCAAGCATACAAATACAACCCTACAAGACTTCTCAGCCTCAAGGCTGAAAGAAAGTTTTGCCCTGATTTAATTCAGCATAAAAGCTCATAGGGATGTTAAACAACCTCAGGCAATCTACAAATTTTAAAGCATTTCTGCCATTAGAAACACAGAGGTGAAGCCCTCTGACCTCAAGCTGATTATATTCAATCAGAGCTATAACTGTAATATAACTATAACTGCAGTGTCCATGGTTTACAAATAACTAATGATCTCTATACTGTAGGTGTGCTACATTATTTCCTTCTCTTTAAGAAATATTTTGTAATATCTTGTAGCTGCAAATTCTTCAATAAATTGGGAGCAATTTTGTTTCACAATACAACACAATGCTGGTAACGAGGATCAACAGGATTATCAATAAGTAACAGAAACTAATGTGCTTGAATCTGACCGGTGGCAGGGTTGATGCTGGCAGCTATGTGGAAGTGGCAGAGAGCGTTGGCATGGGGCATGTTGCTGCTGCTCTTCTTGTGGTTGTAGTGTCGGCTCTGATGGTGAGGCAGGCAGCCAGTCAGGGAGGGCTGGGGCACATCCCGATAAAAGGAGGAGTGCAGCAAATCTTGAAAATTCAACTGTGAGGAAAACATAGATTATTCAGGTTAGATAATTACTACACAATATTAAATGTGTTTTGATCTTACATGCTACAGTTCTGATACCACAAATGTGATGATTGTTTTGACAAAAATGAAATCTATATCTTATGAATGTAGACTGCCTTGAGTTTATTAAAGTGCTTTTCTCATAGATTATAAATGTATGTACAAATCACAGAGGCAATGATGTCTTTAAAGAGATTAGATCTTCTTAAATAAACTGAAAAGCAACAAACATTTTATAGCATGAGGCAAGGAGGTGAAACACCATTGTTTTCGGATACCCCTTTCAGGCTGACATAGTGAAGCAGGTTAAACCTGCTTTTGGAGGCTGATGTGAATTAATCAACTTGTACCAACAAACAGGACTTCACTATTCTCCCAGCCTGAGCTGAGCTACTCTGCACCAGTGTTACTCTTAGGGATGGGAATTAAATTTAATGTTGTTGACGTTTAAACAACATTTAAGTTTAACTGCCCAGTTTGTTTAAAAAAAGCCAGGGAGAAAGAGGCAGCACGGAAGAATGGCTGAGATAAAGAGAGGGGCATGTAAAGGGAAGTGAAATGAAACCTTAACTTAATTTGGTACTTTGGTTATGTAATTTGGTTTTTCCTGTTGTTTCGCAGTAACGTGTAAAGACCTACAATTCAAGACTTGAGCCTCTGTGACACGACAAGGTATTAACCTGTAACAGCAGTCTCATATGAATGATTTGAAAGACAGAGAATATTAAGTTTCATGGAGATTATTTAACATAATAATGGGTTCGAATTTCGCTGATTTTATGCAGCTTCTCTTATGTAGAATGAGTAACTTGAGCTGTAAGGCTGTAATTTCTCCAAGTATTATTGAAATTAATGCGCTCATCACTCCCAAAAAGCAGTCTTTTGCGAATATTGATAAGAAATGTGTGTAAATTCACCATTTGAGTATACATATGCCAAAGCAGATACACATACTTTAGAATGGGTTTATATCTACGTAGAAAATTTAGATTGCAGTGGAAATCCCATATCACTGTTTCCTCTAGAGGCTTTCAAACAGCATCCTTATCAAGAAACTTTGGGATTAATTAACTTCATTGATTTTGAGAGAACTCTTGTACTGTTCATCCCACCCTGAGGCATCATATTAAAATGGAGTTTAAAATAGGACTCTCTCAGTATTGTCCATCCATTCAATTTTGGAGGGGGAGAGTTACCTCAGACTACAGCCTGGATGATCCAGCACAGTCTGTGATTTTTAATGAATAATTCCACACATGTACTCTTACAGACTCTCCTCAAGGCACAGTAGAGAAATTTGCATACCTATTTTTCCTGTAATCTAATGTGCCCTGAGCTCTGTAAGTGCCAGTGAGACCCATAACCATTTAAATGTCCATATTTAAATGGATGGAAGTATTGTGTTTGAGGCCTAGCTAGACTGTCAGCTACAACACTAGTCACTTAAAGCAGAAGACACCACCATTAAAAATGTGAGTTAGCAACAGCAAAATGTAACAAAAAACAACCATAAAAAAAGTTGTAATTTTTAGGTGTTTTAAAGATTACAGAAAGGAGGCCTATATTTTTCACTGATCCTTTTCTTAAGCCCTGCAAAGCTTCAAACGCCATCATCATCATGTCTGATAGCCAATTAATTTTCCCTTTTAACTACACTAAGCCACTGTTTTTTATCTTCTTTCTCAGTCTCCCTTTGCTCTTGTTCCCTCATCTCTGCAGCATCCTAATGTCCTACATAAGCAGTGGTGAAAATATAGTCGCCTGGCTTCTATAACAAGGCCAAGTGGGGCAAACCACAGAGCACAGCATTTGTGCTACTTATTTTCCCACTGTTTATGAAATTATGGTGATTTTGGGGGGATTTTATAACTAAAATAACAACATTCTCCCTGTGAAACAGCTTTATAAATAATGCCTTTGATTTAGACCCAAACAAATGATGTTGACCCCAGCAAACACTTCTTTTGACGTCAATGTAATGGTCATTTTGCAGTTACATTCCTGCTGAATTATACTTACTATACCCCATTCATGTCGGTATGGGTAGGTATGGGCACTGCAAACTACAGCCTCCTTAATGAGCATTAACTTGAATTAACACCTCTCTTAAATAGACTTAACAAGCACTGAATGTAAAACCCTCATAAAGGCCTTTATTATTATTTATTACTGACTGTTGTATTAGACTGAGTTGGCAGTCAATTTAGGTACAACTAGCTAACACAAACACAGTGTATTTATCTTTAGCAAAAACAAAATGACAATGGAGTTGCTTACTTCCTGCGCTGTTCCTCCTTGCATCTTGCCATTGCAGGTGTTTTTCCTAGGGCCAGCACATCTGAGTGTGTCACTGTGTTGGCCAGAGGAGTGGTTGTTATGGTAACCAGACAGGAGGCTGTCACCCGGCAACAGTGTCTCAGCCCAGAGCCGACACACACTGTCCTTACAGCAGGTGAGCAGAACGTTACACACTGCACCCCTGTTAGGAGAGAGGGAGGACAGCAAGGTGGAAAAGAAAGGATAAAGGCAAAATGTTTAGGCTGAAGTCTGATGCAGGGTACTGAACTCTTCAGTTCTTATCATCTAACATAGTACTATTCAGTATCAGGTCAAAGGAGGAACACCTGCAGAGAGATAAGTTAAAGTAAAGGTCAAACAATGAAGGTTAACAGGAGTAGTAATGACACTGGTGATAAAGAAATGACTGAATCTAATTTTGTCCTTAATGTAGGCCATGACAGAGCATGACACAACAGCTTGCTTAAAAAGGGAAAGCAACTGGAATTTACAAACAGAGCAAGATGCCAAAGGTAGAATAAGAGATTTTCTAAATGCTAATTTATAGAAGCAAATAAGCTTACTGTGAACTCTGGCATAACATTACACTGTCTTACTGTCTGTTTCTCTGATCTGATAAGCAGAGCAACAATAATCTCTTCCTAGTAATTTCCAAAATAATATTCCTGTATGCTAAATCTGCCATGAACTGTGTCAGATCATAATTTCAGACAGAAAACAATTACAGGTTACATAAGATAAGCAATGCCGTAACAAAGGAAGGCAGAACTGGGAGTAACAGTATAGTGTGATACAGCCTTTAACCTATTGTTTGCGCTTGCTTGTGAGAGCTCATTCATTTTTATTCAACCCACAAATACAGTATATTGGGTGGCTAAATAAACAGAAAGAGATACTCCCTGTTTACCCAGTGAAACAGGCCTAAAAAACAGGTTATGCGAGTTGAGTATTGTTTTAGCTATTATTATGCAATTGGTAATTTGTGATTTTATAATTGCTGTACTCAGCTGTGTCAGCCTAGGTGAAAATTAACCAATTAAAAATAAATGTTTGTGTTTGACAGTGTCCATACCGTGGCATGTACTTGCTGGTCTTCCTCCAAGAGAAGCCTGTAACAGAGCGGGGATGGGCCAGGTAGACAAAGGAAAAGGCCAGCTCTCCCTGGACACCAACAATGGGTTCTGGAGGTGTGAAGAGACTCGAAACACCTGACTTCCACTTACTGGTGCTGTACCAGACCTTTACTAGGCAGTCATCCTTAAGAGGAGAGACAAATAGGGATATAATGGATGCCATAATGTTTGATGTGCTATTACAAGTTAAAGCAATTAGGCTGAATGTTTTTTTAAAACATTAAAAGGTAGGCGCTACTCATCTGTTACTTTACAAAAAGTACAGTACAATGTTTGGCTAAATAAAAATGCAAACATGACTAATTTGCATCCAAATTCATATAGGTTTAGCATCTCCTGGTACCAGCCACTTACCTGTCCAGCAGTAGCAAAGAATTCCCCATCAGGAGAGAACTTCATTAAACTGACTGGGGAGGCCGTCCTTCAGACAAAAAATACATAAAATTACATTATTTTCAATATAGTCAATACAAGTAAACTCTGCATTTTCAGATATAAAATATATAGTAAGTAATGGCAGCTGATTAAGACAGAATAAGGTGAAATTATTATATCACTATTGGAATATAAAGACATTTTATTTCCATATCAATCACATCTGTACACATACGCTGTATATAGAGGACATATAACTCTTATTATTTTTATTATTATTATATATGGTATTTCTCATTCTATTTTTTATTTAATGTGTATTTACGTAAATGTTGTGTTGTATCTAGAGCTGCTGTAGTGAGTGAAATTCTCCAGTGTGGGATAAATAAAGTATCTCTTATCTTAAATAAAATCTATAACAGCTGGCTTTGTTTAGTATTATGTATTTAGTACATAACTAAAAATTGTGTCGATAAAGTTATCCACAGAGCAATAAAAATCCCTCTCTTAAAGTTATAGACGTAGGCAGTATCATGTGCAGATTTTGTACTTCTCAGTTCTTACTTGCTCTGCCAGATGCAACTCCAGGCTGAATGAGTGTCTCTTATGGTCATTTCTGTCTGCTTTCCCTCTTCTTCAGCTTCAGCTTCATCTTTATCTTCATCTTTTACTCCATCAACATGAGACCACAACTGGAGGCTACTAGAGCCAGTTAAGAGAGTGCTGCCTGGAGACACAAAAACACATTAATAAATAAATAAATAAATTAATTAATTAATCATTTGTTTAAAAAAAAATAAAATAAAAAAAGGAAGGCATATACCCAACACTTTTTAGGACACAACTATACTTTTTTGTGTTACTTTAAGAGAGCACTACATATCACAGTACCTGTGGGGTGCCAGGCCAGGTTCCGTACCATTGACTTTAATACAAATTGACCAGTCTTCTGCCATTGGCGATTCACCTTCTGTACACACAAGACAAAAACATAATTTTAAAAGAATATCGAATGATAAAAATAGCACAGGTTCTGTAAGAAATCATTCCGTATCAGTAGTTACAACTGCCTAACATTAACTAAAAGTGAAGCTGCTCTCATGTGAGCCACATGTGATCAGGCCACACAGACAGCAGCTGCAATACCAGGAAACTTCTGCAATGAAAGAGGTACCGAGTTGTGTTTAGGATGTGTAAACCTTTTCCATTCCTTATGACTATTCTTTGACATCTAAAAACAACAGAAGGCTGTTCTACGCTGACATACAAACCTAAGACTTCTGTACTGTACTCCCAAGAATGGGAATAAACAGTAAACATGGCAATGCCAGCAAAACTTCATACAAAATTTCACTAGGAATGTGCATGTCTGTTGAAAACATTTGTGCTTCCCTGGCGACTTGTGATGGGTTTCAAATATCAAGTGGCCTGGAAAAAAAAGGTCTAGTTTTTCAGGATGATCTGAATAAATGGATGACCAGACAGTGACTGGTGAATGTAGTCTACTCACAGTCAGAGATGTGTCCTTTTGATCTGGGTGCTGAACAGGCTCAAAGATACACACAATGCTTCCATAGGAAGCCGCAATCTGTCCATAGAAAAAGAAAAACATGATAGATATCAAGACATTTTGTTTTCTGATGGAGAATGAAAAGGTAACACCCAAAACACAACCATGTTATTTCACACATTCAATTTCTAAACAAGCAAAACTAATTACATTTCTTGTAGGGGGGGAAAAAAATCCTTGTTTTGACTATTTAGGCTGAGAATAATGAGTATGGATCCTTACACAAAATATTAATTGGGAGTAAATAAAAAATCTATAGCTTATTATATAAACCATGACATGTCTCAACAGTAAAGGAGTATAGTCCTTGGGCAACAAATCAAAAATACGTATGCACACCTCCCATTCATGCATTTGTTAGAGCTATACACTCAAGTGCTTTCCATGGGAGCCACAGTCACAATGTTAAACAGAGTGAATGGGTGACATTTCTATGGCAGTGACCACAAATACCAAGCTTAATAAGGTCCCTGTCTTGAATACAAGCTGTGTCTCTATTGGGATAAATAATATGCCGACTGTCATAGAATGAATACCGTGAAGCAGTCAGTCACACTCTCAAACGTGCAAATGTGCATGTATTAACACATACACACATGCAAGCCATTACAAGCAGAAACATGGTCTCATAAAATATTTCACAGACAGACAGTGGCTCATGGCATGATAATACATAAGGAAAATATATAATTTGTTTATAACGGTTAATTTTTAATTAGATTTCAGTGGAGAGCATACATAAGAACTAACAATATACTGTGGCTCTAGCACAGGGAATAAAGTAGTAAAGTCAAGATAGGCCCGTTCTTAGAGTAGCAAAAAGAAAACAGTTCTCCCTCTCTTGTCTTCATAGTGTTGCTCTGCACAAAATCTAAATAAACAAAGGAATTCTTTTAGTTTGTTTTGTGCTTAAAATAAATTTCTCTTCATGAAATTAAGCAATGCAAAGCTCTGTAGAGTCTAACCTGCTGCAACACGACATAAAATATAGTATGAAAGGCCCAATGCAGGTTACTATTCTTATCAGTGATTGTGTTGTTTGCACTAATTGTATTCAAGTCTCACAATAATGTGGTTTTCTTTAATTAAAACAAATTGCACCTTCAATATTGTGTTTTAAGAAAATGTTTCATTGCAGTCGGTCATTAATGCTAGTGGTCAAAATGCATCTGAAGTGCTACAAAACGTATGAGCGCAGGGGATGTGTGTGAACAATCCTGTGTAAATAGCATTGCAAACAGAGTGGACAGAGGGGCAGTGAGGTGGAACTGGCAAGCATAACAACTGAGCATGCTTAAACAGATGCTAGACCATGCTGGAGGCATGTGAGGTTCCTTCTGGCCGGACCGAATTGGATTAAACATCACGAGGGGAGGTGAAGGATTGGTGGGTTGGATTAAAAGGATAGCTTTTTTAACATTTGAATTAAATCAGGCCTTTCTTAGACAAGGCAACCACCCCTGTTTAAAAGAATAAACCCAAGTTAAAAGTGATGACCTCGCAATGATGACTTCTGCCTTCAAGGTCTTTGGTAATTTATGCAGATTAAGTAATCCTGGATCTTCCCTTTTTCATTTGTTTGCAGCATTTTCACTCAGTAGCTAAGAGGAATAATGAATACTGTGATGCTGTAATAATAATGCAGGATGGGTTGCTTTGGCTTCCACTGAAAAAAACAGCACTCTCTCAAGCTTGAAAAATATGGAAGATGATCATTAGCTTAGTCTGCAGAGATGCTATAACTTGTGGGGTTTTATGAGTTTTGTT
>NW_023339718.1:13615763-13619867 GCF_004916995.1 Morone saxatilis
TTTGTTTTAGACCTAAATACAAAATTCTGTTGGTAATCACTACCACTGATAATAAAACAATACAAGCGAGAACATAGTATTATTAGTAGTAGTGTTATTAGTATTATCAAACAATCCCCTGAAGATATTCAGTGAAATTCAGACCATGACCTTTTGCAGCTTGCAGCTGGCCATCTGTTTATATTATAAAGTCCTAAACTCTAGAAGAAACTACCAAAAACAACAGGTCTGATTTGGACTAACAGTGGGTCAACTAGTGTCAGGCAAGTGTTGTGTTCAAGCTCAAGTTTTTTAGCTTTTTAAAAACTTTTTAGACCCGAAAAGAATTTTAAGGCCTGTGCTCAATATCAGAATATACAGTATAATTCTTCCATTCTTGCAGCAACTGGGACTAGTCCAACCCACCTTCTCTCACAAAGTTCACTAGAAACCAGCCAAAACAAGTTTAAAAATCCAGTTCTACCATTTATTCTACTATCCCTGTAGCAAACTGAAAGTGTACACACAGGCAGTTCTCTTGTTGTCTTTTGTGCAGATGTACTTGGAACTGAGTTCAATTAGACCAGATCACAAAGATCATAACATGAATTCACTATTACACTGAATCTGTCCCAGATACACTTTATAAACCACTTCACAACAGCTCTTTGTTGGGCATACAGTTAAAACCACTTTGGGGTCATTACAGGGATTATCAGGGCATTACATCAGTGAATATGCCTGCTGTAACCATTACTGTTTTCGGGTAATTTTCCCCTCCACTTGGAGTTGATGACAGGAAGCTCAAGTCTATTAAACAGCCACTGATGTTGCCCAACAAATCTTTTTTCCTGAAGACATAAGCTGCCCACAGTTAATATGAGGTGCAACTGAGTGCCACTAAATGTGCCTTGCAAAACAGTTACAGTTAATCTGTAACAAAATCTAAAAAGAACAGAGTCCTGGGCATTTTAGCTAAATTTAGATAGGATTCATTAGATAAGTATGAATTTGCTGACACTCTGAACTGAGCTTGTTTACCACCTTGATCAAAACACATTCCACCAATCCCTGTTGGTGGTCAAGTGAATTAAAAAGGAAGAAGAAATGTACGTCATGGTGCTGTGCAAGCACAGCCTAGCGCCCTCACTTCTTTTTAACTGATCCCTTCTTTTTGCACTTTGAACCTGTGTCAAAACCACTGGATGGGATCTAAGGGTCGGGTATCAGAATATTAGGGCTGCAACGATTCCTCCAAGTACCTTGCATAACTCGATTATAAAGTATGTTTTATCCGATTACTCGATTAATCGATGGAATATTCGATAGAATACTCGATTACCAAAATATTCGATAGCTGCAGCCCTAATGAATATGGTGCATTATTCATTTAAACTGCAATGTTTGTATTCAACAATGGTATGGTGTTTCAGGAACATCCTGATTTACACATTAGCCTGAGGACACAAAATGACAGAGCACCACTCTATTAGTCTTACCTGTCCACCCTGCAGTGAGCAGTCGACACAGCCGACCTGGATGTTCCCGTGTTTGGCCCCTGGGATAATCTGCAGTCGCTCAAAGTCACTTCCCAAAATTACCACGTCACAACCTGACGCGTAGGCCTATCAGGGGACAGGAAAAAAAAGAGATGACGATGACACTTAGATCTGCCCAGAGAGAACTACATTAAGGGTTAGTTGAACTGCACTTGAGCTGGGGTCAGTGTCACTGCATCAACATGCCACATATGACAGCTCTGGAGTACAAATAGATAAGATTAGAAATCTATGCTATATTTATGTGGCACTCAGGAGATCTTCACATGAGCTGTGATTCACTGTGGCTATGTCTCCTTCACAAGAGGACATAAGGACAGAAATAGTTCTCCTATTGATCCATTCCCTAAAGAGCAGGGGAGTTAGTATCTCGTAGAGTTTGCTTTCAGATCACAGAGTGCAAAAGCAGTCAGCAGCACAGCCTTTGTAATTCAGACATGCAGCACAGTCCTAAAACTTAAACAAGGACTTCTTGCAAAAGAGGAAAGAGCTTTTGCTCTATTAAGTATAACCTTAATTATACAGCATTTAACACAATACAATGACATACCTTAAATTAAAATGTTAAGTTAAACTCGCATTGCTATAATTAAGCATTCGATCAAGACAACACATCCCTAGTATCTGTTACAGTGATAGAGGGCCTCATTGTGGCCTTACAACCCACATGGGAGAAAAAAATGTGTGTGTATAATAACCAAGTCTTTATTCAGAAAAATTTGTCAAATGAGCTCAATAAAATGTATTATCACTTATCTGTAATGCAATTTTTAAGACAACAAAGAGATTTTTTTTCCCCCACATTGTACTTTTGGTCTGCTTTCTCAAAAGCAAATCAATGAACAAAAATATGTTCTGACAGATCACTTTGGCGACCCCCTAACAATCATAGCTCGTAAATAGCTGGGAGGGAAATATTTCCAGAGCTTGAAATATCTTACCGTGAATGGCACATTGTTGACGTTGCCTACAGAGAAACAATTGTCTCCAGGGTTGACAGCCCCTGTGAGGACCTGATGGAGATTCATGACTCTTGTTTATAGTACCCTTGTGCTCGTTCCTCTTCTCTCCTTTCTCACAACACCCTCCCAGTCCAGCTGAGATTCATGGGAAACCATGGGAAGGATGTGTTCATCTTCATCTGTACAAGTAATTTCACTTCAGTGCCTCTACAGACTTGCTGTTTTGAAGATAGGAAGGGAGAGATAAAAACATGACATGTAAACAGAGAAAGTTTTGGCTCAGTAAGCTTCACGCCTAGGGCGTATTACTAACATGTATAATTTTTGACAGCAGATTGATTTAACACTCATAATATTGCAAGTACACAGTTACTTGCAATGTTATCAAGGAGGAAATAGATGATCTGCAAATTGTTGTTGTGCATATATGAGCGTTCTTAAACCTTTTCTGCACCAGTTCAAAACTGCATGAAATTAGTCTCACAATGGGACTTGATGCACAAAAGCATACCGGTATTGTGAGAGGACCCACTACGAATAAGGATTAAACCTATTTGGCACAGAGACAGCTGAAAAAGGCATATTGTCGCCAAAGCTTATTCTGTCCTGATGGCCCATCATAAAATCCGTGCCATTTAGCACGTCAGCAGTTTAGAGGTTATCATCGAGAGTTATATAGCCACAAAACAAATGCAGTCAGCGTGTTTATTGACAAAATATTTAGCATGTACAGGAAGCCAAATGACCACAATGGTGGGTAGGCACCTGTGGGGTAAAAGAGGGCTTTCGGGTACCTAAAAAAAAAAAAAAAATAAATAAATAAAATGGACAAGCAAGGTGATGGTGTTAGTAGCCGTCACATTATCTCTACGGGGCTTTCTAGCAATGTGGCATCAGCTTATGTGCACTGTCCAGGTGCAGACTGGTTCTGCAAGTATTTAAAACGATAAGGCATTTCAAATGCATCATAAGATAAGATAAGATAAGATATTCCTTTAATAGTCCCACAATGGGGAAATTCCAATCTTACAGCAGCAAAGTGGATAGAGAAAAAAACAGTATAAAGACAGTTAAGGACAGTATGAAAAATAATAATAATAATATATATCCGAACACGTACGGAGAAAAAAAAAAAACAGTAAAAACCCGCAGAGTAAACACAATTAACAAACACTAGGCCAGTTGCAATTGGGCAATAGATTGCACGTAAGTGTTGTCATTGTTATTTGAATCATACTTCTCCAGGAGGGACTGAGTATAGAAAAAAAAAAATCAATCACCAAAAGTAAATGCTCCAAAGGCATTAAAATATAATAGGGTGGATAAACAACTAACAACAGTAATTAAACCACAGACAAATACTTTTAAGAATAAATGGATGCTGTAATAAGTCCATGATCATCTTACCTAGTGTACAACATAATGAAATAAAAGTCAGTCAATAGAACATAAAAAGGTATATACAGATATGAGCCCATGAGTCAACACAGTGCAGCGCCTTACTACAGACAATGCAGTGCGTTGATCACTTTGTCTTAGTCCAACCTACTAACTAATTAAAAATATAGAAGTCAAGAAAAATAAGTAAAACACGTCACGAATAA
>NW_023339718.1:13619967-13636934 GCF_004916995.1 Morone saxatilis
GGGCAATAGATTGCACAGTAATGATTGTCCATTGATTATTGCAATCATAACTTCTCCAGGAGGGACTGAAGTAATAGACATCTCACCCAATAACTGATCCAAGTTATTGGGTGGATAACAACAGATAACACACCGACATTAACTTTTAAAGAAATGGCTGTGTATGTCCAGTGTTTTACCTGTGTACACTGGCAGTAAGTCCAGTCCAATAGACATAAAAAGGTCACTATTACAGATCAGTGAGCCAAGTGAGTCAACACAGTGCAGACGCCTTACTACAACAATGCAAGTGCGGTTGATCCACTTTGTCTTAGTCCAACTTAACTTTACAATTAGAGTCAAAAAAATAAGTAACACTCACAGAATAAAAATACATACATACCAGGTGTCTTTAAGTGTTACTGATGTGACCTTACCTCACTTTTAGGCTCAAGGTACCTGACTTGTCATTTTAACAGCACACAGACACACTGTCCAACTTCAGGCCTACAGCATTAATATAAAGTGCAGCAGCAACGTCGAGCTATTTAACAAGTGGAGAAAATGTGACTGTGTTTCCTGTGTTGTGGCAACTCACGTGATAATGTTTCACACGCCAGCACATTAAGACACAGCAAATGACACCACATCTGACTAACGCCGTGTCACCCGTCCAGATGAAAACGTATAATGGGTTGAGTGTCCCAATGAATCAAATCAAACACTTCATACATTAACTAACACGTCCCCAAGTCCTCGAATCAAACGCTAACTTAGCTATCAAGTTGAGCTAGCCATCTGCACCGTAACCCGACCGGCGTCTAGAGAAAGTAATTAGCTACTTACTTTGTGTTGATTCTTCGTAGCATGTCTTGTAGGTGTCAGGATAACAGATACCCCCTTATTTTTTTTTTCTCAATTGCTCTCCGACATTAAATGTGACGGTCTCCCCCGTTAGCTAGCGTTAGCGCCTATTAGCTTGTGAAGCGCTCTTTTAGCTGAGCTCCTGAGCTACAAAGTGTCTGTATATCTCTGTAGACACACAGTTAGAGCCCGACAGTGTCTGCCTGCCGATGCGAGGAGCTTTTAAACCACTTCCTAAACTGCTAACCATAACAAGGAGCCAACCTCTTTGCAAGGTTAGCAAATAAAACGCTTCCAAAGAGGAAGCTTTTCCTGATGCTGAAGATGTGTCATGATAGTGACTGTTTCGCTGCGGTGCATTGTGGTCCTTGTAGTTGCTCTTTTGACAGCGAAGCATAAATTCAGCATGGCACACACCTGCCCGCAGTTGAAGACGTAGAGAGAGACGTTTTCTGCGTTTTTGGTGTTATTACTTACTACTTAGCTTAGTGGACATGGTCTGGTTGTGTTTGTTTACACATATTTGAGTAACTGCTCAACTCGACCTGCCTTTCTCAAATAAATGTTCAAAATGTCAAAGGTGAGTTTGTAAAGTTGTTATTCCAGCTGTTTTTGTTAAGGTAAAAAGTGGTACTGTGCCTATTCAAAATTGGAAATATGGGTTATTGTTCCCAGATCCTCCATTAAGTACAATACCAGAGTCCATACATTTAAAAAAATATATATATTTTTAATAAACAACTTAATTTAATATATTACTATCATTTACCTCATCCATGGGTGTCAAGATGAACATGATCATCTGTGATCTCAGATCTGTGGATAAAAGAAGAAGAAAGAAAGTTTTGCTGTGCTCAGGCCACCTGTAACCACACACAACATTGATGTCATGGTGTACTGTACACTTCTGCATCACCACACTCCATATGTTTCAATATGTATCAATACTATGTTTCTGTGTCACTCATGCTTTTCTTATTTTTTTTAAAGAGCAAGAAATATTGGACTTTGGTCCACAAAATCTAGAATTTAGAACTTCTAACCTTTCAGTGAGGTTAAATTATATTCCCCAATGTTCGCTAATTATTTGTAAAATTAATGTAAATGTATAATTTATGGGCTAATTTATTTTATATATGGAAAGAGATGTGGTACGAGGTGTTTAAAGTCCTTGCATTAAGCCTAAATAACCACAGGGTGTCACTCTTGCTCAATACACTGGATTCCAATTTACTTTGATCCTCCAAATGGTTGAGCTTTTTGTACGATATACATATATAATATGTATTGTGGTATTCCTGAATACACTTTTACATCCTAGACATAAACATGTAAACATGTATACATATTTCACATATTACTATTTTAGTAAAACAAAAAAAAGAATGGTTGATATCAGGTAGACTGAAAGGTGGCTCCAAATCTTGCAAAAATAAGACTAGTTTCTTGCAATATGACATTTAATGAACACAGAATAATATGTAATCTTATATACACTCATAATATTTAGTGTCTCACTTTTTTTCCCACTTGCACTGTATTTCTGCACATTTGGCACAATGTAATGGGCAAAACACTGTTGAATTGGCAAGTAAATGAGGATGGGGGTTGTAAGCTTCAAACTCAATTAAAGCATGTGGAGATAAATGGAACAGACACTCGCCATGAATAATTAAAATGGCTGACATGTCAGTGACATTGGGGAAGGTTGGTGATGTTTATTGTCATGGCAGTTGGATGGTGGTGATGATGAAACTGTTGACTTCCCGGTCAGGAAGTAGGTCACAGCTTTATTAAAGATGTAGCTTCGTAGTATAACTGTGCTAAATATTACATTGCCTTTCAGTTGTGACATACACATGCATGACCACAGTATCACTGCATAGGTTACATTTATGTGCACTAAATGTAGAAAATTGACATAATATTTTTGCACACACCCACACTTTCACACACACCATCCATCCTGGTGTAATAATGTCACCTTCCCTCGTTTTACCATCTCAGTTTTCTACCACTGTGTTTGACTTTGAGCAACATTCACGGAGAAAATAAAAGAGGATTCTTTTATAGACAAACTCTAGTTCACGGTGTATAAACGATACTGCTGTTCAGTGTGATATTGAATTTTCTGACTTTGTGTAAGAGTGTTTAACTTGGTTTCTTTTTAGTGGAGACACCCAAAAAGAAAGAAAACACTCTCTGTTGTACACTGGAAAAACTATGATAAAGTTTAGTTTAGGTTAGTTATGTGTTAAAGAACCCTCCTGTTCTGTTCTGTATGTTCTTTGTGAAAGTGTTATCTTGTGTAAAGAGTTTTCAGTTATAGTGAGCTTGTACTCTCAGCCAAGCTTTTATTTCAGTGTTAGAGACAGAGAGCTGAAAGTTAGATGAGGTCCTAAAAATATCTGATAATCTCTGTGCCTGGTCCAAGACATATTTGGCAGCATCCCTCAGAACCTTCAAGATTGTTAATCTGGAGAAACCTGGCATGAAATGTGAGCACTGTTTTAAAATATTAACAGTAAAAATAGACAGTAAAGACTCTAGATACAGTACATGTAAGGGTAGTTGTTGATGTTTAGGTTGATGCACAGTGTCTTAGCCTTTACCTCCAGTATATTTTGCATTAAATATTGATACATAGCTATGATATCTGCTGTTCATCAGCAAATTATTTTATACATTATTTGCATGTTATTTTTGTTAGTACGAATGTGGTAACTGTATTTTATGCTGCTAACTTTGCAGACATAAGATACCACCACCCACTTCCATTTTTGTCTCAACACAATTTGTGTGTGCAGTATTTGGTTTTTCGTTTTTGTCATGCTTCATGTTGTGTTTTGTATATGCTCATAATGTATATAGTATATAAGTTACTCTTTTATACTATGCATCTGTTCTTGTATTTCTGCTGCTGTGGGACAATTTCCCATAAGCAGGGTCGATAAAGTTAATCTTCTTTTATCTCTCTAAAAGAGAGAATTGGAAAGAAAATAAGTAAATAACTTAATGTTCATAGGTTTCTAGATTTCTGGTGTGCAAATTGATTATATTTTGATCTAATTGGGAGAAGAAAATTATATAAAGGAGAAAATAGGAATAAAAGAATATTTACATAGTAAGACAGAAGAGGGCAGTATTGAAACATATAAAAATCGAGGGTGCGGCGAGGCTGTAAGCCTGTCAAGGCGCTGCAATTTAACCTCATGGCCAAACTAACACTTGGCTGCTTCATAATCCTATTGTGAAATAAGCACTGCTCTGCAAATGCAAAATACAGGCTAGTAAAAAAAAAACACCCCAAACCATTGGCCTGCTCAGTTTTAACAATCACGTAAAATTTATTTTCAAATTACACCAACATAGATCTTGATTATCAAGTATGGGTCTTGCTCCAGATAACATGAACTGAGCCCCAGCTGCTTTGGAAGGTTGAATCAGTCCTCCCTAATGCATAATCCATGAGTTTTTATTTTTCCCCTGAAATGTGAGTTGTCTCTTTGAAGTGTTTTGTGGTATTATTATACTGTGGTTTGACGAGTAATAATGTTGATGTCTTGTATGAGCTGTAATTACTGGATCTGGAGGTAGGAGGGCAATGCCAAAATGGGCTTGAAGTTTCAGTGTGGCCGTGCTTTGATGTTTCATGGGTGGCGGGTAGAGGGGGAGTGAGTGAAGCGAGGCAGCTTTTCCACAGGAGAAAATACCCACAAGTTGCTGAACTTTTTGTTACAGGGACACGAGTAACCATAATGAAGCATAATGGCAAATAAAACAACAGTTCTTTTGAAGAGACTAGCCATTTAGCATTTGGCTTCAGTAATCACAAAATGATAAATACTCTCATCTCAGGGTAATTATGTGTATCCTTTAAACACTCATCAAATGATAAGCTTTCATTTTGGTGTATGTGTAAAACTGCACTGAGAGGGATAATGGGCTTTGTTTGCACTGAGTAAACCAAACCAGCTGCACTGCACTGCATGATAATACTGTTTTTTGTTAGTGCCATCGCTGGCACACTTTGTGTTTGTAATCCACCGGCTCTTCCTTCTCTGTACTATAATTTCAACACTGTCCTACATTGATGCGTAATACAGTGACCTGAGTCAAAGCGTCCTTGGCTGTGAATGTTGTTGAGTCAACTGGAGGTGTGTTTATACGTGTGTGTTTTTGGCTGTCAGCATGTGTGAAGGCCTGCGTACATCAGCGCATGCATCCATCTGTGCGCTCGTGCACGTGAACATGTGTGCGTCATTATTGCATGAGGTGTCTATGAGTGTATCTCCTGTGTGTTTGTGTTGCTCTCGAGCACAGCCTTGTCCTGCAGAGGTGATTGTGCAATGATGGGAACAGACATTACCGTCGGAGGAAGAGGGGTTAGCAGGCAGGCTGCAGGATATCCCATCACATTAGGACTGCTGCTGCGCCCACTTCCTTCAACTCTTCCCAGTGAGAGGTCAGCAGAGGGCAAGCGAGCTCCTCCCTCTGTCATTATCCTTCAATCACCTGCCGCCCTCTCTCTCTGCTGACAACAGAACTTTCTCTTCTCCCTCTTCACCCTTTACTCTCTGCACCAACTTTAGCTCTTTATGAGCCCTCACCCCTTCTTCTTCTTGTCTGACTCTGCCTTTATGATTTTCACATCTTTTTACTCTCCATCTGTTCCCCAATTCTCTCTCCTTTCTTGGCCTTTTATTTGTCTCTTTTTGCTCTTTTGATAGCCCCGCATCACTCTCAATTTCCCTCTGTCATTTTCTCTCACAGATTCAGAGAACTCAGGGGTCCCTCTTTCTGAGACCTTTTGTTGAGTCTGCAGCTGATCTCTAGATTGCAACAGAGATATGATACACCCACTGCTGCTTTCACAGACAGACTAGAGATTGAACCAGAGGAAGATCTCCAGTGAGTTTTTAGCAAGAGGGGAGAGGGACTAACTGTGTATTGTAAGCCTGAAAGCACAGTCTAATGTGTGTCAAAAATACAGCTAAAATCTGGGGCACACTGTAATGCAATATAGATGTTATGTTAACATGAATATTTCATGAAACAACAATGTACTATAATGGAATAATGTATGGGTATTGACTAAACTGAGCAACAGAGGTGATAATTTGATATCTTTATATATTGTGTCTTGCAAAACACTGAAATCTTTTAGCCATCCACATGATAGCGGCCTCAAACAAAGAGCAAACATCGTTCACTCAGTTCAACAGCACTTCAATATTCTAGCATGATGGTTCAATATTTTAGCATTTTACCCCACTCAAAACTGGAAATTAGTGATTTGCATTTTACTTATCATATTTGAAATGCACCAAGTTGTACTTTATACTGCAGATCTCTCCTGGTTTTGAGCAGTAGGAATCTCTGTGGTTGACACAAATTTGAGATGGATTTGTCTAGATGTGTTTTGACTTAGTTTGAGCTCAGGTCTCTTCATCATCAGATGCTTTGGCGTCCTTCTTTGTCTGACTGGCTCCTCCTGTCTGACAAAATGTGCAGTGAACTTAATGAGGAGACAAGAATATTTTTACATGATTTAAACAGAGATCACAGAGCAGACGTCCAGAACACATCTCTCTCAAACAACACACATCTGATAACAAATCAGACACTGTAGAGCGTGTAGATGAAAAACATTTACCACGGGGAGCTTTTCTGTCTCCTCTCCTTCTGTCATAACACACTACACACACACATATATAAAGTGATGTCCAAATTTACTACATGTGAGAAGGAGTGGCAGTGACAGAGACATTTCTAACAAGTATACTACTACAAGTACAGACTTTATATCACTTTCACTTATATTATCCATAAGTTAGGTGAATATCATGTTGCTAAACACAGTTAACTCTATCAATCTCATATCAAGAATCACATCACGTTTAAACACTAACCTAACCATATTTTCTACAACATCTAATTATCTGTTCGTAGTAAAATGTGCAATCCAGCATTGAGTGGCTATGACAGATTGTTGAGTTACGGCTGTTGAATATACCTGTAATGGCTCTCGTTGGGCCATTATCCTCCGTGATATCAGGTTATTATCCCTGTCTGATTTATACTGCTTCTGTCGACCCTCACCCACGGTGACCTACATTCACTTTCATCTAACCCATCTATCATTTAGCAGTTCAAAGCTGAGGTCTGTCTGTGGAGGAACGCAGTGGGCTTGATCATAATGGCGTTAATTCTCCAATGACACCTTAAAAAAGTGCCCAATATTATGTATCTAAATGTGCTGTTACTGTACCGCTGTGGATTAAACGGAATACAAACTACAATACATCAAGAGAAGTTTAATGGGAAGCAGATTGTTTTGGCAATTGTCTTCAATGAGTAGAGTAATCCAGCTGGCATCAAGGCCTGCAGTAAATGCAAATACAGTGGCTTTTCAAGGTCAAAGACCAGTTTCAACAAATGATTCTCCCTCCTGTAATATAGACTTCCCATCCATTCTCCCCCGAACCACCACAAACAACTACTGTGAAGAGATAAACATAAACACAGACATAGACTGATGGACAGGCAGACAGAATGGGAAATGGAAAGACAGAGAAATGCCCTGGACTGAAAAATAGATGAGTACTATGGGTGCGTAAGAAGAGGCTGGATGACTTATTCAGTAGGGACTGTGTGTCTGTGTCATTAAATCAGCTGCTACACCCACATCCAGCCACCCAGGTGAAGTTAAAACTGGAGCTCAGGGAGAGAATTGAGATACTGGGGTCGAATCTGGATCTGGATTTGGACCTGGATCAAGATGGGAATAGTAATACACAATGTCAGGGGAGCAACTGCTTCCACTTTGTATGCTATTGTAGTTCTTCGGAGCTATACTGTGCTCTGCAGCATCATTTCCTCATAAAATCAATTGCACTCAACACCTTATAGGCATTCGTAGGTGAAACAAGGTAAGCAAAAGTACACTTGCATTGTGTGGCCACAAATATCTTGCTTGCTCATGTAAACAGAGCAAGGAGACAAAGGTCAGCTATGCTTCCTGCAAACATATTCGATAGAATGTGGACAAAGTTTTCAAAAATCAACAATAAATAATATTGTTTCATGAACTGGCAGAGGACATTTAAGTGGCCAAAGATGAAGCTGAGCTCCAGGAGCGAGGGCTTGTCTGGCCTGTACTTTCCACAGTTTGTCTGGCTATAAAAATACATCATGTCTTCAAAGGGGTTTGAAGCTGGCAAAAACTGGCAATTTATACCTCACATCTTGTTAAAGTTTCTTTTGGCGCATCAGTTCCCCCACACAGCAACTGATAGAGGGAAAGAAGAGAACATACAGGCCCAGACTCATGAAAACCCAAAGTCAAAACTGGATATTTGATCAATTACTGGTAAACAACTGACAACAACAATTCCATACACCACAAATAGACCCCATCGTGATGGATACAGTCATATGTATTGTTTAAGCATTAAGCAAGATGAATAAATTAATGAATAAATAATATGTCAATGAAAAAACAAACTAAAATTGGAAAAAATGGGGGAAAAGGAGGCTATGTCTCTCAGTGAAATTAGATACAAGCATATCAAGATCCCAAATCCATTAAGATACTTCAAATACAATTTGAGACAATTGAATAATAATATTTGAGGGTGGAGATTCATTCTTGACCTTGTGAACAAATATCACTCGTAATATATTCTAAGCTTAAAGCTCAGATGGCCTTAACCACTTGTTATCATTTGACCAAAGTTCCTTACATACCGTAGTTCATGTGATAACACGTCAGCAATGTCCATCTGCTGAAATAGGGAATATGACTATAACGAATATATGAATATTATATGAAATATGAATATAACATTTCTGGAAAATAAAGGAAGTGAACCTTGAGTTTAAAATATTTTGTCAAACATAAATTAGAATTATCCCAGTTTGTTTATGTGATGACCCATTTTGTATACCTGAACCTTCAGTGGTATTCCCTCTCCACCTGACGTCAACAACCTCTTTCTCTCTTTTTCAGACCTCATCAGCAGCATGACGTCCATTTGTGAGGTAGATGAGAGAACAGGGAGGACACAGGCTCACATGCACTCAGCCCCCCACCCCACCCACACTCACACACACTTACACACAGACACACACTGAGTCCCATCTGAGATTCTAGAGACTATGCTCTCTAACTGTCACTCCTAGTTACAGACCTATCATGCAGAAATGTTGACTTATTCATGGCTTTCATGCAAACCTGGATGCACAGAGGAACTGAAGCAGGCTGGTGTGTGTCTATGTGCGCATGGTCTGTCTTACAGTTCTTTACTCACTATACCTTACTCAGCCATGCTTTACATCATTTTGCCATTACAGGTCACATACACACACACACACACACACACGCACACACACACACATTGATATATATGCTGACATAGATGCCTCTGGCTTACACTATGAGCCACTTTCTAATAAGGCTTTTAATATTTTGTTCAACTGATGACAGGATAGAAATGCAGTTTTTGCAGTGAGTAAGGGAGAATAAATTGTATCCCTGTATTATCTCATCGTATTTTCATATTACAGCATATTCAGAGCATGCACCGCTCAGATAATGACACCTCTGCTGGTTTAGAAATGCCTAGATAGTCAAATAAGGCAGGCTAATGTTAGTTGCCAGTATGCAACAATAAAGCAGCATGAAATTGATGCCAGCAGGTTAACTTTAATTAACGATGTTAAATGAACATTAACATCAACCAGGTTGCCTACTTGTTGCCTATTCTTGGCAATGTGAAATAGTGATAAGTAGTTAATGTTTATGTAGCTGTATGAAAGTTTAGCAGCATTCAATCATCTCTGAATACAAATCAGTTACTCAGAACCTTTTGCCACCAGCAGTGCTGCTTGAACAAGTAGCTGATGGAGGGAAAAAAAGATTCCCTCAACTAGAATTTTCTTGGAGACCAATTAAAATGGTGTGAAAGTGTTGCTTGCCAATTGGACGGCGCTAAAAAAAATGTGAACGCTCTTCCTGTGACACTGGGTGATTCTTATTTCCTGTTATTCTTTCTATTGTGTTCTAATTATTAGGATACGTAACCACCAAAACTCTCTCACTCTCTTTCCTTATATATGTTTAAATGTATATATGCATATACATATGTTTATATATATACGTACTGCACCGTATACATGTCTGTGTGTGTGGGTGAGGGAACATTAAATTCATATCTAGGGCAACTGACTGTCACTCTCTTCAGGGTTTTCTTCCACGTTCCAAGCTCCACTTACAACTTCAGGTACTGTATGCATGCATGTTTGTATTAACCTGTGTCAGTATGCATATGTGCACACATACATGCATATAAGTGCACATGTGAGTGACATCTGTCAACTGTCAAACATCTAATGATCATAATTCAGCTGCTCAGGGGGAACAGTGTCTCAGTTTATTCTGTTATTTTTATTTCCTGCCTTTATGTAGAAACTGACACTCTATCATCCAGGATCTGTTAAATATTGCTCTTGATGTGAGGTATTTGACACAGAGAAGATGACATATCAGATGTATAGTAAACATAAACGCACAAACAAAATAATCAGAGGAATACACAGAGTATCTGCCAACCAATTCTTTGTTTTGTTTAGTTATTGCTATATACATACATATATACACCATCCACACACACACGCACACACATATATATATATATATATATATATATATATATGTATATATATATATATGGATGGTGTCAATAGACTATTTTACATGTATAACTACTTGTCTGTCCCCATTAACAGGAGTAATGTAGCTAATTAAATCAGATTCAGCTTTGGATATTGTAATACAATAATTGTGGGCTGTGTGCTAATTGTTAAAAAACACACATTGTGTTTAAATACACTTAATTACACTTAATTACTTCAGTTCTTGCTGTTTAAACACCTATGAATTATTATTATTGTATAACTTCTAGAGTTCAGTTTATTATTAGTTCAGTTTTAATATTGTTTGATGAACCTCTACACGCTAGAAACACACTGGAGAGTTTTGCAGTGTGACAACAGCTAAATAATATCCCTCTATCAAGCCTAAGTGCCTGAAATACAGCTGGGACACCTGTGTAGACTGCTGAGAAAAACACTTAATTTTACTATGCTCTGTGTGTGTTTGTACAGTTATTTATTTTAAAAGTTCTGGGCTCCACATTTTCTGATTTGGTAATACACCACAAACAGCACATTTAGATGGAAATTTCTCTCAAATATCTACAATATGGGACACTTCGGCAAGTTTATTCCAAAGAACATTTGGGTCCTGAGAAAACTGTTTCTAAAATGGAAAGGACAAATTAAGTGAATGATGGAACTATGATTTAATTCCCATCAGTCTTGGTATCTTTTGATTGTACAGTGGTTGAGTATTTCTTTGTGCAAATACAGTGTTTTTGACTATTTAAGCTGTTTTCCCCTTATATTTGGTAGCCTATACTTTGTAATATAAGACATTTCAGCAGAAGGATTTTGTTAACTTTCCAGCTGTCCAATCACTTCACAGATTCTGCTGATAAACTGGCCTGGTGCCGTTTACAGTGAACAACAGTCACTGATTAGAGATGCATCAGGCCAAACATCGGTATCAGCCGATATTTACCTTGTTGACTGACATCGGCCTATCTGCAAATAGGATAGCGTTCACCAAAGTCAGTGGCTGATGTTTATCGGGTATGTTGCATCAATTCTGCACTGGCAAAATGTTGTGTTGGTTATTTCCAACTCAGATACTGGAGACATAATCACCTCCGTTTTGCAGCACTGGCACAAATTGCATGCAAATACCTATGTGCTCAAAACAGCAGCACGGATGGTGGGCGACTGTTCAGCTCTGTGTGTCACATCTTGGATGAGAAGTGAAAGAGACTGTGCTCTACCGAGGCAGAGATGCTTATCTTTTTAGATTTCTTGGTTTCCCTGGTGCAAAAGAGTGAATGAAAAACAACAAAAAACATTGATATTGACATCAACTACTGGCTAAATGTTTTAAACAATGGTTTCGGCCCTGACTTGGTGCATCCCTATTACTCCTTTTTGATTTTTTTTTTCAGATTTCTGTAGAAGATTTTCTTCAGTTAACACTTTAAATGAGCTTACTTTCTTTTTATTTAAGCTGTGGTGTGTGGTGTGTTTTTGTTTTTTACTGATTTACTGTTAGGTACGAGTACTTATTTTCATCCTTATTATAGAAGTGCTGCAAACTCATAATACAATGTACTGAACCAATGTTTCCTAAAACCCACAGTATCACTTTAAGGCCTGTAGCTGTTTACCAGAGTTACACTAGATCCTTATAATCCCCACTTTTCTGTCTGTTTTCAGCACGATCCACAAGTGAATATCAATTATGAGATGACAGCAGAATACAGCCATGCTTTGAAAATACAGTACAGCTGTCGTTCGCTCCCAGGAAGCCACACATGGAAAGGTTTAGCAATCAGCATTATGTTAGCCATTAAAGTACTAAGAGGAGAGGTAGCAGACAGATTCAGTGATTGGCCGCAACAGTACAATGGCAGGTTACCACTGTAAATGGGCTCTGTTCCGTTCTCAGTTTCCTGTATGATCCCACAGGTGAGCAGCAGCCATTAGGACTCATGGCAGCAGCATCAGTGGCAGTTCTAACAAATGGATGCTCCTCCAGCGGCCCAGCTGTAAAACACACAGCTCAGCAGGCTTCGAATAGACATCCTATCACCTACATCATATTGTGATATAAAGGCACAACAAAACTCCAGTGACTCCAGCAGGCTGAGCCCCCAAACCTGCTGAGTCCCACGGTCTGGCTGTCTGCGGGTTTATTATTTCTTAACAAGCTGAAACTATTAAGGTTTTGATTTGTATTAGGATTGTGAGACTATATTTTAGAGGGAAATATTGCACTTTTTTTTTTTACCACAATTCTGTCACTAGTTACTTTGCAGAGTCTGATTTTACCCATACACATCTTATCAAACATAATTTATTGATTAAACTACCCAACAGTATATAAAGTTATAGAGATTAGTTCTACCTTGACCAGCTACAAGGGTAAATGCTTGATGCAGGCATCAGTACTAATAAAACAATAAAAACACTACCTTGTATAATGAGTAATTTTACTTATATTATATATTACTGATCATACTTCAGGATTTTGAATGCAAGACTTCCACCTGTAGTTAATTAGTTTTACATGAATGTATTGGTACTTTCACTTACAATATGAGTGCTTCTTCCACCACTGAGGAGAAGAGGGGTAAAGTGTCAGAGGCACAGGAAATTGCTGCATGTTGTTACAAAGATTTTAATGATACTCACTGTCTAGAGGAAGGTGGGCGCAGTTCGTTTAGTATCCTTTCAGGCCAGCACAAAGGTGTGAATTAGTTGTAGGACATTGCTGGAAGCCAGTAAAATGAGCAGGAGATGTCTGTGACACTGGGAAAGTAATGTTTAGATCAAGTTCCAGGGGTTGGAGAGGAGACAGGCGGGTATAAGTGCAGCTGTAGTCTAGTCTGGAGATGAAAAAAAGCCTGGATATGGAGCTGAGCTGAGTCCCTGAAGAATGGCTGCTGTGTGCATGCTGTCTGTCCCAGCCGGGGATGTGATGGTTGCTCTATTTCAACCGCCTCTCCTCCACACAGTCCTAATGCGCCTGGGACAACTTTAGCAAGATAAGCGAGATAAGCTCTGACACGAGCATATTTCCAGAGTTCAAACTAACTGGTGTGTATCTTGACATTATTGAGCTCGAATTATACCCTGCCCGCCTCCCACACTTAGCAACACTTCCACTTCAAAGTGTGTGTGAGAGAGAGCGAGGGAGATAAAGAGGGAGAGATTAAAGAATATAAAGACAGTGTGTGAAATACAGGAGGGTTCTATAGTTTGTTTTGGTTAGAGGCTTGCAGCATTTGCAAGCCTATTGATGTTAGCAGATCAAAATGCTTTTTTCGCATCTGCTTTTGCGTATAGTATCCATAATGATTCACCTGTATGTGCCGACAGCAGAGGGTAAACTTGCACTCAAACACATCTCTCACACAGAATTTTAATGAACTCGAACAAGCCTGCAGTACATTATACTGTAAGATGAGATGTATGATATATGAATGTAATCCAGGCTGTTAATTGCCAAAGAAGGGCTTGTATTTGCATATGCCTCAACCAAGGATTAAATAGTCTGTTTATGATAAAGTATTTTTAAACATATCACACAAACAGAATCCAAGTCTGACAGAGTGAATGATTTAAAAACAACTGAGTGATTATGTTTTCTCCATCATGTGCACATGCCCCTCGTGATGGTTCAGTTGCACGACTGTAAATGACTTTTGTTTTTAAAGCAAATCAAATGATAACAGATGAAGAAAGGATTGGCAGGCATTAGTTTACATTAAAGAACAACAGTGTAGTGTTTGGCATTGTGCCTGTGGACACAGCACTGTACTCAGTACTGAGTTGTTACAGTAACAAGACAGCAATAGTGCCTGACAGGCCACTACTCAGGAGCACAATTACACACACACACACACACACACACACATATATGTACACTCATGCTACTGCTTTAACAGGTGGTCTATTTTTATATAATGATAAGCCCAAAGCCTCACACACATTAGCTCTGTCCCGCTAGAGCTATCTTATACATCTGGATGTCTATACTCAGGTGTGTGTGCGCACTGTAATATAATGTGTGTTTGTCTGAGAACATGTGGAAGTAGTTACATTTGTGTTTTGTGGCAGATTTGCAGTTTTCAATCTAACAAATTGATGTTGATTTTGGCTTGGTCTAAGGCTAGGAAGGTGTGTGCGTGTGTGTGGAGCATTCATCCCTGACATCAGACTGTAGTCTAAATGTACCATAAATTTAAGCAAAAACTTTTTGAACTTTGCTGTTGTTTCCAAAATATTTACCCGATGGCCCATCTGATGAGATCAGGGCCAATTTAAAATAAGGGCCCATTTGTAAAAACTCAGCGACTGTGGGAGGCATTTGTGTCTGTGTGCATGCGCGCACATGCCAGCCTGGGACCAGGAGGGACCACCAGGGAAGGAAAGACGGTCCAGAGACCAGACACAACAGACAAGAGAAGCTTTGAACCTGGTCATGACATACCGATTCGCATCGGCTGCTCACAAAAAAGCCACAAAGTGCAGCAATGCGGGCGGCACGAAGGAGGACCTGCATCTTTTTTTGTGTCTTTCAAAATGACCACTGACAGTTTGCATGACACAGAGCCAGCAGACCAGAATGCGTCTCTACAAAATGACAGTTAATCTTATGTGAATTAGCAACTAACCTTTAAACATTTACCATTCCCCCCTTGCCTGTGTCAAAACTATTAATCGCGTTCTCCTTCTCCAACGCGCATTCTTATGAAATGCCGCTGTGTAAAAATAGAAATACAGTTGTCCATAACTGGCACCCATTGACACAATACCTCCCGTTCCAGAGACTTAGCTCCTCCCTATGTATGTGTGAGAGCGTGTGTGTGTAGCTGGTGGGTGACAGCTGGGCTCGCTGCGCTGCGCTCCAGTCTGGTAAGGATCTTCATCTCCAAATAGGATGACCGTCGGCTTTTGTGGAAGGGACTGCATTCAGCTCCGTAGCTAGTTCTGGGACACCCGGTTGGTTCCGTGCATTCAGTTAACCTAAAGGGGAGTTTAAAGGCCAGATAACGTCGTTTTTTTCCCCTCTAGTGTGGATTTCGGATGGATTTTCCCATTTGAAGAGGTGTGATTTCAGCGCGGCATGTAACAAAAAGAAGCGCAAGAGAAAAGTAGCGCTCGTATTGTTATTCTGAAACGAGCACCGTCTGAACTGCTTTGAGAGCCGTATCTCATGGATTACTAAAAGACAGAGCTGTGAAACCACTCCGACGCATTACCATTCATGAGCTGAAGGTAAGATTTCTTTGTTTATTTCAAACTTTAGGTGCGCTTATAGCCTGTACCAGTCTTTCTCCAGCCCCGGAGGCTTGTTTTATGTACAGCCAGGCTGCCGGGCGACAAGTGCACACGGTTCATAGGGTTACTTTATCAACTTAGGTTGGTTTCGCGTATTAATATAGCATTTTTAAAGTTATAAAAAATTAGAAAGTGCACATTTTTTCCAGTTAAAATGAGAACTGGGATGCTTTCCTTCTCCCGATATAAACAGACCACAGTTTCGTGCGTAATCCCTCTTATGCTGTTTACCCATTTGGAATAAAGAAGTGCCCGTCTCAGAGGACCTATTGCGGATCGCACTGAGTTTAAACAGAAGGAAAACAATGTCAGTATCATTACGGGTAGCACCGTACATGTACGGCAAATAAGAAATGTGCTGTGGGAACTTGGTGTGGGACCGATTGTTGTCCCCTTCCTCCTCCGTCTAACAGTGCTTTTTTCAACCTGACTGACTACTGACTGACTACTGACTTTCTAAAGATGTTGTTAAACTACAGCCACTAAACTGCCAGTTGTAGATTTTGAATAAAAATAAAAATGTCACTAATTATATGAGCCCAAAAACATTCATGCCGGATTTGTTGTGAAAACGCACAAACACTGAAGCGCTTGCTCCATTGCTACAGTGCATGATGGGATTTTTATTTGCCATTTTTTTTCTCACATGATTGGAATTTGAGAATTAGAGCATTAATTTACACATAAACTAAAGATACAGCCTGTGTTTGCAATCTCTCTTTTTGTTTTCATTCTTTCTATACAGCTCTAATCTTAATCACAGAGATTCGATGTGTTTTAATAAGTCATTTTGCATGCAGATTCTTAAGTGAGTTACTCAGACTTTTTCTGTCTGTTTCACACACACACACACTGTCTAGGGTGTGTTCAGGGATGTCAAGCTACACCAGGAGGCGGAGTGGTCACTATTACTCTGGTCCGAAAGATCAATCAAATGTTTGTAATTCTGACCAGGAGACAAAATTGCACCAGTCTTCAGAAGTGGATTTGCCATTAAATGAAGTGCTGCTTCACATTATTTCTTTAACAAGCTGGGAGAGGAGATAGAGGCCTCAAAAACCACATCCAGCAGCCCGACTGCCAACACCCAGTCACTGCCACTGGTTTCTCCTCTCCTCTCCTCTTCCAGT
>NW_023339718.1:13637034-13642306 GCF_004916995.1 Morone saxatilis
GAGAGAGAGAGAGAGAGAGACAGAGGAGAGAGAGAGAAAGAGAGAGAGAGAGAGAGAGAGAGAGAGAGAGAATAAGAGAGAGAATAAGAGAGAGAGAGTTTGTATTTACCTTTGTCAGTTAAGGACAGATACATATGCAGCCTGAATACAGTAGTTTTGAATAATTGATAAATGGCTTTGCTCCTGTTCAAATGAATTGGCCTTCAATTATAAACAACGAGACCGATCAGCTGCTGTTAACCATTGGTCCCCATTCAGTCGGTGTCAATACCCAGCATTCAATAGTGTGTGTATTTATGCATATTTTATAAAAAGCCATGTTTTATTGATGCATGTCCTACGTGTGTGGGCTGCTGGGCTTTTTTTTCCAAACAATTAGAGTGCGAGAAATCATCAAACCCCACTCACTCATCTGGATGTGATTTATTGATGCTTAACCCATTTTCCAGATTCCACATCTTTCTAAATTGCTGCTGCTTCCATTACACCGCCTGAACGCTAAATGACAAACCTGCTCCAGTAGCTGAACATTAAAAAAAAAAGAAGGATAATCATGAGTCTGTGAACGTGTTTTAGCACATTTCTATTTAGAAATACAGGTCAGCATAATCAAAGAAGCTTTTGTTTTAATGGAACTGTCGATCACAGATTATACATGGCACATTCACTGATTTTAGCTGTACTCAAGTTGCCTCTCTTTTCTAAGTCAGTGTGAGTCTGTTGTACCTATAACAAAATTATAGGTAGGGTAGAACCTACCCCCCCCCCATAAACATTTTACTTAACCTTCTGCTACTCCGTCTCTCTCATTCTTTTTTTTGGTTCTGATTTCCCTGACCCACTTAAATTGAACTCATTATTTGATAAATGCCTTTTATTTGATATAAGGAAACATACTGCATTATACAGGATTAGAGGACATAGCAGAACTACAGTATGTCTAAATGTCCATGTATCTGCTTTGTTGATATATTTGATTTGCTAAAGAGCCTGCAGTGTATTTGCTCACTTCCTCCCTTCCATCCTTTTCAGTTAAGTTGGAACATATCACCCATTGTTTATAGGAGATGATAAATTATATTCAGTGTACTATAGAGACCTAATATATCTCACCATGCAGTATGGTCCAGTATGCTCTATGCACAGCATGGCTCATTGAAAATGTAATCACTCGCTAATCACTTGCTTCAGCGTGTTGTTCCATGTTCTCTGTGTCTTTCACACAAACACACACACAAACACACCTACACACACACACACACACTCACACACATGCATGGATGGATGGATGGATGCGTGGTGTTCCAGTTTCCAAGTTTCATTGTGTTGTTCTAACTGGCTGCTTTCCTCCACTTAGCCTTAACCCTTCCGGCTCCCTATAAATGACTCTACAGTGCTTCCATTGAATTAACCGTCCATGTGTTAAACACTCTTCATACTCGTTACATTAGCATAATTGATTGAGCGTGTTGTCTATGCCAAGAAAGCCAGAGGCATGAAGGACCAGGCAAAAGGCTTATTTGGGCAGGGCGCCGCCAGTCAGTGGTAGAATTGGCGGAGTGTCTGTTGGTGTTTTGGCTGTTGGTCCTTGGCAAAGCTTTGTTGTTAGAAATTAAGTGAATTAGAAAGTGATAGCCAGCCCATCTAGGAGAAAATTGTTGAGGAGCCAAACTTTACTGCATGAGTGCCAAATGAAAACACAGCGAGAACATTTAAAATCAGCTCATAACATCAGGTTCCTCTTCATCCAATGTTGTATTTTTAATACTTAGTACATGTGACATTAACATGCCGTAATACCTTTGTTACAGCTGAGTTTGGTTGCCTGTCATTACTCAAATGGAATGGAAGGGAAATGCATTTGCAGGGATAATCCAAAAGCAGCAGGGCTTTGTGTGATTGCCTGGGAGATGGATGAACGTCTGGCCTTGAAAAGAGCCAAGTCTTGTACTACAGATCAGATGATGTAAATTGTGGTACTCTGCGTAAAAAAATATGATGTCCTAATTCCCGTCCTGCTGTTGTGCTTTTACAGGTGAGAGCAGCCAGCTGTGAGTCATGGAGACAGCCACAGTCTGTTAAGACTCATTAGGGCCGCATCCGCTGCTGAGGCTGTGGTTATTTCTGTGGTTAGTTTGCTTGTTGGCAGCCAATAAGTAGGTGTGTGTCCTGGAGATGTTAAGCATCGGAAAAACTCTGCCGCCTCTTCGCTCGCTCTTTCAGCCCTAACTCTTCTGTAATGCATGTGTCTGTGTCTCTTGTAAGTCAGACCCTTTCCCATTTTCTGTGTGTATATTAACACAAAGCTCAGAGGGTGGCTAATGGTGGGGGGGTTTGAGCGTGTGTACTCAGTGTGTGTACTATGCGTGCATGTTTACGTGGCGTTGTTTGAGTGCATCTGTCCCTCCTCCCCAGGCCCCAGCGATTGGCACTGCATCTCTCATCTATTAATCATAGAGAGCGCTTGCTCTCTCATTCCGTTGCCATAGTTTCAGGACCTGAGACAGTGTTGGGGTGCCTGGCTGCCTAGAGAGAGGAGAAGAGAGAGTAAGAGGAGGAGGAGAGAGGAGGAAAGGAAAGGAGAGGAAAGGAAAGGAAAGGAAAGGAAAGGAAAGGAAAGAGGTGTGACTATGGAGGAAAGGAGGAAATTATATAAACATTGTAGCGAGGGCAAGGCGGAACAATTGAAATAGAGCAAAGGAGGAAAGCGGGGAAGTGATTGAAAGAGCAATGGCAGGCTAACACACCAAGCAGGTCCTCACACCGTGGATGAGTGTGCTTCAAGAACCAAAATGGATTCCATTTTTATCTCAGCAGTGAACCCTCTATCTCCTTTTCAGTCTCTCTCACACACACACATATATAAACTCTCTCCATCTCTTCACTCTCCTTCCTAAAGAGAGCAGAAGAATATTTTCACAGTAGGCATCATCTTGTGAATAGTGGCTGGTGCATCTCCAGTGTGTTACAGTACATTGAACGGCAGTTATTTCACCGTGCTTTACAATGGAAAGGCCTTCCACTGGGCTAAGATGGAAGATGGGCCAGGGCCTCCTGTTTCATGCTCAGTTGGATGTTTTGATGGTAAATCATGCTGAATTCATGTGTTATTCAATGATGGATTACAACGGAAATCGACCACTATGGAAATTTCCGAGGCAGGGAATACCTCTTTCTATCAAACCTTGTCTCCCTGTCTCTGTCTCTCTATATATATATCTGCATGTCCTTCTTTGTCTCTTCCTTTTCCTGTTCTGTTTTCTTTCTTTCTACTTTCCTCCTCATTTAGATTATTTTCCCTCCCTGTGCATAAGGAACACTAAACATGTGCTGTTACTTTCAGAGAGAAGGGGTTCTTGTTTTGGCTGTAGTCTTTGTACCTCCCATATGACCTCATAATCTCATTTAGGTCTTTTAATGGCTAACCATGCACTAATGTGGTGGTTGTATTATCGCCTTGTCTCATCACATCATACCCTGCTTGTGAGCATTTCCAATGGGAGCTTTTGGCAAGCAAGCAACCAGCAGTACTGCAATCATGGGATTCTCAGCACACACAACCACCTTTCACTAAAATGCGTGTGCACAATTACAGATGAACTCACTCATACACACAAAAGACACATGTAAATGCACACAAATTTGTGCACCAGGGCAGTTTCTTTCATGTCACTAAGAGGGAAGAGGGATAAAGAAAGCTCACAGTCATTGTTACCGTGTTGCACAGTGAGTGCCAATGGGCAGAAACCCAAGAATACCTGATTGTGGAGTACACTATGTAATTCTCCCTTCACCGTGTATGGACTTTCTGCAGGGGAATTACCATTAGGGGACAGAAGGACAAAGGAGGAAGTGAGAGGGTGCGTTTGCTCTTTGTGCTGATGGCACCAAGGCGCTTTTGTTGCCTTTGAAGTGATGGGATTGCAGGTGACATCATAGCGGGCACATTCTCAGGTGCAGCAGGTGAATTAATCCAGGTGGGGGATGAGGTAAAGGTGTATGTGTGTGTCTGTATGTGCAAATCCACCGTGTTAATGCTCTTGAGTATCTGTGGAAGCAGGCATGCATGGCTGTGTGTGTGGATGTGCATGTGTGTTTGTGTGTGTGTGTGTGTGTGTGTGTGTGTATGTGCATCACTCATCAAAGCAGAGGAAAGCCAGTGTGTAAGGTGATCTGTATGCTCATGGCAGAGCAGCAGTCATACTCTCCCAGAGGCTATAAGCCTCACTGAATGTGGAACAGCAGCTTCTTCTTCCAAAAGCCCCACTGCTGGTTTCCATGTGCGGGCCAAACGAGGCTAGACAGATTTAGTTTATTATCCATGTTTTTTGGATTTCCTCCACAGCAACATTTCTGTTCAACTGATCTGTCAGCAGGGATACCGTTTCACATAATCTAATATTGCTTTCTATCTCGTGATGCAAACATTTATTAGCAGGCCCTAAACCTGGCAAGACGAGCTCAGCTCAAACAAGCATCAATATTCTAGACAGCAGGTAATTTGTAACAACCATCCCTAGCTCATCTGACACACTAATGATGATGATAGATTGCTTGTAATGGGCCCTGCGTGAATATTAATTCTTTCCAGGTGACTGGTTAATCTTTACAATGACCTGTAGTTATTCTGACATAAACATGAAACATAATATGGAAAGACTTTTAGATTCAGTCATATGAAAGCAATCAAAACAATTTGGATGTGTTCAAGTTGTACATATTAGCCACTAATATCTAAAAACTTACACAACCAACATTATTTTAGTTTATATCCACAGTGTTCCTCAAAGCAAATAGAAAAATACAGACTACACGTGTTTCTTCAGAGTTTCCCTCAAACCTTGTTAAGAAATCAGCCCTCTCCTGGTCACAGTGGCTGGCAGACTACAAGTGATTCCCCTGAGGGTCCTCTATTTCAGAATCCAATCAGGCAGAACTCGGAAACAATATTACCTCTGTGTGTGTGTGTACATTTATTACATAGCTAATGAACAAATTGCAGCCATGTGGCATGGCCTGGTGGCTGGTGAAAAAAGAAACACACACACACACACACACAGACACACACACTCCAGTCCCCAGCCACCGTCTTCTCCCTTTTCCTTCTTTTCACCACAATACACACACATGCGCCCAACCACAAGGCCCCCAGTGTTCTTGGCCTGTCTGTCCATCAGCTCATGCGGAGCGCTGGGCTGGGAGTACTTATCATCCCTCTGCTGAGTGGAGGCCTCACAAAGGCCCACTCACATCACACACACACACGCACACA
>NW_023339718.1:13642374-13649904 GCF_004916995.1 Morone saxatilis
ACACACACACACACACGCATGCAATTCAGTCAGCTCAGGGAGACTGCCTACTATAGCTAGGCTGATTAAATGTATGGTGTGACAGCAGCCTAAGCCGACACTGGGAGGAAAGGAGCCTGATAGGCAAATAGAGACTAGCAGGCAGGTAGACAGGTAGGAGGGCAAACCTATCTCCAATGAAAAAAAATTTAAATACTTTTAATTTGCTTTGCCAAATATCTCATGGAGGAAATGTAATTGCGGCCTGAATTACATTCACTGCAATCCAGGAAGTGTAACATCCTTATATTGATGAGAAGTACAGAGGTCAAGGTAAATAGTTGGACATGCCAAACCCAGGACTTTGAAACCAGTAGTCCTGTAGTTTAGGCTAATAAAACACTTGGTTTATAGAAACACTCTCGCTCTCTCAACGCCTCATGTTTCAAGTCAGTGTTGACTTTTTCAGTATTTAGCCAGACTTAAGGAAGTTACTGCATCCTGTAACACCCCATAAAACCACAAGGTGTCTTCAGCTTTTGCACAGGTTAAACAAACCAAATATAATGTGTTAATTTAGGCAGATGTGGTACTTTTGGACACAGACAGACTGTCCGTTTCCCCTGTTTTTAGTCTTTGTGCTAAGCTAACCAACTACTGGCTGTAGTTTCATATTTACTGCCCAAACATGAGATTTCCACATCTACCTCCAGGCAACAGACAAGAGACTAAGCATTACCCAAAACAATGCCTTTAATCATGTTTGGGCTGCCAAGTTACAATATAAATATATATATTATATATTTGTACAAAACATATTTGTTAATATATATTAAATGTAAATTATAAATGTAATCTTTAGGGAATTTTGGGAAATAGACACACTGGAAAAATGTGAAAGAGACAGACAGTGATGGAGATATCCAGTAAAAACAGATATTCAGGGGTTAGGGGGCATAGAGGAATGTACAGACTAACTCACTGAGGTAACTGGCATATTTAGGTAGACAGGCAGAGAGGAAGACAGCCTGCCAGAGAGAGTAATAGAAATAGGCTAGACAGTTAGCAGGGGAGGCAGTGAGGTTTTAAGGCTCATGCAGAGTAAAAAAACTCCACACATCTCCTTTTCAAAATGAATTCTTGTAAAAATCATATTTCACCTCGCCTCCATCCATGCCCCTTTAATCTGGACAAAAGGTGCTCTGTATGTGGGCAGGTAATCAGGCAAGCAGGTTGATAGGCAGGAAGACAGACAAGCTGTGAGGCAGGGAAAGAGAAGTTGTGCCTTGCATGATAATGTATTCATTCATCCCCCACTCTGATAATGTTCACAGCATGCTTGGCTTGATTCATTCATCACAGTCTACTGGGGGCCTTTTTACGTTATTTGTTAAAAAGCTTCTTTGCTTTTCAAAACATGTTAAAGTTTTGATTTGTGTGCTTACTGGGTTATTCCGGAGGGGTTTGCTTCTGGGTTTGTGGAGGTGTGTGACGCTATGTGCATGTATTTGAGTGCCTTGTTTGTGTATGTATGTCCTTGCATGAATTGGTATGTGTGGAGACTAGAATGAGGCCTATTTTGGTCTCTGAGCAGTTTGGTTTGATTGGGCAGTGCAGCAGCTGCATACTGAAACGCTGTGTCTTTTGATCTACTCCCATCCTCAACTAATCTGGGACTGTCTCATCTGTTTCACTGATAAGTTCTCTGTATTTGTTTCTTGTGGGATCTGTTTAATTTCATCCAAATAACCAAGAAATCCTCTGTTTATTGATTGTGGTGTTATACAGCAATTGAACCCTTGATTATTTAATTGGGTTTGGAGTCTGAGTGAGGAGGCATGGCTATGCGCCCAGCTCCTCTGAAGAGAGTTTGATGAGTCAAAACTGGTCAGAAATCATCACAGAGAATTATTCCTATTTTTGGAAGAGATTATTAGAATGTGTGTGTGTGTTTTCTCAGTATTGAATCATGTTTGCATAAAGGATTTAAACTGCTGCTCTCAGCTGTTTGACAGGTAGGAAAAACACAAGACAGCCAATTCATTAGTCACCCCCTCTTCAGTTTCTCTCCTCCTCCCTATCTTTCTTTCTCTACCTGTGTGTCAGAGTACATCTGAGCTAACACCGGGTGCATGAGATCTAGTAATGCTAGCTAGTCTAGTAATGCTAGCCTGGTAACTAGATAGGAACAGAGGACTGCAGGTGAGGTTATCTAGACCAACTGTCCGTTAATCATTTACATGGCATAGCAGGGTCAGCGAGGAATGGCTCTTTTTACAATTTTACTCTACTAATTTATATCCACATCATGAAATTCTAATACACGTAGCCAGGTTTTCAGCTGTTTTTAAAATTGGATTCCAGGGTTTATCACATTGGGAATTAGAAAACCATAATCTTTCTTGGTTGTGAAACATTATTTTTTTAGTTACTCCTCACTGACTCAGTTATTAGAGAGAGTAGTGCTGCTATGAGTGTTTTCAACAGGGAGCTTAGCTACCTGGTCTCCATCTTGAGTTTACACTGCAAAGTTACAGTATGTTACATCACCGAACATGACAACAAAGAAATCACACAGCAAGGAAAAGAGGTGGGATGAGTCTTTGGAGGTGCAGTTCTGACCTAGATAAGATTTGGAATTTGAGTTGATCCTGTGGTGTAGGCTTATTGTTGTCATTCAGTCTGTACCATTGATCTTCATCCTTCCCCTGTGCTACGGTGGATTTCTCTGTTGAGTCCTGTGAGGAGCAGTCATCCAGGGCCGGCTGAATTCCCTCAAGCTGACGGGTTGATTGTTGCACACTCTATCTAGAACAAACAGGTTTTCATGCAGCCAGCCGATAAGATGGGACATGGTGGTGTGTCCACACTGGCGCCACTGCAGCAGTCATTTGTTTCACACATTAACAGGTGAAGGACTTAGTGTGTGTTTGCAAGTGTGTTTGTCTCTTTGTGTGTGTGTGCTCTTGCTTTAGTCAAGCTGTCTAACTCTGGGTGACCCAGACTTTGGTAAATGAACAGACACAGATAGCACGAGTACTCAGACAAAGATGTTTGATTAATTTCAATGCTGTGAAGAATGAGGACATGGTTACAAATAATTAGATCATTTGTGTACATTACCAATGACGCACTGTATACTCATATACACACAGGTCTACATACTCCTTACACACACACACACACACACACACACACACACACACACATATGCCCTCACATGCACACACATAAGAAAGCACAAACAAACATAAACACGTGAACTCAATAAAGCAAGACCTAAAGCTAATAAACCTGTGACAGCTGAGCAATAAAATATAGGTTTGAAATACATCCCATGGTAGAATTTAGTATATAAGTGGGATTCCACCTTTTTATGGCTACCATGATTTTATGTGCTTCTAGTGGTACATGCTGACCATAACTTCGTACTATATGTGGTGCAGTTGTGCTTGTAGAAAATAATGAGAAAAGCTTATTTAAGCCATGTACAAGCATGTTATTTAAATTTCATAGAGGTGACTCACTCACCTATAGTGTAACCCACTTATAATTCCCTCTTTCTGATATTTGAATAGTTCATATTTTATCTGCACTGTGAGATATGCTGATTACGGAGGGCAGACCACTGTGGGGTTTCAGCTATTTTTCACATTTCCACTTTACACCATTCTCAGTCTCAGTCTTGGCGGGGGTGATTGTCTGTAAGAAGCAGCCTACATGGCCTCAATTACCTTGGGAGGCTGTATTTCTTACCTCCACCACTTGCATAATAAGGCGTGACTTTCTATTTGAGTGCTCTCATTGCCTGTCCCACCCTGGAGGCAGTCAGATAGTTATTCCTTCATCACGGGGATTTCCATGCTTGTAACACCGGGCTAATTACTATAGTAAATACTGCCTGGGCTGTGAATACAGCATCAACTGAATGGAAGGGGTGAGCACAGGGGAGATGCATTTAATTAATTGATTGTTATTTGGAATCCTCTCTGAATGATTGGAGTCAGTCTGACACTACTGAGGAAAAGTAGCACTATTTTTATCCAAAGCTGGATAGCAACTGAGTGGATTTTTTAGCATGGATGAATCAGTCCGAACCAGTTAACAAACTGTGGTAGAGTGCAAACTTTGGATAGGTGCTAGGGTGTAGTGACAGTGCTTCAGTCAATTTAGGATAATCCAAAAGGAGCAGAGTCTTCCATTCTGTTCTGACTGAGCAATTTCTCATCCGCTTTTCATCCTTAATTCTTTGTGCCACTATATTGAGATTAAATAAAGATTGTGGTTGGGGGAGATATTGATTTTAGTGGCTAGAACGTTAGCCGATTCTCAGGAGCTTTTTATAGCCATTAGCAATAGTTATTCATTCCCTGGGATGCATTGTGTTACATCTAAAGAGGGTGTAGGAGCGGATGGCAAGATTGTGATCAATAGCAGCATTAATACTGTGTTTGCCCTGCATGTCTTTCCTCTTCCTCCTCTTGACCGCTGCCTTCCTCTTTTATACGAAACTGCACCTATCATGAGTTTAGCTCATGGTTCAAATGTGCTTGAATATTGTCATCATATGATTTGGTCATAAGAGTGTAGTTACTAAACCTTGGCGGAAGGTTAGTCATAGGAACAGCTTGCTGACTACAGTAGGCCTGCCATATGTCTCAAGTAAACAGAGCTAAAAGGAGATATTATTCACAGTGGGATGTAATGAGGAGCTGAATGCAGAGAAAAGAGGGGGACCCGACAAGTGAAGAGGCTTTGGTTACCCTTTTAACTGATAGCTATCTCTCAAATGGACAGAGAGAGAAGCGCACCTGTATTGCAGCCATTTGTATAAGAGGACAAATAGCGTATTTTATTACCTGGAGGATGATGGAACTTTATCTACCTCTGAGGGGTTTTATGGTGGAGTTTGAAGAACAAATATGTGTGAGAGATAACAAGCTTTAGACAAGCTTTTATGGCATTGTGACAGTTAGCAGGATATTATGTGCACACACACACACACGTAGGTACACATATGCATATACACACACTCAGGCATGTGGGTATGTGCACCCAAGCAATCATATATCATAGATACAGCCTCTCAATGTCACACACACATCCAGAGCTTCACAGCAGCACACATAGCCTCAGGGTGAAGACACGCTATGCTATGGGCTGGGTTGCCTATGTGTCCCTCTCTGGTATCTACTATCAGGGTTTTGGGCTGGGTTCTGTGTATCAAGTGTCGGTGGGTCGGACATGTGCTGGGAGTCAGATGACTTTGTGGTCAGATGAAGATCTGATCCGTGAGAAGCCTGATTCTCTGACTCAGGTTTTCTTTGTTTTGTTAGCATCAGATGCCGGCTGGAGACCACAATTAAATGATGACAAGAAGTCAGCCAGGATGTATGGGTTAAACTGAAACTGTTAGTGGATTAATAGACTTCAGTCATTTCGGTTACAGCTCTTTAATAATGAGGATATGATGTTTTTCTTTTTCATATATGATAGTAAACAGAATATCTTTTGCTTTTGGACTGTTGTCACCTTGAGTTCTGTGAAATTATGGTGACATTTTTCACAAGACAAAATGATAGATTGATCAATAGAGAAAAATAATAAGTGCAATATAATTAATCTAATACTTTAGGCTCAGAGAGACTAGTAAACCTCACACACTTAACAGAAAAGAAGAACAGAAGATTCTTCTGCCTGATGATTTTTGGCACCATTACTCCCTACAACTCAACTGGGAACACTAAAACAAGGTATGAAACAATATTGCTGCATAATATAACACTTTGTCACGCCATCTGTTGTTTGCAATTCCTTTCAATTACAATATGTTTGTGAATTTGAACATCAAAGTGCAGCCAAACTAAGAACATTGAGTCATGGTTTCTAACAGCATGACTATTTTCTCAATTACAGATTTTGGCAGTGTGGTCAATGTAGCGTTTCTCTCTCTTTGTGATGTGATGAAAAGACATGTCACACTGAGTGTAGGTAGATCTGATTGCAGGGTGTGTTCTGTGTTTCCTGGATTGAAACATATTATAGATCTGATTTTTCATGTTCAAACACAGAAGGACATGATTCCACTGAGTGCTGAGTTAAACGTTCAATCGAACCGATCTGATTGTGTTTCTGCCCACCCACCCTGCAGGCCAAAGCTCTAAGCTATAGTGGTCGATCACAAAGATCCATTCAACAGAACTTCCTCCCCCAAACAGATCAAATGTATAGATAACCTAATCACATGATATTTCCCCCTTCTCTGTTTCAGTCAATGTTCTGTTCTTTTGAATGTAGCAGGCCTGTTCTCTCCACCTTTAAGGTATAGACATGCAGAGGAAAGTATCAGGTCATGAGACAAGCTGAACTACCTGCCTGCAGGGTGTGAATTCCAGTCACCACAGGAAATATTACTAACATTTACAGTTTGCCCTTGTGCACGCACAGATATTTTGACCAGGTAAGACAAGACAGGAAAATATAGTGAAATGTTTTGTTATAAATAGTTATGGCTGTGCTGTATTTTAATGATACATTTAATCAGTTTAATTCAATTTATTTTGTTGCTCTCAGTCTCTTCAGCTTCTATATGGGAACTTGTGCTAATTGGCCAGTTCTTTTTCTGTGTACTCTATATAAACCTGTTGTCAGAACCACATCTATTGCTGTGCATAACAGGATGTTTCCGAGACAAGGTCCAACTTCCACTGGGTCTTTAGAAAAGCAAATTAAAAAAAGCTTTCATGAACAGGGCATCGCTGAATCAGAAATGTTGTAGTGGGCCGGAATGGTAGCAAAACAAACATTTATTTACATGAAAATGTCTGAAACTACTTTGCAATAGAAGAAGCACCTGTTCTCTTCCTTCTTAAAGATTTCCGTTGCTGACACACTGTAAGATTTGAAGTGTTTCTGTGATGAGGAGGTGGATGAGGAGAGAAAGAGAAATAGATCTGCCTTTGGTGGAGGTTGGCCTCTGAAGTGCACAGTATGGTGCTCCTGTAGTTGAAAGTGTGTGCATGTTTTTGTGTGAACATGTGTGTGAGTGTGTGTACATCAAAGTTTTTGTTTCATGTATTTTCTCTGCGCTTATGCCAACCCCGCTGTGAGTGGTGTGTGTACTTAGGTGTGCGAGAGTGAGTGTCTTTGCTGCTCTGTCAACCCCCTATGAAGTAAATATTGCAGCGCTGGGAAAGCAGAGCCAGGAGGACCCGGCCAGAGCAGCAGAGGCGAAACAGGGCAGGCAACCTGCATACAGACCCTTCTTTATACCCCATTAATAACACAGTTCCACGAAGGACAGCCCGAGGCCAAAGAAGGTCTGTCAAGGTAGTTCATTGTGCGTTAGGAAGTGAGTTGTTCATATGGTAATAGCTGCTGGAGCGGGTTCCTTCAGAGCCTGTTTGTTTTAGTGTAAGTTGTAGTCACTCATTGAGGGGGACTGGATGGAATGTGACAGGGTGCACTGCTGTTTAGTTACTGTAGCTTAATTGACCCTGAGAAAGGCGAACGAAGGCGGGGGAAAGAGGGTGGGAGGAGGAGAAGGAGGAG
>NW_023339718.1:13650004-13651169 GCF_004916995.1 Morone saxatilis
ACAGGAAAAGTCTTATTGGTGAATGCACTGCACAATGAGACGGATTCCTCTGAAGTCCATTCTGCTAATGAGCCAACTTGTCCAGAATCATCATCTTTTTAATTATTTACTTCATTTTTATTTACGGTTCCATTTATGTTTTTTCTATTTATTGCCTGCTGATCCGCTGTTTTATTTTCTGGGTCAGGCAAAAGCTGAGTCTTTTCTTTCCTCATTAAGCTACATTAAGATAACAGTCACAAAGATGTTGTGGCTCAGCAGGAAAACATGTTTGAAATGTTTCTGCAAAATTGGAATTTCCCACCTACATGGGATCATGGACCTGTACTTACAGAATGTGGTGCTCAGAGGAGCCTGACTTCATCTAGAAGTAGTCACACGAGCAGCTCTATTAGCTATATGCTAATGTCAGCATACTAAACTCCTCACAATGAAAGGCTGATGTTCAGTAATGTTTACAGTGGTCACCACCATCTTAGTTGAGTGTGTTAGCATTTGCTAATTAGCACTTAACATAAAGTTCAACTAAAGCTGATGGGAATGTCATTAGCTTTGTTGGTATTGGACAAATTAAATGTTTGACCTGATGGTGATGCTGGAAAAGGCAGGGGACTACCAAGCAGTTCATTCTGTGGGGAATGTGAATGTGTATACCAGATTTTATGGGAATCTATCCAATACTTTTACTCAGAAGCAACTCATCTAGTGTCTGCTTGTGGCGCTAGATGAAAAGTCAGAAGATCACCAAAAGTCATCAGGACTATTCCTCTGGGGACCATGAATGTATGTTCAAAATTTCCTGGCAATGCATCCAATAGTTTTATGAGATATTTCAGTCTGTACTGAGGTGGTTGATTACACAGCAGATTAACATTGCCATCCTTAGAGCCATGACACATGGCACACCATTTTTGGATGAAATCGTCATTACTGTTTTTTTCTGTTACTACAGTAGTGTACCCACTGAAATCATTAATCTTATCTTAATGTGTACTCAGTCTTGGCTGCACCAGTCCCTTAGGAAGAGGAGGCTTTGATAATGCTTTATTTGTCTAAGCTTTTATATTCAATGTCAGGCTGTTTCTTTTTCTAAAGAACACAAAGCGTAAAGTGGACAGAGATATTGTGTGTGTGTGTGTGTCTGTGTGTGTTTATGTGTGTCTGT
>NW_023339718.1:13651346-13677245 GCF_004916995.1 Morone saxatilis
CACACACACACACACAAAGACTTGTTGTGCGTGAGCTGCATTGCCACCTTACACTCTGATCTTTTACTCCAATGTTCACCAAAACACTAGTTCAAGGCCACAGATGGAGACAGAGAGAGCAAGTCAGTCCTGGCCCATTTTTCTATCTTCTCAGTATGAAATCTCTGTTCTGTCTCCGCTCTACCCAGAGGTCACTCGCTAATCAAAAATGTAGAGACCTCCACAGACCTTGGTCAGCCTCCCCATTATTTGGGTTAAAGCTGAGCTGCAATCGGTGGAGCTATTTTAAGATGCTGGCTGCTGCTTGCCCTGTACTTCCTATATCTCTCAGTGGGAACACGGAGTCATTGATCTATTGCCTAGCAGCCCTCCTGCACCCCACCCCCCTCGCACTTCCTCCTCTCAGTGAGAACCCACACAGCATCTCTACCCTGCAGCTTTCACCTTCAGATGGCATACCAGCTATACTGTGAGGAAACAAAATATCAGCGTGAAAGAAAATCAGTTGAAAATGCTTTAAATGATGCCATCAGCTTCACATCACAACACAATGAACGTCTGGAAAGACATTTCTGCTTAGTGTTTGGGGGACTATGAATTGTAGTTCATAAATCATAGACCCTGAGACCCTTGTCCTGTGTGGTGCTTGGGAATAGAAAAGTATTTCTCAGGTATGTGAACTGAAACAAAGATAAAATGCTGCCTGACTCTCCACCCAAGCATTAAATAGCCTTGCTGAGCACTACTGCTGATGATGATGAACAAAGAGTCCATGCCTCTCTCTTTGAGAGTAGATATTTTTCTGCTTCTGTTTTGCTGTGTGGCTGCTGTTCAGAGGGGAGTTGGTGGTTGTTTTTTAATCTAACGACTCTTTGGAGTGGATCATTTAACTTAAGAGTGACACACACATTTTCTGTGTTGGATAACTCTTTTCAGATGATTGGATTTAAAACAGTTTCTGTGGAAAATACACAGCCAAATTACTGATTACTTCATACGTTTTGGCAGCATAGTCATGTTTCCATCCAAATGTAGAACAAATTTGAACCAAACTTCCAGATCTCCAAATCTGGAAAAGAAAATGCGTGTGTTTAATGTGTGTTTCCATCCACTACCATTATGCGAATGTTAGAAGTTGGGCGGATTGAGAATAGCTGACCTGAATTAAAAGAACACCAGTCAAACCTTCAGCGACGGTAAACCATATAGAAAATCTGAGGGAAATGTGGCATTTATGTTTGTTTATGTATCAGTTTCTGGAATGTCAAGATTTATTTTCGGGCGGTTTCCATTAAAATTTGTTGCATTTTGTTCAACTTTTTCATCTCAGCCAAGCACAAAAGCATTTTCTGGTGGTCACTCTCACTGTGGTCTTTCAATGCACTAATTAAGATAAATGCACATAAAAACAGGTGGATGGAAACACACTTATATTCTATGTAACTCACAATAATACCTCTTGGGGGGTTATTTCCTATCATTTTGAATGTTTACTTGGGCAGATATGAGGTCATTTTGCAAGCTTCACCTGTTCTGGCAGCAGGAGAAAGGATTGCTGGAGAGAACTAACGTCCACAAATATCCCACATTCATCTTCCTCTTTCTCTCTTTCTCTGTCTGCCTCAGTCTCTCTCGAGTTATGTTCTCTAAAGTCTCTGCTGATGGTCAAAGAGGTGAGAGAAGAAAATGCCACGCTAAATCCTGGAGTGTGCATTAGTGTGCTTAGTAAAAGTTGGTGCCAGACTGTCTGTGTGCAGCTCACACGTCTAATCTCTCACATAAAAAGTCAATAGAATCTAACAAATAGACATGGACTTAAGGGATGTTTGAATGTTAGAATAGTTGAAACACAGAAGCTAAGTAATTCAAATAAAATCCTCTTGAGTCTGAGTTGAGATGTAATGTCTATGGATCATTTTGACTCATGAAAGCATTTACCCAAACTACAAGCGGGGAGAAATTTGTCTTTTCTGTGAATGCTAGTACTGAAATGAATATAATCAGATGTCTTTCAAAACCCCCTTTTTCCCGTTAAAAACGAATCCAGCCCTAATAAGCAGTGGGGGAGGGGTTCGCTGACGTGATAATGCAACTATTGAGACATCTCGTCACTGTGACATGTGTTTTGGTTCACCAGCAATCGAGGTTGTTCATTCAAAAGTTCCCCCTGTGCCTACTCAATCACCACTTTAGTTTACATAGTCTGTCCCTCCGTCTGAGGCTCCTGCTGCAGACTCTCCTGCTATGTCTTTGTTTGTTTTGGTAATGGATTCCAAGTTGCTATTGTTGTTTATGTCACTTGGTGATTGATGGAAAAAAATTCACCTTCTCTTAACCCCCCTTCCCTTCCAAAAGCCATCCTTGTATGCCTTCCAGGATGAACACACATTATAAAGAACAAGTTCCATCTTATTCTCCTGACAAAGTGACTCACTGGCATCCGGATGCTCGCTTTTTTGGACCAGCGGGCCGTGCCTTTAAATCAAGAAGGAGACCTTTCTGAAAACAAGGTTGCATCTGTGTGGCTATGACAGTGCAGCCTCCAAAGGGAAGACTGAGATTATATGCGTGGACGGTTTGGGGGTCCCTCTATTCATCGGCCGTGTCACCCCATGGGGGAGGACTAATTGGTGGCCCCAAAGAGCCCCCTGTTTTGTCCCCGGTGCTCACAAAGACATCGGGGTGCGGTCGCGTAGAGGATGGGGGTGGAGGGAAGCAGCAGTGGGGACGGAGAGAGGAGCAGGTTTCCCATAGAATAGTTGGCTGGGATGAACTGGAGGGGGGCCTCGCCACTGGGTTGCAAGGGGACATGACACACTCATTCACTCACACACACTCAGTGGGGGATTCTGGTGCCAGTTGCTGGCCTCCTCCTCTACAAATGATCCAAAGCTGACCCACATAGTCAACCATGTGTGAGGCTTCCCTTTATCCCGCAGCCCAGTTGAAACATTGAGTTATGGGTGTTCTCTGGTGCTCCCTGCCTTCTCGGCTGGGACTGCACTGGGGCCCCATGTGGGCTGACATTGTTCACCCCGACCCAAGGACAATGAAGCTGTTGGCTGGCCAGAGAGAGAGAGAGGGAGGAAGGGGGGAAGATGGGTGGAAGAGAGAAGGAAAGAGGGAGACAGGGAGAAAGAGATTGAGATGGACAGAGTGAATAATTGAGAGCGGAAGGGAGGTAATGGTTGAGAGGTACTGATAGAAAGTGTTTGGGGTAAAAGCGACAGAGAGAGATTGCATCTAGGGTAGGGAGGAGATAAGAAACTTAGATGACAGAGGTGAAGGGAGAGCGAAAGATAGGCGTGAGAGATAAGAAGAGTGAGACAGATGGTGAGACAGACAGTGAGCAAAAGACTGAGCCAGTGTAAGAAAGTATTGATCGTAGCGTGTGCTGGGTGTCTTCAGCTGTCGTAGCTGGATCCAGAGTGAAGTCGTTAGTGTCTGCGAAGCATGGAGCCACGGACATTAGTGGCTCTTTAACAAACTCTGTATTGATTGGGACTTAGAGGAAGACTTACATGTATACCAAAGGATAATGTCCTGTATGTAATTAGCACCATTGCTCTAGTGACATTGCACAGGATATAGAGGCTGGAGTAAAGGGGGAGACCATCATTTACAATCAGGAAGATTGTACTTTTTTTTTTTTTTCAAAGTAAAAGCCTAATTTCATAATTTCTCCCCCAGCAGCTTTTATGAACCTTTTAACCTATTCACCCTCACCAATATTCAGTCTAGAGTCAGGCATTTTATGCGGTTAAAAGCAGCTGATGAAGCTAATACTAATAGTTTATCTTAAAGGCATAAAGAGGATAAATCAGGGAATGGGAGCTACAACTGTGTCATGGATCATTTAACGCGTTTTCATTCTCTCCTCTCTCCACCATTTCTCCCTCTCCATTTAACCATGATTAGTGACTGGCCCGGCTCTCAAAGAGAGCAATATAATTGACAAATGACTTTAGCTAATCAAGTGATTGGTGGTGATGATTACTGAGAGAAAGTGTTGCCTCATATGCAACGTAGCAGGTCAGGCACGCACACAGTTAAAAAGTGCAAGTAGTACCTTTAGATGCAGATGTTGCAGGGATTTACATGTCTGCTGACCTGATATTACACTATTTGTTCCTGCCATTCAGAGGGAATCTTTTTATATGAGGGTATGTGAATGATTGTATGCGTGCACACTTGCCAGCACAGCCACACATATGGAATAAGCTGTTTACATTACCCATCTGTCAGATCTCTCTTTGTTGAAGTAGTCCCTCTGAGCTATTTGTTTTGACGTTTTGCAGCATTGGTGTCCACAGCTATGGATGAAAGATGGTGCTAAATCAAATGATTAAAGCTGCCTGGTTTCGACAGCAATCTGATGCATGTCGGCTGTCATGTTTTTAGGTATATATGCAAAGATGAAATACTTGTTCATGTTGGACAGTAAAGACTTTGTGCAAGTGTTAGTTGGCATCTTGAGTTTTGTATCAAAGCCTTTGTTGCAGTTAATTGGTTGTAGCATGAAAGAACGTATGGCTAAATATTGATTTGCATGCTTTTGTTTGCTTCAGTCAGAAGCTAACACTTTTATGTTTTATTTCCTTAAAGTTCTTGTCTTATTCTCGGCGTACATTCCTACTTTTACTCAGCTTAGCTCCTAACTTTCCTTTTTTTTTAAACAAAGTATTACATGGTTCTGACTCAGTGTGTGTGAGGGTTTGTCGTTGATGAACAATGCATCTTCCAGCACACACACACACACATACACCAAACCAAACCAGTAGCATGTCATCAAAAGCTTAGACTTAAGCGCTGTGTGCGCAGCACGCTCACTTCTGGAACCCATTTTAGAGTGGGGTAAAACCCACATGAAAGGTCTAGCCCTATCCTTCCGCCCATACCCCCATCACTCCTGTTTTTCCCCCTTCCCTGCACTGCTGTTCGAAGATTAGACAACTTTACTGGATCTTATAATCAGTGATGTCAACCACAGATGAAAATGCCCAGGCAAATGCATTTTGATAGCTCCCAAGAAGAAGGAGACATATGCAGGCCATTACGCTTTTTCCTCAAAGACAGCTGCTGCCTCTGGATCTCTGGACTCCCTGAAAGTCTCTGGCATAAATGGAAGGTAATTACCATATCAGAGATCAAGACTCTGGGCTCTGACACCACTTTTTCAATTACTCAGACAGGTTGTTAAGATGCAAATTCAACAAAATGGCTGAAACCCCCAGAGAGGGATACAGTTTCACACCCAAAGCTGCTTCTTGAGTTTCTTACCTCATCAAATTTTGACAGACAAAGAGAGAGCGATAGAGAGAGAGATAGAGGTTGTGTGGGTTGATGCAGGATATCTATAATTCATTCTATTAGCGTGACAACCCAACATCTCATCTGAGTGTGTTTTCATTTCTAAGCATGCAAGATCACCTCATTCAATCTTGATTCAGGTCTAATTTTGTACTGATATTTTGAAGAGTTTGAAGTCTTAAAACTTGTATATGTCTTTTGGAACTGTAACTTTAATCTGTCCTCACGACATGAGTGGCTCTTTCATCAAATATACACATGGAAGTTTGTTTGTTCTTAAACAAAGATCTGTATTTTCCATTTAAAACTTTGCACTGGTATTCAGCTAGTGAGTGCGTCCATGCCATTGCATACAAAATCACCTCATTTAAATGTAATCTGTAAGTTTGTTTTCAGAGTCCTAATATTGAGTTTCCTTGGATGATACTTTGTAATGCAGATAAATTGTGAATCAGCAATGTCCAGAACGGCACCTCACTGTCTCCTGCCATAGCTATGTAAATCTGGGATTCTGCCTTCAGCACAAGTTCAGAGGAAATGATCGATAGTATATGTAAGGGGACATTTTATATAACACATGGAATACATGTACTCATGGCGTACTGCACACAGATGAAAGAAAAAAAATTGTATTGGAGGAGAAAAGATAACAAAGCAATTACTTTTGCTCTTTCTAAAACAAAAGTGGCTTGAGCTGACCGCCTGATTGACATTCATTGTTGGCATCCTCATAAGCTCAGCGCTATTGCTTCTGTGGACAGAGCAAATATATGAATGATATGAGTGAAACTGGCATAGCTTGTGTTTCTGGTCTTGAATCATTTTACAGTTTCCAAGAGTTGAATAAAAGCAGAAAGTCTAAGTCAGTTTCAAACGTCCAAATGTCCAGGTAGCTGACAGCAAAAAACAAACAAACCATTACATGTCTACATTAGATATGATTGGACATAGTATTTTGTTTCCTCTGGGTCCCTGTGGAATAAATACGGCAGTAAAACAGATGAGGGGAGACCCAAGAGGGAACCACTAAGAAGAGTAACTGAAAGATCTGGTAGAACAGCCTGGTTTGACTGGTGCTGCCAGGAGCGCTGGGAACACTGTGTGCGTGTGTGTGTGAGTGTCAGGGCTTGGAGGAGGGAGGACTCTCACTGAGGTCATGCCATCTAGGCCTCTACACTGGGGCCCACCCTGCCTGGCAGGCACACACACACACACACACACACACACACACACACTGGGGTTAGTGCCAGATAGAGACTTGAGGAGACTCCATGGCTCTGTGTATGAATGGCTGTCTGTTAACTCTATGTTGCCCTCATCATGACGGCCTCATTATGATGGAGCTGAATTGTGTGGGTTGGTTGTAGTGTGTGTGTTTGTATAGTTGGAGAAAGAGAGAGAGAGAATGACAGATACATAAAGGCCTTAGATACATGTGCGTTCATGTGCAGCATGTTCATTTATTGTGTGTGTGTGTGTGTGTGTGGCCATGCTATTCCTGTGTGCTGAAGTGCTGGAGTGTATCAACAGGATGTTTCTTCTCAGTGAACACTTAAGGTGGGATGTCTTCATACTGCGAAGGGAGAAGACTCCTACAGTTTCTAGGAAAGCACTGAAGGGCTTTTGTAATAATTTATTAGGACTACATATTATGCACATATACATAAAGTTCGCTTGCTTTCTATTGTTAGTGCCATGCCCAATTTTCCCCTTGACAATCTATACACAGAACTCATGCATTATGCAGATCGCACAAGAGCACTAGTTTACTGTGTGAGGAACGACAGAGAGAGAGAGAGAGAGAGAGAGAGGAAAGTATGACTCCATAGCGAATTATTATAGCACACACACATGCCACAATGTTGTTTACACATTCTTACATATTCAGAAAGAAAAGGCAAGATAAATGCGATGATTTGAGTGGTGTTTTTTTTTTTTTTTTTTTACTTCTCCCTTGCCTCCCTCCATCTTTCATGCTGCTTCTTAGAGTTAATAAAAACACTTTGGTGGCAAGGGGGGATTTATTTGCATTTCCATGCCATGCTTTTCCATGCCAGCCTTTGTTTTCCTTTAAGTAAACACGAGTGTATCCTGTGTGTAGCGCACTCTCTTTCCTCACCCCTTCCTTCACCATCCCTCTCTCCTCCTCCTCCCCCCTCTCTAGTCTAGCACTTATCTCATTACTCCCATGTGTAGATTATTTGTGGTGCCCCCTCTCCTCACCCCTCTTCATCCCCCACACATTCACAAGAAAATTCTCATATTTACACCCCACTCTCTGCTTCCTCATGCCCTACTTTCTCCTCCCTTTTCTCTCAAGTAGTGTCATCCACCTTTGTATCCCATGTGCACCCTCTTTCTCGTCACCCATTTGTGCTAGTTCCCTGTGGAGCCCCCACGGCCCCACGTCGCCCATTCACTCACTGGTGCCATCACTGCAGCATAATAACTTTTAATCGGCAGTCCTCCCAGTGCTCCCAGTGTTTCATTATGGCCTTGGCTCTGCTCCTGCTCCGAGCCGCTCTCAGTGAGCTTATGCCGGCCTCCCACTTGATTAGAATAAAAGAAAGAGTGACCACATGGGAGAGTGAGGTGAGAAAGATAAAGACAGAAACTGAGCAAAAGATATATTTGCTCGGGGAAGAGCGTACTGCAGAGAAAGAGAAAGAGAGACAAACAATTAGAAAAGAGAAATGGCACCTCACACAGAGTTTGAGAGCGTTGGCCGGCCTGCACAGTGAGCCGGCAATAGACGTCACCTTTGCTTTTAAAATAGTTAATCTGCTCCTGGAGGGACAATGACTGCTTTAAGTCCCTCTCCTCTCTCCCTCTCTCTCATCTAAGTCCCTCCCATGAGCTAAACTCCTCTGAGGCACATTGCTCGGATTAGCCTGTGTTGTTGTTGCATCTCTTCAGCTCTATAGCACCAGCTCTAGATATTAACACAGCAGTTATATATGCTAGGAAAGCCAGTATATACATTATAAGAAGTCTGTGAACAGAGGGAGGTGATCATTTGGTAATCTGATCATGTATACACTATATAAAAAGAAAACATAAATCTGTAGATGTTAAAGCTATTGAATATTGACAAAACATATGTTGTAGTATTGCTTTCAAAGGAGCAAACAAAATTTGAATGCTTCAGTCTGTGCTTCATGTGTCTTTGTTACACTTAGATGAAAAGCAACAAGAAAAATAGTTGAAATCACAGCTGTATTGCAATCTGTGGATCTATCTCACGTAATTTCACATTCAGTGTGTGCTCTCTTAAAAATAGTATTTAGTGTTTAAATAGAAGTCTTTGGGTACTTGCCCAGTGATGTTCTTTGGCTAGTTGGGAGGGTAATTTTACCCTGACCCATCTAAAAAGACAGATGTGGGTGGCTGAATTCTGATTTACATCACTTCCACAGCATTGTCCGGTATACTGGATTGCTTGTGCTGTCATTTGAGAGACTGTTATATCATTGGAGATAATGAAATGAACTGAACTGACATATCCTGTTTTTAAAACAGAGATTAGATCTTGATTATAAGAGATTATCCTGTCCATTTGGATTAATGTGATACGCTGTATGCATTTTAATGATCTGGTCATACACTTACAGAGTCACATGTAAATACAATGTAGGGACCGTTCAAATGTACAATTCCTGTCCTCAAGTGGCCCTCATCCAACCCTGTCTCCTAGAAATTACGTATATACTTCTAATTTGTTTTTCCAATTATGGTTTGAACAGAAACATAATTGCTGCCTGGATTATGTTCCCTGGCAATGTTTTTTTTTTCTAGGAAGTGCACACAAGTCATTGGGAGGTGGTCTGGGTTAGTTGCTATAAGTAGATATTGTATGCAAGAGCAAATTTACACAAGTGCAGGCAAACAAGTGAAATATGTTGTCCGTAAACATTTTGCTGATACCTTCAGTATCAACATTTTGTGACTTGGCAAATCCGTTAATTAACAATGTGTTCTCATTATGCTGATAAATAATAAGTGGTTAGCGTTACGTTTATTTCAAATTGTATATTACCGGATTGCAGTTGTCAAATACATACAAACAAAAAAGTACAATATTTTCTTCCGAATTGTAGTGTAGTTGAAGTATAAAGAAAATGGAAATACTCAAGTAAATGACCTAACAATTACATTTGATTACTTGAGTAATGTACTTATCCACCATAGTTACTGTAAGTAGGATGATTTTTACCTTAGAGTAAACTCTAGTGGGGCAAAAAGATTGTCCACTATACAGTTTTCCATGTTAATATAAAATTCTTCCATGGCAGCCTTTATCTTTGAAACCTATATACTTTGACTTTTCTCCTTATCCAACCCCCCTCCAGCAAGTCAGCTGTGTATCCTCGTGGCACGCTCTACTGCTACAGCACGAGGGGATTAGCTGCTGCTACCCGTTGATGTTGTCTTGTCCACCAACCAATCTCATCAGCCAGTCAACAGACAGTAAGGAGGCAACAGTGGATTTGTAGTTGATCAATCCTGCAGGGCGATTTTACTTCACATGGGCAGTTTTGACAGCACTTCAGTTGTCAGCTTCAGTCTTTTGACAGATGTATAAATGATGTCAAAGGGGAAACCAGATGTCTGTGTGCTTCTGGATACATGTCAGACGTAGGCGTACCTGTATGTCCTGGACTGTTTCTACAGAAATGGCTTGGATTCAGTGTGACATAATAACGCAGAGAGTGTCTTTTTATATGCTCGTCACTGTATTCCCAAGACAGAAAATGCTTTGAGCAAGCTTTAATTCGAAGAAAAAAGGTGGCCACAGAACATTCTCACTAGCCTCTACTCCAGATAACATTTGATATATAACCAGCTCTAAAATGCAGTTCCCTTTCGTTTAATACTATGTAGACATACAAGGTCTGTGGTTGGACCTTCCTACCTAAATACTTTTTGCTACATCACCTCATAAGCATTCATAGTTATTGTCTCCTAACCAGCCCCTGGTTTTAATTCATCACATTAATATGCCACAAGAGAATGAATCTCTACAGCATTTCACAGATGGCTTATCTTTGCAGAAGAAAAATGAAAATGAAAAATGAAGTCTTCTGGAATGCTGCACTGAATTGGTTCCTTTGGAAACTGCTGAACTGAAGTGACTACCAATTAACAACAAGAACTGAGAAAGAAACAAAGATAGTGATTAGATGCACCGTATATAAATATGTTTTACACATGCTAATGATTTCTGTCTATTATAGTTGAAGTTCTTATCTTTTGGAATGATGCAGGTTTATTCAGGGCTTCTTGTAAAAACAGGCTTAGAGCAGAATGATTACTCGGTAGGGGACTTGTGGTTGATACCAGTCATGTCAGGATTGTGTCTGCAAACAGCTGAAGATTATATTTTACTATTGCATAAAATTGGATTGTTTTTATACAAAACATTTCTCAACTCCAGGCTGCGGACATACCAGCATCTGACTGCTACTGACTGTGCATGGGAAGTTCCGTTTACTAGTTATACACCAAATCTGTTTGGATGTCATAGAGTCTACTGCATATATTTTACATGATTGCACAAAGGCAGAAAGCAGTTACATAGCTTGTCTCTGTCTTAAATAAATAAATAACACATATGTAACACTGAGACAGAACCCAGGGTAGGTATTGTATTGTTCTGGGTAGGATAAAGTCCAGCCTTCATGCTAATTATCCCATTGTTGTATTATCCTTCTTTTACACAGTTTTAAGGTCAAGATAGTAATCCCCAGATCCTCCTTCATCCACGAGACTAGATGCTGTGGAGTATCCGTACTGCTGCACTTCAGCTTAAGAGTCAATTACACAAAGACAAAGTTTGCATTTACTATAACAAGCTACTCTGAGTTTTGGTTTCAGGGAAAAAATGATGTTGAAGTCCTTAAAAAAACTTCACGTATTAATAAAAAAACAAAAAAAAGCAACTTTATGATTGCTAAGTTTGTTTCACATAAGTAGTCTTCTAAATTCTGCAGGAGTATTTTCGTTAAGCCAGCTTGATCAGGGTCTTAAGCCTTAGCATTGTCTGACAAGATAGCTCCTTTGCATTGTTTTCTGTTTAAAAATTGCATGTTGTTTGAATTAAATGCACAAACAGTTAAATGGTTTAAGTTACCGGATGAGCAACTTGATCCTCTTATGTCTTTAGGGGCCCTAACTCTGTCAGTAAAGAACAGATTTCATTGTTGCAGCTAGCAGACTGTAAAGTGCTGTCTTGCTGGCTTTCTCTGTGATTGCGTGCATGTGAAGGTGCGTGTGCATGTGTGTGATGCTACAGGCCCTTGGATTAGAGATGGTGCTGGTGGTAATGGTTTGGATGGAATCATATATGGATGGATGAAAGGAGGATTGGAGGGATGGATGGATGGACGGGGAGGAGCGGGTTACCCCAGGGACTCATCAAAAGAAGACAGAATGAGGGAAACAAGAAGAAAGAAAAAAAAGGAGGACATTGCCTATCCTCCTTTTTTCTCTCCAAGGCCAGTGTGACAGCAGCTGAGGCCTGCTTACTGTTGTTGCCTTTTAGCTGAGTGGATATTTGAACCCTGAGCAACCCTCTCCCTCTCCTCTATCTCTGTCTATGTCCTCCTCCCTCCTGCTCCTCCTTGCTCCCTCATTTTGTGTCTTCAGTTCCATTAAGTTGATTTACATTATTCAGACAAACTCATTAATCACATTCTCCCGTGGATATAATCTGCTTGTCAATCTGAACCCTGGTGAGGGTGAGGAGAGGGAAGCAAAGAAAGAAAAAGAACGATTGAGGTAAAGGGAAAATGAGGTAGACAGATGGATTATGTTCTGTTGGAAGGTTGCTTGGGCTAAATAGCCAAACCAGTGCAGTTCACAGTGATTACGCTCATCTTTATAGATATTTTGTCTGCGTGAGGAGAGCCAGACTTGTGTGTTTATCTCAAGAGCCAGATGGACATGAGAGCGATAGAGAGAGGAAGGGAGAGGTAAAGACAGAGGCGGGGGCAGAAATGGGAATAGAGAAAGAAACTAGAAACTAGAGATGTGGAGTTGAGGGAGACTCCAGCCACAGTCTTTCAGTCGATGATGATGAATTACTTTGACAGAGACAATCAGGATGAAATGTTAATGCAAGTGTGCCAGAGGATGCAGTCACAGCCAGACTAAGTCCTCCTATGGGGAAATGAGATGGTTAGTTAGAGAGCACACACACAGACATACAGAGGCAGACACACTGAAATGTTTGCCCAGATATACAGTCATACAACAAATCGCTAAGGAAATGGAAGTTATATTTGCTGGTGGTTCGTTCATGTATATATCAACGCAGTGACGGATGAAATGTAAGAAATGCCACTGCTCTCCTGACCTTTCTACACAAGTAGGTGTGTGTTTGTCTGGGCAGTGTTTGCTTCTCGAGCTAATATTCATACAGTGTACCAGAGGCTGCGTGGGCTGCTGCGTTTGTCTACAAATCCATATTTTCTCAGGATGCGCTGTCACAAAACAATTGAATACTCTTGGGTACCGACATCTCTTATGCACTCCGTTTCCTCTCATTTTACTGTATCTCTTTCTAATGGTGGTAGTTTTGCAGTAGACCAGTGTTAGGAATAATCGCTACCTGTTTTACATGTTTGTTTTGATAAATACTGGAGATGAGTGGATTTTGATGGATTAATATTTTGTCAGTCATGGTCCCCAGAGTAATAATTCTAAAGACTTTGAAGATCTGACTTGTTCTGCAGCGCCACCATAAGGTAAAAAAAATGTTAAACTAAGAAGATGAACATGGTAAACATACCTGCTAAACAACAGCATTTAAGCATTGGCATTGTAACAATATACCTTAAGCATGATGCCGTTAACATTTAACTCAAAGCACTGCTTTGCATAAGTATAGCCTCACAGAGGCCGCTACCGTGGCTGTAGATTCTTAGTCTTGTTTAAGAAAAGAAGCGAAATCATCATTCATCTATAAAAGAATGTACTGCAAAATAAAGGTGTACAGGCCTGCTGCTGTGGCCATGAATCAACGTCGTCTGGCTCTCAATCATTTAAGTTTGATAAAGAGAAGCTGTTCTTTTGTCTCTTTCAAATACCGAAGTGTTTGAGAAAAAAGGGGCCTCCCTCCACATGATTTATCAAACTCTCCTGAAAAGTGAACTGACATGATAACTCTCCATCCACTGAATAAACAGTTATGATAGATGTGTCTGCTTAAGTCTCTCTTAAATCCGCCCCTTCTGTAGCACACTTCAGCAACCATTCCCTAACTTCTCTTTAAACTCCCTCTTCAGATCTTTCCATGAACTGGGAGAGCGTATAATTAAAGAGAAGCTGGTTTAAAGCGTTTTATACCTGACGTACTGTAGGTTTGTTGTCAGTCAGGCAGACAGAGCAGGAGACAAAGAGCCAGGCAGACAGGGAGATATATAGCTACATTCTTTTCTTGGTTTTGATTGAAAGGACCCAGTAATCTTGGCATTAGCTTAACATCACGGTGAGTGGGCTTGACAGGCTCCGGTTTCCTCTCTGTGTTTCCGCTGTGTAAAGCCTGGGAGCTGCAGGTAGGCACACGCCCACCATCTGACCGACCGACTGTAACACAACACCTGCAAGGGCAAGCACATAAGCACATGCTGGATCGCACAAACATGCACAACAGCCCATCACTGCGGTCTCTATCCTCAGTCTCTTCACACTCCATCCTTCATTATCACTCAGACTGAGAACAATCGGTCAGGACTGAGGCTCTTGCCTCCTTCAAAAAAAGAGCAAAGGGAACACCTTTGCTCTTTTTTTTACCCTCCTCTGTCCTTATGCTGGTAGGAAGTCGTAAAAGCAGGTCTTTAGATGTTGCCCGAGTGGGGAAACGGAAGAGGTTACAAGGTTACAAGGTTAAAGATCAAAGCCGGAGGAATTGGTTGAGGTTTCAGGCAGAAGCCTCATGCATGTGGTATATTCTTTTAAACTCTTTGCCTGCTTCAAGTGGTTGAAATTAAAGGTTCTTTTGGAAGTTTTTTCCAAAAAAAGAAAAAAGAAGTAAGCATTATTTGTAAGCGTGAAACGGGAGGCTGTTAAAGCTTTTATCACTTGAGAGGAATAACACTTAGTGAGTAATGGTGTGAAAAAGAGAAAATAGATAAAGAATAATTGTATCTTCCACCTTCCAGATTGCAAGTTTTCAGCAATTATACAGAGTTATCATAAACTATAAACAGGTTTTTCTTCCAGTTCATTGCTCATTTGTACTCTGGAGATAGTTATTACTTCTACATGTTACATTTCATGATTTGGATTATGGATAGATTATGATGCATCTATTCTTTACTATTGACAGCTCATATTTTCACTCTTGTCAGCCTTGATCAATAAACAAAAACAAACTGGTTTTATCATGATGACTGTTAATTTGAATGTGACTGCATAGTTAAAAAGGCTTATCCAATCCAATGACTGTAGAATTACCTTAACCTATCGAGTAAGTAATCCTTTAATTGAAGTTAAGCTGACAAAAGACTTTTGTTTTCCAGGAACCAGAAACATCAACATCAACAGCAGAGATTCTTTTTTTGCAGTACGTGGGCAGTTTTTAATTTCTATCTTTCCCTTTTTTGGTCCTCTCAGGTTATGAAGAAAGCATCAAACACAAACAGAGCCCTTTCATTTGTTGCCTCTTCCTTGAAAGCTAGCCTGGTTTGGCCTGGCCTGGTCCAGCTGAGCTCTAAGACCCCCCAAGGGAAATTTACAGCCATGATGTATAGCCGTAGCCACTGAATTAATGCAACATTTCCATTAGAAAAATTGCATGACACAGCTGATATAAAAAGTTAGTGATCACAAAGAGGCTGTGACACAGCATGGAAAATTACTTATTGGAGAACCGTCATCTGCGCTTTGCTGAAATTTGTGACGGGAGACAGAGACTGCAATATATACGCTCCTGTGGAAGGGCAGAGCTGAGGGAGTCAGATGCTGAGAAGGATCTTGTAGCTTGTAAAAGTCTCATGTGACACTTGAAATAAATTTCAACACAAATGTCAATTAGGTTCTGCATATTTGAACACTTATAACATTGAAAGGAGGTGATTTGGATGTAATTTCATACTGTTCTCCAGCAGTTAGTTTGTGATTTTGATGTCTCTGAAGTACAACCAGTGTTCATTGAAACCGTACACTGTAATTACAGCATAATTACTGTGCATATGAGAAACAATGACGTGGTTCGAAGAGCTCTTAAAACAATTGCAAGGTCAGTACATACTGTACTGTATGTCTTATCTTTGTCTTTTTTCATTTTATTTTCTATTGTAAAACCTCACTTTTTGTCAAGTCTGAGAGCCTAAAGACCTGCCTTAAGAAAACAACATGTATTTTTAGTTGTCACACGCTGTTACATTTACAATTAGCATGTGTTTCGCTCGTACTACCCAACCAGCCAAGCGTTTAAAGTGCCATGGGCACTTGCATTACCATTACATCACTTACAGTAGGCAACAACAGAGGACGAATATCGGGAGAATTGTATTTCTTTTCCCTATGCTGATCACATAACATTTTTAACTTGATTCATTTTTATCCCGGGGCTGTCTTTTACACTGCTGCACAAATGAACTTCAGAGCTGCAGAGCTGCTTCTCTGTATTGATTTTGTGGTCTGATTATAAAGAATGCACCTCTCTTGTGGCACCAGTATTCATATAGCTCATTACATGAACCTGGCATTCAGCGTTTATTAACTTATGCTTGAGTGCCAGTCATGCAAATGCTCTCAGTTTTATAACATCTTTGAAATTAAAACAACATCACATTCTATTTATAAGTTGTTGTTGCAATGTTAATAATTGTCAAATGAGCTCATAGAAGACATGAGGTTCTGTATGCACAGTAACCATAAAGACATATTGGCTTAACTAACAATCCAGCCGCATGTACGTACAAACCTAAAAGGAGTTTTGGTAGGCTCATAGCTAACTGTTAATGGATAATTAGCCTACACTAAGAAGGCTTTGTAGTTAATTGGTTCAGCATTTTGCATATAGATTTATTTTTATTATTAATGGCTGTTGCTTGATTGTAACACGGCCATGTTCAAGACATAATTTGCTTACTTTCAATAGAATATATTTGTTGCCCTTTGGAGACAGTTGGGAGAAATACATTTTACTTGTGGTTTACTAGAAGCTAAGAAAGAATTTAAATTAGTTTATTTTCTATTAAAAATGTGTACGCTCAAAGGCTGTCACTGAGTGGGAGCTTGCCTATTGCCAGTCCTGTTTTCCTGTTGTCATGATCGTCTTACAACTATCTAGCAACAGACATGCTAGTCTACAGCATTGTGGGTATATAGTGACACACTAAGTGGTCGAATTGCACTGATTGGCTTGGCTCTAATCAGGTTTAGAGCCAGAGACATTAGTTCCATGAAGGATTACACGCTTATATCACTTCTCTTACGTATCTTTGAAAGAATCTTTTTAGATAATAGAGTATCTTCCGTTTCTTAATTCCTCTCGTTTCTCCATATCTTTCCTGCAGTGAAATTTATTGGCAGTTAGATCAAAACACAAGCAAGCAATAGCCTTCAAAAGTTGTTCCCATGTTACAGTTGATCACTGTACTTCTTGTACTGCGTTACCTCATCTTGGGACATAATGGTAATGACAATCACCATTCTGCCTCAGACTGTAAGAATTTATTTGCAAAAGGCTGTTCTGCATGTTATACATTTTCTTTTCATACATTTTGTTTTGCACACTGGCGAAGCGTCTCAATGATCTGCCTGCCTGAGCATTGTCATCTCGTTCATTAGTTTAGAGTTGGATGTGAGCTGCATCACTCCTACAATATGGTCTGTGGAGATAACAACATTCAGACACATTCATTCTGTACGTTGGCAGTACAACAGCTACTGTGGTACAATGTGTTGTCAGTCAGTGACTGTGGCCTCGTGCAGCAGCAGGATTGAATGTCCTGGTTTATCAGAGATGATTCATAATGCTATTGGATATGATGCACTAACAGAAAACAAGATACTCTGTTATCAGTATCACAATATCACGGGCTAACAACACAGAACGTAATTGTGTTTAGTTTATTTCGTTCTCCATTATAAATATATGTTTCCTGTCATAGAGGAAAATGGAGAGAAACATCTGTGGGATGAGGTTTTATTTCATTCTGAAGATGTATGTGGTGTTTATTTGCAGGGAGGGCAGGGGAACTGAGAGAAAAGAAAGAGAATGAGAAAATGTAATGAACAGAGACTGACTGCACAAGGTGGTTTGTACTCAGTGAATAAGAAACAGAGACAGATACTGAGAGAGAGAGAGAGACTAAGAACGTGTATGCTAGTGTGCTCTGCTCTGCCCCGACCCATAGCCAGCACATTACCTTAATAGAGATTAGCATCATGCTCAGTCAGATCTGATAGGCCCGTCGCTGTGGAACGGAAGACCAGCTAGCCAGTTATCAGCGAGGACACAGACTCAATCACTTAGCATAATGGAACCTGCATCAAATGAACTGGGAGCTCAACAAGAGAAATACCATTAACAGAACTGAAATGATTTTCTGTGATGGTAAAACAGCAAATGAAATCATGCTTCATTTGCAGACCTTATGACTGAAACAGATGCACATGGTATCTTGCGTTATCGAGCAGCATTATTTAGGAGGTAACATTGCATTTTAATGGCTTTCACTTTCTTTTTTTGGTCACAAGTGCATATAACTGATTAAATATACTTCGCAGAATTGCACTGCTAATCGTGTGTGTACCAAAAATGCACAGTTGATACATTTTTGAAAAGCGGCAAAGTTCAACATGCTGCAAAGCTTGCTGAACAGCAGCAGATAGAGGATTGCATTAGGTGCACAATGAGGCACAGATAGAGATTGTATCACACCTTTTAAAAGTCCGAAGCACACCTATTATGAAGAAGCAGGAGGCTGTGTGAGATGTGAAAACTGCAGATGGATACAACAACAGAAAACCATCACACCTCTTATTCAGTCCCTGCAGGCCACCCGCTTACATCTTTTCCAGTTTAGTTTCAAGAAGAGGAAAAGAACAAAAAACAAAAAACAGCTGCATATGTTGACTGTTATAGCACATGCAAAAAAAGTATATATACTATACACATGCACACATATATATATATATATATATAGTCCTGCCAGTTCTTAGAAGCATTCAGATTTTTTTGCCAGATGTCTTCACATTTAGCCACAGAGTTGAACTGCAGTACAAGGTTAAACACAGGCGCTATTTTTATCATCAAGGCCTCTCTGCCTCTGTCCAAGAACAGAGGTCATGTGAGTCGCAGATACTGATGCATATGATTTTCATGACTTCTTACATACATGCTGTATTGATTATAACTTTATGTCTACTTAGTCAAGGTCCAGCAAGGATAAAAAATTCCATTTATTTCCTCCAAATATCCTTGAGCCTGTTATATCCATAGTAAAAACCACTTAGTGAGCCGCCGTTAAATATCGACTTTGAGACTTTCCTCATTTACAGTCTGGGCCTGTCGAGGAAAAGGGTTTGTAACTATCCAGCTCTTGGGCCAGACAGCTATTGTTTTATTGATTCCTCATCCTCCTTTATTTGTGGGAAAACTACCCCAGGAACACAGTGTCCCTCGGCTTCTTCTCCCATACTCCTCTAAATACCCAAACTAATTTCTGCTATTACTCAAAGAACTTATGCATGAATTGCTTCAAGTCTATCAAGCTTTCCCCTCTCCACCTTAGTGGACCAGTTTCTTTCCCCTCCTAGAAATTACATAAAAAATCATTTTAGGGCTCATGCATTTTGTATTTGGAAATACTTAACCAGAGACACACAGAAATGGATTTCAATGTTATGTTTCTCCCAGCTGATGGCTTAGCTGATGTTTACTGAGGACGAGAGCCTGAGGAGGATGTGCTTAACCCATTTCTTGAAAGCCTTATCTGCCTCTGCATTCAGTTCCTCCTGTATCGGACACACATTTCTAAACCTATTGTCATATGTTTTCAACCCCAGGCAGCCTACTTTAAAGCATTACTTGACTCACCAACCTTGCAGGCTGGAAGTCCCAGGTCTGTATCATGACTAAGCATAGCATGGCATGGCGCAGCATCGCCTGAAGGCACCCCGCAGTCGGCCTTCATAATGCGAGTTTCCAAGTAAAAAGTGCATTATGGTGTGTGACAGTTTCAACACCCCCATCACTGCTCCACAGGGCACTGTGCTTCAGTCATTCCAGCATCTCTCTCTCTGCGGAGTTAATGTGGCATTTAGCTCAGTGACATTCTGACATTTTTTGCTGGTATTTCTTCTCTGCTGCACCTCAGGAGAAACACTGAGTCTCATTTCGTATCCTTCAGCTCCTTCTGCTCTTTTGGACAGGGTCAAACTCAGCACTAGACGGATGATCTTTAGTCAATTTGACCAGTTACTGTATAGACTGACAAAAGTCTGGCCTTGTTGTTATGAGGTGTATAAAGAGAAAATGGATAAACAGGGTGATGTCAAACAATCAAAAGGGCAGGAGTAGCATAAGACCAAAGAGATAATTGCATCAAAAGGAAGACAGAGAAGGCCGTGTGCTACCAAGCATGTCCTTATCAGCAGCAATTTTCTCTGCTTTGCCCACACAGTTCTCTATCAGCTGCTTCCAGATTGATTAAGTTGCCCTGCTTGTATCCTAGTGAGCGATGATTGACAGACCTGGGGAAGGTTTTGATATTTAAATGTGTAATCTCATTCTCTTTCTGGGGTCAATCTCTTAAGCAGCAGTTGTGTGTGTGATATGAGTTGGGCTTTATGTAGTGTTTGTGTGTGTGGTTGAATGTGTGTCACTGAGTAGTGGCTTGTTTTGATTCATAAATGCTTTTTTCAGACAAAGCAAAGGAGCAGCCTGCAACACACTCACCTTTTTCTTCTTTGCTGCCATTCTCGGGAGTTGAAGAGAAGTGAAAAGAGAATTAGGAGGACGAAGATAGTGGAGAAAGGGAGGAATGATGGTGATACCATAACAAATGTTTTCATTAAGTCTGTGAGAGGTAGTGAGGGAACATAGAGGATAAATGGCTATGTGTGCCTGATAGACAGTAAACAAAACTAAGAGCTAGCAGCTCTGTGAGGCTCAGGCACTGCAGTGTTTTAAATGCCAACAGTGACAATGCTCACAACAGCTAATATTCTGATGTTAATAATTAGAAATTATCCTGACGGGAACACAAATGTCCGTTCCAAATTGCATGGCAATCCATTCAGCAGTTGTCAAAACAATGAACTAAAAAACAAAAATGTCAACCTTAATGTGGTGTGGTGAAAAGTCAGGGGATAACCAAAGTCTGTTCATCCTCTGGGGACAACAAATATTTGCACACTTCATGGCAATTAAGCCAAAAGTTGTTGAGATGTTTCAGTCTTGACCAAAATGGTGCCTGACTGACTGACTTTGCCATTCCTAGAGCCACGGCTTAGCCATGGCTAAAAGAGAGATACAGGGTCTGGGCTGTAATTACGAGTATTTTGCATTGAACTGGATATTTTAAAACCCTCTTTTTGGAAATGTTTTAGTCTAATCTTACTCTGTGTAACATATTTTTTGTCGAGTGCTAAACCTTTAGCTGTCACATGTTCTCCCCGAGTAATTTTCGAAGCTCATTTCAGCTCCAGCAGCCTCACAAGTTCTTGACCTACTTTCAAAAACAATGTAGTCAGTTGTAGGTAGTTATCTCCTCTCATCTTTCTCCTCGGGTGGATTTCTGCTGGTGGCAGGGTTGGTGTGATGTCAGTTTACTTTGGATCATTCTCAGACAGTGGCGACCCATTGACCTCCCCTCCTCTTCCCCTTTCTGCTTTGCTATCTTTTCCTTCCTTTCCTTTCCTTTCCTTTCCTTTCCTCTTCTGTCACTTTTTCCTTTTTTATTCTTCTTATTTCTAAATCTATGGTAATTTGCTACAAAGAGTGTCCTCAGTACATCCCGAAAAAGGATATTGCTTTACGACAGATAATTGTTTTTAATGATTAAGAAGCACAGAGGCATGTCCAGGCCTAATGGCTTTTAGATCACAGAGGCAGAGTTATAAAGATAGCAGCTTATCTCCAGTCACTGAATGTCTTTGTTATGTTGCTGTTGTTCCAAGTTGGCGCTTTGCCTCTGTTCTTTCGCTGTTCTTATGTCTCTCGTTCCCTCTCTTTTCCCTCTCGTCTTTTTGAGTCTTCTTTGGCCCACTTCCAGAATCAATCCGTCACCTCTTTAAAGGGAGACGTTCATGCATTTGGGCTTCTGTTTCAATAAAGGGCCTACAGCAACAGGGTGCCTCATTCATGTCCACTTCATTGTCTTTTAATAATCAAACCATGATGGATTACCTCCATACAGATATTCATTTGAAAAGGAACATCTAACGGATGTAAAATAGGGGAGGAAAAGGAAAACACCAGTATGCTTTTTGATAGTTCAAGGAGTATTTGTGGGAGTGTGCATGTGAATGTGTGTGTATGTATTTGTGTGCTTATATTGGATGCTAGTTTGGCTCTTGATCTCAAAAAGACAGGCAGGTTCCTCCCTCTCCATTCCCCCTTCTTATCATGGCCTCCTGGGTTCAGGCAGACAGCTCCTCCTGTCTTTTCTCTCTGATTTATCAGGCCAGGGCTGACAAGTGTAAACACCTGCCAGAGTATCCTCCCCATTTGGGGGCCCCTAGGTGGTTGGATGTGTTCCATTTTTTATCCCCATTTGGTGGATCAATGCATTATTCTCACCTGGCTGTCTTTCCAATGTTCTCTGCTTGGTCCTTCTACTTTCACACCTCACCCAAAACCATTTCCTCCAGCCTGCCTATGAACATGTGTTACTCTGGATGGTGGTCCTCTGCTAGGTTTAGCAATATGATATTTTTGTGTACAGTTTTAGTGTGGTCTGGTGTTGGGGGTGTTCTGTTCACACCCACGTGTAAGGTCTGTTTCTACCTCTGTAACACTGTGAGATTGTCACACAGCACAAACATCTGAAGTAGCTGGAAGTCCCCTGCTGTCATGTCATCCACATGTAAGATCACTTTGGCTTTTATTCAGTTCCAGCAACCATGAAAAGCAACTCACAGACCAACTACTTCTTTCTCCAACATAATTTTTACTACTTTTATTCATGTTGAAACGATGGGTTTATCTTAAGTAGTACGGAGGCGTGCGGTTAGTTTTGATTTTATTTCCTCCAGGTTTTCTACCTCAACTCAAACACAATGCAGGAGACTTGAATTGCTCACAGGATGACAAATATTCAGCAGTAAATTCTCTTTCCAGAAACATGTCTGGATAGTCCACAGAACATGTTGTGTACAGTTTTCTTTTTAACTACTTTCTACCAAAGAAATAGTCCTGTTGACTGTGATGTCTGTGCATTATAATGAGTAATAGGGACAAATATGTTTCTTCACAATTTGGTTGAACCAAAACGTTTTATTGCTGCTCAAAATTACTGAAACTGAAGCAAGAACACAAAAACTATGTACGGTATTCTGCTTGCGTCATCGATTACAAAATTCGAATGAAAGAAACAAACAGCAGCACCTCATCCAAATGTGGTGACTGTCCACAACTACAGACACGTAACAACACATTGCCAGTAAGCTACCCCCTTCTCTTTAGCATTCCTGTCATCTGTAAACCCTTCAGCACCAATCTGCGGACATTACCCAGACTGCCAAATATAAACACAAGCAGACTGCACTTGTATCAAAGCTGTCAGACAGCATTTATAAGAAGCTGCTACTTTAAAACCTTCATATGGAACACTTCCTCCAGACTAGACTATGATCAAAAACCCAATTGCAAAAAGACAACTTTCTGTCATTCTCAATAAAGATAATGAAAACATCATGTTTGCAGCAATTTAGTCATGCAGCACTGCAATATCTTAAAACATATGACCTTATGTATGTCCTTAGGTCAACTATTCTTTACAGCTGTGCTATGTAATGCAACTTAGTGGCCACTCAGAGTATGTGACAAGGACTCAAGTACAGACTGATGGCCATGAAGCAAACTGTAAAGAAAAGACCAACAAATACAAACAGGTCCTTCAAGTTGTGCAACATTTTCTAATCTGATGCCACTATTGGCTACATCATTCAATAATAAATCCCTTTATCTGAACTTACACTTAGTTAGGCAGAAAAAAAACTTGTTTAGGGAAAGAACAGCCGTCTTCTTTGTTAAAGTCTGACTTTTTATTGACTCATGCAACCACCCCGGTTACTTCCCTCAACAGACTTTGTGGCTCTGTAACAATGTCATGCTGCTTCCTCCTTTACTCCTCATGGACAAGGCCACTAGAAGGCTTAGTCACTTGGGCGTAAACATACGTTCTTTTGGACATTTGCTGAAATTACTGATGCTGTCGTTTTTCTTGGGAGGACAGTTTTAAAAACACATTCACAAGCGTCAATCATCATCAACAGGTTTACTCTGATGTAATTAAATAGCAGTCTCTCACTTCATTGCACAGGCTGATGGCTGGCACAGTGGGGGCCTTCAGAAGATGAATGGCTAGGACCTTCTTAAGATTAACTCGTGTGTGTGCATGTGTGTGTGCATGTGTATGGAAAAATCTGCCCAAGCAAGCTTGATTATGTGTGTCTGAACCTGTGTTTCTTGTTTGTTTGTGCGCTTAACTTGACTGACAAACTAAATGTCAAACTAAATGACGGGTTCCTTCCTTTTCCTCACCTGAAGCCTTCTGTGGCTGACCCTTCCACTCAAATAAACATGTGTTATTGTGTGTATGTTTAAGCTCCAAGCACCCGTATCTAACATGTTGGTGCAACAGCGGCAATAACATCATTAAGCCTGATAATATGTTTATTGTTAAAGCTAATGCAGTTAGGGTCCGCTGTCCCCATGGGGTTGCTCAGTCTGGGGAGAGAAAGTGGCTAAGTGTGTTTGTGGTTTGTCGGTCTGCTGTGAGTTGTATGAATTTATTTGGGGTGAACATAGCTCGAGTTTATGTGTGTTTTCTTCAAGTTTTCTGATGCATTATGCTTCTTGCAAGGATACAAAGTGAGTGTATGCACACGTGTGTATAGTTATTCATAAGATGACGAGGTATGTAGAGGGATTCTGGGGGGTCCTTGTGTTTTTATTACCTGCTGGTGGCCTCCTGCCAGCATCCAGCTTGATTAACTCTACCCTTTTTTGCTTTACACACACACAGATGCTTATGCACACACACAACCAGCTACTTTATCACTCAGAGTGCGCGGGAGGTGTGAGGGAATAGCAGCTAAGGTTCTCAAAATGTTATTATCTATTAAAAGCCTGAGGAGGAGGCACAGGGCGCCACTGTTACTCTTTATGTCTTCTCTTTGGTTGATTTCAAGGAGAGCTTTTAAAAGAGAGGAAATCCACACACTTCCACCTGCGCAAGTGTGGTTTTTGGTAGTCAGTGATTTATTGTTGAAGTTTGAGCGTGTTTAAACCTTGATTCCTGGATACTGATGTTCTCAGTTTGTGTGTATTTAAACAGACGTCTACAGTGCTGTACGACAGTAGCATTTCACATCAGGATTTAACACACATACACACACAGTCACACTCACAAGGAAGCAATTTGCTCTTCCACAAAAAGAGCGTAATTCGGTAAAGACAGACTGTGCCTCGCTCTCTCCTGTTACTCATGTGTGGCAGCTGGTAACCAAAGGGCCAGTGGAAGGCTTTGGGGTTTCACTTAAGTCATTTTGTGCTCAATTTATTTTGTGTATCACAGGAGGCAGTGTGAGATGGTTCGACTAACAGTTTTTAGCATGCTATTATACCCCATTGATATAGATGGAGGATGTGGCTCACCTTCAGCAGCCACTGACTCTCAGTACGTGAAAGATACATTTCTGGAGTACGATTAACCCAGTGAGATTCATTTCAGCTAACAATAAAACTACAACATTATTCATAAGGAAGAAACCCTATTGTAGTTTCACATTTCACATATTCAAATATCTTAAAATTTAATTACAGAATTATTCCCATTTATTAGAGTCTAGTAAAGAGCCAAATCATGTCTTGTTTTCTTGCTCGGTACAACCTCCATCCATCATTCACTGTGTTAGCTCCCGCAGGGCTAACCTCTCTGCCTCATGCCGCTTCCTGCTCATCAATCAGTCATTTACTGGAGAACTTCCGGGTCAAGGTTCAGAAGAGAAACACATTTCAGTCCTCTGCAGAGGTTTACTGTACTGTGTAGAGGGAAGAAAAAGCCAATTTTCATTGTAAATTTGGGTAAAGCCGGAACGCACAGTGCAACTGTAGCTCAGTCAACCTTCGCTGTATGATAAAGGTCAAGGTGAGGAAAAATCCATTTTAGTATTTTCTTTTCTTTATAAAATATAGAGTGCAGGACAAAAAAGGAGTAAGGATAAGAGGAGTAGGCCAAGGAGTGAGAAAGGAGGGAGGGGGACGGAGCAGCTTGTGAGATCAAGGTCGTATCCAGGCTTTAGTATTGGTATTCTCCTCAGTGTTAAAGTGATTCTCCCAGTGAATAGTGTTTTCATTCCTCTCCTGAATGAGATTCACAGGAGCATGGAGAGAGAGAGAGAGAG
>NW_023339718.1:13677270-13678204 GCF_004916995.1 Morone saxatilis
TGAGAGAGAGAGAGAGCAGAGAGAGAGGACGTTTGTGAGAGAGGAAAGATGTTTGAGGACGAGGAAGAGATGGACGGGAGAGACATGACAAAGAAAAGAGAGTAATTTCCCCTCTCTTCCGTTTCTCTTCCTCCCTCCTTCCTCTTCCCCGTTTGTCTACCCCCCCTCGGACATACATAGCAAATTGAAAATACAGCGTGGGATAAACAAAACTTTATTCAGACTAAATGAAATCGACTATTTTATTCAATTCTTCATCCCTGAAGCATCCCTTACTCTATCTACCCGGCAACATCTCACCCCTGCAGCTTCAAGTGAGAAAAAAAGAATGTGCTTTATGCAAATTAAATGCTTTATTCTTGATTAGATTACAGACGCAATAATTGTCTTGGATGATTTATGGATGTAATTTGTTGCCACAAACTGCAGTGGAAAAAGCTCAGTTGCCATGGTTTGTGCAATGAAGACATTAAATCAACACAATTTAGGGCATCAGCTATAAAATCCACTTCACTGGTCACATATACATTACATTAGGAAATTAGCTTGTTGAGGACATTGTGTTTTCCAAGATTTAAAGGTAAATAATAATAGAATAAAGAAAAGGTATTTCTTTTCCAGGAAATTGGCAGTGGTCACACTTATTGAGTGAGAATAGAGAGTCAACAGTTGGCATTTAAGGTACAGACAGTGCAATGAGAAATGAGATGAAGAGGAAAGAAAGGAAAGTACAAGCCTGCAGGTGGCTCTTAAACTATTGCTGTGGTAAATTGGAGTGTTTAATAGCCATACTGATGCACCAATTTAGCCGGCGGTAGTCATCGGCCTGTAGGAGTTAGAATGTGGGATTGCTACCCTTGTAGGAGACTGACAAGTGGGAAATTAGGTACTTGCCACACCATCCCGCCCCATCTCTAGGTACTGCTGATACTTT
>NW_023339718.1:13678241-13678613 GCF_004916995.1 Morone saxatilis
AGAGAGAGAGAGGAAGAGAGAGGCTCTTCTTCTCTGCCTGACATCGATCTATGACGCATATTACCACCCTAATCCAATTAATTCTGTTTCGCTTGCAACATGGCTCACTTGAGTCATCAAAAATGCATATATAAATATATCTCTGACAGATTGCAATGGGCCGTGCAAAATGCACAAACAGCTAATTCAGGTGGACTTGAATTTGTATGGCAAACTCCTTTTTTTATTCTGCCTCTACTTACCCCACCCCCCAGCTTCTACTTTTCTTTGTTTCACACAAAGAATACAGAAACAGAGCAGGGGAAGTAATTGAGGAGGCAGTCAGGTGAAAACAGATTTGTTTGACAAACTTTGTCTCTCTCTCTCTCTGTC
>NW_023339718.1:13678657-13678843 GCF_004916995.1 Morone saxatilis
AGCAGCAGCAGCCGCAGCAGCAGCGTTGGTGCGACCATGAGGTCAGAGGCCTTGTTACTCTACTTTACGCTACTGCAAATAGCCGGGGCGGGCTTCCCCGAAGACAGCGAGCCTATTAGCATCTCACACGGCAACTGTAAGTATATCTTCCTCTCTTTTTTCTCCTTTCTTTTTCTTTCTTTCTTT
>NW_023339718.1:13678943-13679403 GCF_004916995.1 Morone saxatilis
CTTCCTCTCTTTTTTCTCCTTTCTTTTTCTTTCTTTCTTTCTTTCTTTCTTTCTTTCTTTCTTTCTTTCTTTCTTTCTTTTTTCTTTCTTTCTCTTCTTGTACACCGCCCCTCCTCTCATTACAAGTCCTCCCTCGCTCTCTCCCTGCACTCTTATGCCTCTCCTCTTTGTTTTCCACTTTGCAAATCCCCCTTTTGGTATCTCTCTCACTTGTTCTATCCCTTTGCTCCTCCACATCCCTCTCAACCCTTGCTTCCTCTGTAACCCCCACCTCCCCCTACACTGAATGCATTTTGAAGACATGGAGTGTAATTTGGCGCCCAAGGATAGGCTCTCTACACACACAAAAATGAAGGACTTAAAGCAGCATTTGAAACGGAGCCCACCCCACATCAAAGGATAATCCGCTATTTTTCTGTTGGGCTCCTAATGCTGTGTGTGATAGTCTAAATGCTGTTGC
>NW_023339718.1:13679437-13680456 GCF_004916995.1 Morone saxatilis
ATACGGTCATTGTTTCCCCTGTTTTTCTCTGTGTTTCTCCCTCTGTCCTGTCCTGTCCTACTCTCTATGGGGCTACAGCTGTACCCAATGCCCCTGGCCAGGAGAGCCGAAAGGGAAGCCAGCCAGCCTCACATAGACCTGCTCCTCTGTCAGAGTGTTTGTTCAAACCGAGCACTTTCATCCAAAGCCGCTAACAATAGAACGATTGCATCTTACAGTGCAGCACATTTTTAGCCTACAATTTATGGTTGCAGGAGGAGCTCAACCAACAACAGTGGTGGGGTTTGACACATGCAGGGATTCATTTGTGTTCTCTCCTTGCAGACACAAAGCAGTATCCAGCGTTTGTAGGCCACAAACCTGGCAGGAACAACACCCAGCGGCACAAACTGGACATCCAGCTCATCATGATCATGAACAGGACGTTATACATCGCTGCCAGGTGAGTGATAAGAGATATTTAGTCCGGTTTTTGAACATGTGTTTTCTTCACACCCAGGAGGTCCTTAAATACTGTTGCCATTTCAGACAGAAACTTCCTGCAAGTTTGACTATTTTTCCTCCTGGAATAAAATTGCAGGCCGCTGTAGATTAGGATTAATTAAACTGAGCAAGTGTGCTTCCACCGGTATTATTGAATCCTTTATCATCCCCTCTCATATTACAGCTGCTGATTGAATTTGACTTTCAGCTCAGAATGATTCTCATCAATTATTGCCATTTGAGGATTGTGTGTACATGTGATCCCCTTTTAACTCGATAATTGCTGAAGGCTGTGGGATTCACTGCAGTTGGGCTATCGAACTGAACTTTGGAGCCCTGCTGTGCTGTTTTCTTTTAAAGTTTTAGGAATCAGGAGGGACTAATTCAGAGCAAAATGCTGAGACTTTAAAGGCACTTTGCAGTCTGGACTTGTTCCTTCATTACGTCTTTGTTGTTTTCTATTTTGGGCTTACCGTCTGCCAAAACCCCCTTTTACCTATGATGTCCCTGAAGACTTGTGCTCTGTTTTGGTTTAA
>NW_023339718.1:13680478-13683906 GCF_004916995.1 Morone saxatilis
ATCCAGACTGACATACAAATTCACCCCCACACACAAAGAGTTTCCAATTTTTTTTTAGAAAAGACTACTTGATATTATCCACATTTAGGGTAAATGCACCATCTAGACATCCTTGATGTACCTTCTCTGTTGTCGATACATAGTAATACAGGACTTATTCGGGGGTTTTGACTCCTTATTTGTTGGCAGCCTATTTGCCCTCACAAATCGATTTTTAAAACTCTTTGTTTCTCTGCCTGGTTGTTTTTCGTCTGTCACCTGCTTTTATTGCTTTCTGTCTATCAGTCAATGTGTTTTACTTGCGTGTCTTTATTTTTATGTGACTCAACTTTGAGAGATAATATAGCTCAATTATAGCATCTGGAGCCATGGAGAAAACCAGTATTGATTTTGCTTCCTCTGTTGTCATCAGTATTTTAGAAATGTTTAAGTTGCTTCACCTCTGTAAAAACAGTCAGGTCTATGTCCAAGGCATCAACAGGCAAGTTTACCTTCAGTGCAGTCTTGAATGTGAATTATAACGCTAAGGCAACATTGAAAAGGTCTTAATAAAATGGATCCTTAACCGTTTGTTCTGTTCCATCCATGGCTAATTGAGAGGCAGGCTTGATTGGATACTGTTAAAAGCCACAATAGGGGTCTTTCTTTGTTTTCCTCCCAAGCATGTCAAATTAAGTGGCTGAGAGAGGCTGCTGCTTTAAGTGGCAGAGCTTTTTAACATATCTGTGGTCATTAAGAGGAGGTGTGGAGAGTGGGAAAGGAAACAGAGCAAGAGAGAGCCTGCATGTGTGTGTGTGTTTATGTGTGTGTGGTAAGCCGCCAGAGACTTTGGTCTGCCTGTTGCCCACCTGCTCCACATGGGGTGGCAGGCAGGGACCTGAGGGGTAGGGCAGGAAAATGAGACACAGAAGGTTTATTGAAGGGGTGTGTACATGAGAGTGTGTGTGTGTGACCAGTTGTCGCATGGATTTAAAAGTGATTTCTTGTGTGTGCATATGCTTTTGGGATGGCAAACATGTGTTGGTGCATGTGCCTATTGGTGTGGGTACTACAGCCTGTGATCGTGTCTGCATATGTGCATGTGCGAGGTCACCTGGTTCATCGGTCCCACACTTGCATACTTTCTTAAAGCAGACGGGAATCCTGACACATGGTCGAGGTATGTGACCCCTGAATAACTGGAATGGCTGCCTCAGATTAGACCGAGCCGGATGACCGCCATTGATCCTGACACAGAGAAGAATGTTGGAGTCGATTACATGGACACACAAATGACGGCCTGTGCACTAAAATCCATCGGCTCTAGCAGGATATCGATAAAGACATGTAAAAGTTGAATGACAAACAGTTTAAAGCGAACAGCGGAGACAATCACCACTTCAGAAATCAATGTGAAAGCGAGCCAACAGTCAACCCAGCAAGACTCGAGCCACGAAACAACGAACAATGCTGCAGAAAAAAAAACTAGGCAACATCAATAGTAGCTTTTATGATGGTTGTCCAGTCAAATGACTTGTTTATTCTGGGGCCAGCATCACACAGCTTTGCCATCATGCCTCTAGACCAGTGAGCCTCAGTTCTTGGTGTGCAGCAGCTTGCAGATGGCCACTGTGACTGCAGTCCAAAGCTCAACACTGTTTCAGGCTGTTTTTTGAATGGCTGCTCAGTGTATTAAATCCCTTTGGCTCCTGTTTTGATGCTGGCAATAAAATCACAAGATTTTGAAGCTATGAGATGCATACAAACATAGCAACTGATGAAATTGTAAATAGACAAAAGTGGCTTAATCCACAGAGAGAAAGAGGCAAGTCTCTGGCAATGGAGTAACTCAGCAACAGATGCGGTGATTGATAATTCATCCTCGGGTTGGAGACTTGAATGAAATGTATTGATTTGCTGGAATCAGATGCTCTTTCTGCAGTTCTGTTTGGGCCATTATACGTAGACAGATATTGAAAAAAGTGTCATCTGTGGATGAGGTTATATATATTTTTTTCCAATATGAGACACATATATGCTGAATGCTGCCTGATAAGATCAAAGACTGCTGTCTTTTCTTATGCAGGCTCCCCAAAGACCTCTTGTTTGTTCAGTTTTAACAATACAGTCAGTATATTGCTGATTTATCCAACTTTTCCTCAAATATCGGCTCTTAAAAAGCATTGCACATTTTCTGCTAACAAGACCCTCTTTAAATAACTCCATGCATACAGATGCAGTTTCACACATGTTGTAAGTTACGAATCACAATAGGTGTTTGTTTGTGATGTTGCTTACTACCATGAGATTCCACCTTGTACCAAGTTGGGTCATGTGCATCTACTGTTTCATACATTTTTAAGGCAGCAATCAGCTGTACATTACTCATGATAAACTGAGACATGATGTATTTTAAGTACAAGTAATGAACATGAAAACTTCTTCATGCACAAGCTCAGTGGTTTATGTGTGTCTGCTGTCATGTGTGTTTTAGGTGTTTAGCAGCAGAGTCACGTTCAGTAAAAGCAATAAACTGTTCTTGATGCAGTGAAAGATGGACGCAGGAGGATTCCTATCCCAGCGGTCCATATTTCATGGTCAGGGTACACTATGTGCAGCATTCAGAGGGAATTCATCACAGTGCAATGGAAGATTTATCATTCTGACACAGTTTTCTTGGGCGTTTTTTACTGACATTTTGGGTTTTAATGTATACCTCTAAATAAAGTTACTGTTACTGTTGGCTTGTTTACATCTAATCATCTGACTACTTAACTCTTGTCCCGTCAAAAACTTTGTGTATGTACAGAAGTGTCACCACATCATAAAAAATTTAAATGTAACCAATTCATATTTGTGACCTAAATATTAAACATCAAAGCAGTTTGAATAAGTGAGAGCTGTTGATATTCTCTACACCCTCTTCTATACCAGCTTGAGTACCTCCCCCAGAGGGGGCGATTCTTCTGTTTTATGGATCAAGTATCATGGGAGCATGGGAGTCACCCATGGCCATTTTGTTCACATCCATTGCTTCTCTGCCAGTTTTGTGGAATGTATTGGCCTTTAACTATTATATTCCATATTTTGGTGATATGTATTGGTGTATTATGTGTAAATGATTTAATTTTCCTGTCTCTTGTTCTGATCTTGTATGAAAGAAAACGTCTCTAACCTACACTTCTAATTATGTCTCATAGTGTCTCAGGTGTGAGGTGTGAGTTCAGGATCTCACATTCACACATGGTATCAACAATGAGCAAAAAAGAGAGAGAGAGAGAATGTAGGATTAGAGTTTGGATATGTTTGTCCTGACTTCTACATGGAAAGTGGTTTCAAAGTGGAGAGGAGTGACATGACATGGTTTGCTATGGTACAGCCATACACACCCATATTTATGCACGACACACACAGAACCACACACGCTCACAGAGATATTTTCCAGCGAT
>NW_023339718.1:13683931-13686184 GCF_004916995.1 Morone saxatilis
GGCACTGGCTACCTCTGAAATCTGATTGGCCACCCCAAGTGCTAACCCATTATCCTTGCCTCTTGTAAATGGGTTCTGTCTCCCCTTTGCAGAAATGCCCACTTTACACTAACCTATGCAGTTTTTATATAAAAAAACATACTTTTTTGCATTATATTTCTGCATACTGAGGCCCATAAACAAATTGGGGAAGACTAGAAAGCTGAGACACACACTTGATGCCACCCCTGCATAACTCACTTGTGACACCTCTATCAAAAAAGTCTGGACACACCCCTGGGGACAGCTCGTGCTGAAATCTGGGCCACTAGTTTTTAGGAAAAAAAATAAAAAGTCTACCTTAATTTACACAAAGCAAACTTATTTATGGCAAAACACCCATGTTAACCCATGTTTTTGCTGTCTTTATCAAAAAAATAGCCTATATGTGCACACTTGGAAGACAACATGGAATGTCAAATCTACACTGAAGTCACATAGCCTACTATTTAAAACAATTGATTTCAAATATGTCAGATTTCAGGGAGCAGCAATAATAATGAACATGTAATAAAGTCATAAATGTATATTGTTGTTAAAAGAAATTAAATTTGTCACATTTACAAACAGTCTGCTTGGAACAATAATGTATGTCTGATATATTTTTTCCTCAAAAAAGTTTCCACTCTGCACATACATCATTCTGCAAAGTGAAAATCAAACATCATACTTCAGGCACAAGAACAAATCCTTATTTTTGACTGGAGGGAACTTAAACATACTTCTACATAGTTATTTTAAGACATGAACTCCTCAGAGTGTAACAGGTCACATTGAGCAGTGAGGCAGTGCCTCTCACAGCCACAAGATGCTGCAGATGTACTATATACATTGTACTGGAGGACTGGAGGACTCTAAACAAATACAAGCACAAACAGACTCCCCCTTCAGTGTGTTTAAAACCATTTCCTCAAACACACAAATTCACAAACTTTAAGGGAGCTCTGAGGTCCACACATGGAGCTGCAGTGCAGGAGGGATTAAGGAAATCAGAATCAGAATCAGAAATAATAATCCCAGGGGGTCTGACTCTCTGAGGGAGGCGTTGTATAGTTTAAATAAGTATAAATAAGATATAAATAATATATAAGTAATAATAAATAAGAACCTCAATATCAAAACTCAACTGCTAGTAACACTCTGGGTGCTCCTACCTAAATACCCAGAAGGGCCACAACAACCTGTAACTAATTATTCCTGCTGTTAATAACTTGACACTAATTTGAGAGCTATTTCCAGGCTCTGTATAATTTTGCCGGATGAATTGTTAAAAAACCTTACGAGAAATAAAGTATTCTACATTCTTTTACAGTTATATTTTGAATGGAAACTTGCTCCAACTTTGAATTCAGGTGATTATGATCACTGGAGCTGCAAGCTTTGTTTCAGTGTGTGGACGTGGCTGGATGTCGCTAGTGCTGCGAGGAGAGGGAGAGGAGGCAACCGTGTAATCCCAGTCATTAGTGGGTTTTAACAGGATTTGGTGTAGCTACAATAATGGAGACTCTAGTGGCCTCCACTGCGAGACCCAAAGAGACCCGACAGGGAAGAACAGCGGCCACAGAGGCACAACTGTTCCAGAGGACTCAACTGAGAGAAGGTAATCAGGATTTTTGTGCGTGTGTATGTGTGTGTGTATGTGCGTGTATCTTTGTGTGCTTGTGTGAGTGCTAACGGCAACCACAAATTTTGGTCCCTTCACTCTCACACGGATCTGTCTATCACTGTCTTTCTCTCTCCCACACACACACATACATTCTGTCTCTGGTTCCCATGCTTCCCAGCCTCATAGAGGGGTGTAAACAGAGTGTGGTTGGTGTTACCATGGTGAAAGCTGACTGAGGGCCGGGAATGGCGACTATGCCCTGCATGTGGAGAGACCTGGGGCATGCTCGCTAGGCAGGCTATACAGTGACACACACACACACACGCACACACACACAGAACACATGCACAATTATGTATGGACTGTCCCATTCTGTGCGTGTCTCTTCTCCTCATGTCCTCAAACCATAGTCTAATCTGCAAGATAAATTCTAGTTTCATACAACCTGTGTTTTATTCATCATTTATATTTGTAATAATAATGTTGTATGACATTCAGATCTTGAAAGTTTGTGACATTGCTTAAAAAATAAAATACATTTTTATTTAGATTATTACCCACATTTTTGTTGACATCCATAACAGTTTATTTATTTTTTTATTATTTTT
>NW_023339718.1:13686284-13693990 GCF_004916995.1 Morone saxatilis
GTAATCTGACTCAAACACGGACAACCATTTTTGCACTTTTTGCACATTAATAAACTGTACATTTTATCTTTTATATATATATATTTATATATATGTTGTTTGTATATCTGGAGTTAGTAACGAAAATAATTTCCCCCTGGGATTATTAAGTAATTCTGATTCTGATTCTGATTATATTACTTACTTATTATCTATTTCCTTTATATACACATTGTTAAGTTATTGCATTCATTACATTTGTCCTTGTCCCCTTGAAACTTGTTGCTCTGATGATAGTTGCATTGTATACTGTTTCAGTTTTATTGGCTAGGTTTGGCTGCTAGCCTAAAGTTAATGCTGTGTGCAGCAATGGACAATGTAATCTAAATGAGTTGCTTGGGTTTTATTTTGAACAGAAATATTTAGATATACTTAGGATATTGTGTGTTGAAACATGGTGTAATTTATGATATCTCTTTACCGTATGTAAAAATGTTAGCAATATTGCTTAATGACATGTTGTATTAGTTGGTGTGCATTTATGGTCACAGATTAAGTAAAGGTTGAGAGCATTACTAATTCCTTTACTTACTGGGCTGCCTAGCAATAAAAATGGTGATGTGGGAAACAATTTGATAATACTGGATCCATTTTAATCAATAAACGTAAAGAATACCCCATCTTTTATGCACTCATTATGCATGCCTGTCTAATTGAGCTAAGTGTGCATGCTCAAAACATGCCCCTCACCCCACTGAACCAGCTGCACACACATACACTCATATGCACAGACTCACAAAAGGAAATGTGGAGAGAATGTAGAAAACCATAATGAGAGCTTCAACCTTCGAAAAGAACAACCTGCCTCAGCTTGGGGGTGAGTGAACTCTGGCTTGTTGTATTTCATGCCACCACATCACTGAGGGCCTCTCAGTGCCCTTAGCCCATTCAGAACCTCAACGACTCCCTTCACAGCCCAAAGGTGCCTGCTGGCTTCCTCAGTTCCCTCCCACCCATTTTGTGAAGAGGATTTGAACCAGGGAAAGCTAAAACAATGTACAATGGACCCTCCTCTACCACCCATGATCCAGTTATGAAGAGAGAGGAATATTGGTGAAGAGGGTGATGAGAGAGAAAGGGTGGGAGGTGGAGAGGAGGCTGGACGTGCAGGCATTTAGTTTGCAGAAAAAGGGGTGGTGGCAAAAGGTGCGGGGTGCATGCTAATCGCGTTCCTCTCTTTTCTGCTACTGGAGTGCAAGATAGTTTGACAAAGGCCCAGCAGATGGACCAAGCTGGTCCGCCGTCACCCTAGAAGAAATGCGCTGTTATGAAAACGACATTCTTCCACACAAAGCCTCTGTGTTCTCATGGCCACGCATGGCTACATGTCCAACGGAGACCCTCTATGTCACTCTATAGCACTCAATCTCACACTCTTGCCCACGCTCAGTTGGTCTACTGTCTTGCCTTGATCATTCAGCTCTTTCTCCCTGTCTGTACCCATCTTTTTTCAGTGCCTCCATATTTGTGTCTGAGAGGATATTTGCATACCTTCCATCCTACTCATACATTTTTGTCACTGAATTTCGGGAAATGCGAAGCCAATGCCAAGTGATTCACATTGACAGCCAATTGTCTGGAGGTTTCCTCTAAATCTCATGGTGTTTTGAATTTCATAATCCCTATATAGTAGACCCCTATGTTTTGTGCAACAGCACTGTGCCATTTTTGGAGAATGTTTGATTCATAGTTTACAGTCGAGAGTGAGAAAATGATGGGAAAGAGAATGGCATGTAGCAAAACATCTTTGTGCTGGATTTCAGTAAACACCACTCTTTGATAGGATTCAAGTAGAGGCCTGGACTGGACTGTAAATATGAGACAGATTTAAACCAGTTAGATTTGGGTCCAGTGTTTGGCAGAGAGATTTTCAAACATTGATTTGCGCCTCCCCAGGGGTCACTGGATAGTCGAAATTGGGGTGTGGAGGGAGCAACATGAGGCAAAGACACTGTGTAAGGTGAAAGGGACAGTTGTCCTCTGGTGTTCTAAAAAGTTAGTTATTGTAGTTTACTGCACAAATTTGGCCGGCTTACCAACCCGATCAGCAGTTGGAGCTGCAGCAGTGGCTGTGACACACAGTTAAGGACTTTAAAACCCTCAGTGCCTGATTGCTGCTATTTGTGAAAAATGACACTCGTTCTCTAAATCACAACCCAGTCAAATCTAAACCAACAAACCTGATATAGTTTAAAATTTATCGTGATTTACACTCTCTGAGGATATCACTATCTCACGTCTCATTATGTCCATCGCAAATAAACATCCATGGTTAAAGATAGTAGAAAAAGGTGCTTATTATGACTCCAGAATTTGCTCCAAAAGTCTTTACGTTTTCTTATGTATCAAAGTAATCCAGTCATGGTTGTTGTAATCATCCATGGGTGCATTTCACACAGGAACTGCTTAATGGTGTCAATTGTGCAATATATAAATAAATATAGGCTAAAGAATGGATCTCAAGTTTTAGCCCACAGGGATGGGCACAGTGGCAGACTTTGAAAGCCCCTGGTATAGATTAATCATGATGCAGTTTGAATGGGCTCAAGACTACAGACATAACCTTCCTGACAATTCCTGATAATTTTGTTGGACCCAGTCTGAAACATGTGGTGTGAGTGGCTCAAGATTCACCATGAAGTGTGACATTAACAGTTAGAGGGAGTTAAGCACATGGCGAAGAAGAGAATAAATATACTGGCATTGATTTTTATAAACAACAACTATTTTTACCCACATACTGTAAAAAGTATACATTTTCAAATATTCCCAACTCATCTTGCTCTGCACTTCATGAGTTATTACAAGACTTTATTTAAAGGAATGTACCTGATCTGAAATGGCAGGTTTAGTCCACATATGCAAATTGAACGGAAGAACACTCATACAACATTTTTCGTTCTCATGAATAAAACTACAAGTGAAATGTAAATGTGTACATCTGTAATGTAAATATTTCTATTCCAGGAAACAATAAACAATAGAACGGTAATTTCTAAATTCCCACTGAACTGCTCGGTGCAATTGGAAACAGGCTGCTGCATAATACAGTTGGGTAGTACCATTACTCTTTGCCACACTTTGGCCTTAATAAGACAGCAGCTTTACTCAGGCCAGTTGTTTAGTCTGAAGTATGCTCAGCGGGCAAAAACCTGTCTCGAAATCTGACCTCAGCTTTAGGCTGCTAGGTCAGTAGGGCGCCTGTCTTTTTTTAGGGTTTGAAGACTCATAACAAGAAAATATTTTAAAAAGCTGAAAAGATTAAACACTTGTCCTATACTCTTCATGACCACACTGTAGGTTTCTGTTATATATAAACTCCCTGTTGAGTGGAAAGTTTTACCAGCAACCTTTTTAAGGCAAGAAACTTACTTTACATTTAACGTTTCACCCCTTTTACACTGTGATTTTGTTTCCTGCAGAGCTGTATTGATTTGTCAATTAGTTGACTGACTGAAGATTAATCAGCAACCATTTTAATAATTGATAGATTATTTCAATGCCAAATATTGTCTGGTGGCAGCTTCTCTCTCTGTTTTATGTGATTGTACACTGGATTTTTTTAACTATTTTTTGACATTACATAAAATAAATGATACATCGATTAATAAAAAGAAATAAAGAAAATAATAAGCAGATTAAATCAAAAGTGAAGCTAATTGTTAGTTTCGACCTTAGTTTCACAACTCCAATAAAACTAATAATTTGTGAATGCAATCACATGTCACATCACACCTTGTGACAATAATGTAACTTTGCCAGGAAATAAAGGCAATGAAATGTTGGCTGTGATGGATCATGTATTTCAGGGTTTCAGCTCTCTGTAAGTTGATTTTCATAGGTTATTAAATAAACGCAAACCACTGGCTGCCTGGAAGGTAGGAAATCAATTTTAAAACTTCAGGTTTGCTTTGGAAAATGGTCTGCAATAATGTGAAGTATATTCACTCTGTAGTTAATGATCTGAAACATACAATCCCACCAGTGTAGTCCTTGAAGACCGTGTCCTCTCTTGATGTGACTCACACACCAGAGGGAAGTGAATAAGTTGTAATATGAGTTCAGGTGCAGTGGTAAGGAGGTGAAAGGGTGCATGTGCATGTTTGTGTGAGTATGTCTCCTCCTTACACATGTGTGTGTTTAGAGAGCTGGTGTTGACACAGACACAGCCGCTCCATTGTCCTCCTCCATCTCTAGTCAGGATGTTTGAGGGACGCCTCATCGCTTGGCTCCCTCTAATCTCTGCTGGAACCAAAAACCCTGCGGCTGGAAGGCCTCGGCCCTCGAGGATGCTGTCAGCAGCAGGACAAGAGAGGCACATGGCAGGGAGCATAGCTGGGAAGGTTACTGTAGAAAATTATGGAGCAGTCAATTATAGATTTCTCGTGAGCTGTTTTAAAATTGCAGGCAGTAAAATAACCCATGGGATTACACTAAATCCGCCAAGTAATCCTCCGATTTAATAGCTTTTGATTTAGTTTTGTATTTTTAATATAAAGTTTGAATTTTAATTTTAATATAAAGATATAAATGAAGTTAAATGAACAAGTCCCTGAACTTTAGGCAACATAGCTGAACATTATAGTGATATCATCCATCAGTGTTATCACCCATCATTTATTCTTTTCCATTTAAATGTTTCTTCTTCTGTGTCTTTCCTCTATCTTTGACGAATTACAGTTGCCATTTTAATAATCAAATTTACTGTAGCTCCATGACATGTATCCTGTTACCTTGGCAGCAAGGTGAAAGAAACACTGAAACACAGAAGGGCCGTTCAGGAACCCCGGAAATTCAATCCAGATCAATTAGCCTGAGTAGTGCAATGGTAGTGCTAGCAGAGAGCTTTAATGAAAAACATTTTTGCAGCAGAGTTTGCGGTTTTAAGCCTGAAATGCTCGATCTTTAGTCATGGCAGAGTGACAGTCAGCATCTGGAATTTGCTCAAGCAAGTGAACTTGAATCCAGGAAGGGCATGGGATGCATCTCAATGACCTAAAGTTGACTTCCTTTTCTCCTTTCATAGCTGAATATTATATGAAAATGTTTTTGATTTCAATCAGTTTCAAAGAACAGGATTTCTTTTAAAGAACAAATTTAGTTATGGTTATCCATTGTGAGGGACCAAGATGGCAGGCATGGGTGGATTTTCTATAAAAGAAGGTTTTATTTAACCAAAAACCAAGAAGAGGTATACTAAACAGAACTAAACTTTTTTAAAAGATGATGATAGTGTTGTTTTATAGTACTGTAACTATAGCAACCTATAAGTCACATGACTGACAAATGTATTCTAAGGCAAGATAGCTGAAAACGTTTGTTGAGGTGAATAAAGCATTGTATTGTATTACAGTGGAAGAGTTGTGTGATGTGTTATCATTTCAGTGTAGACATGGAAGGAAGGAGAACTGACACACAGCAACAATTTCACTGACAGGTTTCGCCATTGGCCTCACCGGAAACGTGTCCTCTCCCACCGAGAAAGCAGTGCTGTTTTCTTAATTTCAACTGCTCTCAAAGATTAATTATTCAATTTAAGCGTTGGGGCTGATAATGTACAGTAGACTGGGTTTTATCCTCGAGGAGATGGCGGTGGCCCCCAGGAAAGCGATATAAGTGGATTCATTTCAAGATGCCTGTTCCTCCAAAGACTTTATTAGATTTAGTTAATGAGAGAGCAAGGCAGGCTGACTGGCTGAGCGCAGGTTGGGGAGCTGGAACGTAATTAAGCCGTGAGTCTGACGATGCCACTGTTATACACTTTGATTAAAAACACGTTCAACAGCTAATCTCCAACAAATTAAAGCAGTTACATCGTTTGGCACGGTCACCTTTGGATCTCTGCTCAAACGAGAAAAATCTCACTTTCTTTCTGTCTCTTCTGCTCACACCACTTCTACACCTTCTACCCCCCCAACCCCGATGCACCCTCCCTGTCTGCACCCTAATTCTCCATGGTAAGTAGGTGTAACTACATGCCTGGTCCACCAGCCGGTCCGTCTGTCTGAGATGTAGTTAACCCTTGTGGGTTTTATGTCTTCCATATGCCCTGCTGGGGCCTATATGGCTGGACTGTGTAATACAGGAGAAGCCTGTATATTTCCAGGCCAGCACACACAAGTCTTCTTGTCTGAGCTATAATGAGTGTTAGTATAGATTTCCTGTGGCTCAAACACTAGGCTTAATTGACCTGAACAGCTCTGAGTGACTTGGCACCTCCCGTCTCAACCTTCCCCTCCTCCCTTACACCCCCCCACAAGACCTTTCTCTGGGACAAAGAGGCTTTGTCCCTGGGCCTGCGCCACAGCGCTCTAAACCTTTGTTGACTGTTTCTGTCTGACAGAGCAAATAGCTCTGGCCTCCTTTTGTTTATTGTCATTTTTGAAGTTTGAACAAAGTTTATACAAAGCCCCATTTTCTGACGTTGTATGCTGCCTGCAGGGGGAAAACAGAGGGAATAAAAGAAATGGGTTTATTGTTTGTAGAATTTTTGACTGTCTGCTGCTGTCTGACCTTTTATCTTCTCATCTCTCTCCTTTCTCTCTTTCTCCCTCCATCGCTCGCAGGGATCACATATACACGGTGGACACAGACACTGCCAACAGTGACGAGATCTTTTTCAGTAAGGTGAGTGAGACGTCTGTCTCTTTGAGGACGTGTTGTTCTCAGCATTCTGTGATTGACAACGTAACCCTAATAACCTGGCTCTGAGTGCCACTGTCTGTTTATGTGTGCACGTGGGTGTATATGTGTGCCTGCCAGCAGTCTTACTCACCCGCTCACCGGTGTGAGCCTGCCGTGCTCGCCGTGCTGACCCCGTTAAGAAGATTATCCAATCAATCAGCTAGCAAAACGCCTGCGTCATCCACGCTCATCAGTGGGGCAGCAGGAAGGTCTGATGGGTGTGTAACGGAAGCTAAGCGGACAGTAGAGGAAGTGAGGGAAGAGGAGGAGGGGAAGTGGATAGAAGAAGATGGATCAGGAAAAAAAGGGGGGAAGAAAGGACAAAAAAGAGGGAAAGGTAAGATGAGATGAATTGCAGAAGGACGAGAAAGACAAGATGGATGTAGGAAGACCCAGATTTCAGATTATTCAAAAAGCCTCTCATATTTACATAGGCCCTCGGCTGTAATAACCCACTCTCCATCCCATTCCAACCACTCCTCGCTGGCATCACTTGCCCTTAACGTAATGCATGCAAACAGAATTCAAACAAGGCCATTCTCATGTATACAACAACCCGCCTTTCTCTCCACCTCATCCACTTCAATGTCAAAGCCCAGCGAGTGGGTCTTAATGAGAGCAGGCTGCAGATGAAAGGCTGGTGGGAGACGTGCAGATTGATTGATGACTGTGGGTCTTTAATCAGTGGCCGAGCTCCAAACATGTTGTACAACAGTGGCGGGTACGCAGGTCTGAACCAGCGGCTCAGTGCTGACCCTCAGGCCACACAGGGGAGGGACGAAAAGTGGTGTGTGTGTGTGTGTGTGTGTTTGTGTGTGTGTGAGTGCATGGCTGGATACCAGATATAACTTAGCAATGACTGATAAGCGTGTTTGACAATGAAAGAGGGCTTATAGGATTTTGTGTTTGTAGTTGACTGGCAGGTATTGGCCAGCGCTGACCTATAGGCCAAGGCAATGTATGAGTATGTGTGTGTGTGTGTG
>NW_023339718.1:13694028-13709029 GCF_004916995.1 Morone saxatilis
TGTGTGTATGTGTGTATGTGTGCAGAAGGATGGACAGCCTATCAATCCACAGAAATGAGCTCCCAGCTCTGAGGCGGGATCTGTCCTTGGACAGACTCTTTTCTGAACCGGGGTCAGTATCGTATTTCCTCCTCTCTGGGAGAGAATTAGAAGTTCAAGGAGGTAAACTGATCTCCAATCAGCACTTAGAATAAAGTTCACCTAAGAGCAGGTGCCTCATTAGGGGAATCAATAATGGACAATCTCAGATGATGATTATTGATCAAAGTATAGATTGGTTATTGAGCTCTATAGAGCCTTCTGTTTTTTCCCCCTCTCCTGAATGTTTATCTTGTTTGCTTTCTCTCCCTCTCCCTTTCTCTCATTTACTTCTCTCTTTGTTTTTCCAGAAAATGACATGGAAGTCCAGACAGGCAGATGTGGACACTTGCAGAATGAAAGGGAAGCATAAGGTAGAGAAAACACTCAGACTTCTTTGCTTACACCCTAACAACATTTATAGAAGAAATGTCACCCTATTTCTTCACAAAACACTTAGCGAATCACACTTTATACAATGCAGACAAGGGGTAACAGATGTAATTTCTCACAGTCTCTGCTTCCTTCTCGGTCTCACATACACATTAACAGACACAGGGGACCCTGCAGGTGCAATAAAACATAACCTCCAGTTAATGTAACCTTCTGATATTGCAATTTATAGAGCACATCAGTGAGAATCTCCATATCAAATAGCAGCACAATTGTATTTCCTCTGGATTTACTATAAGTTCTGACAAACTGTGCAAAAAGAATAATGATTTCATTGTTCTATAAAGACATGGGAAGGTGCATTGAAAGTGCCTGTAAATATCACTTAATGTACCATGAGGAAATGCTACATATCATGATTGTATGCTTGATGTTTGTTACAAATCCCTCTCATTTGTGTGTGGAGTACTACCTGCTGTACTTCAATAGAAAGGACCTTAAAAACTGCAAGTGGCTTTCAGTGTAGAAGTGTATATTATAAAAAGCACAAATGTCACAGTAGGTTTTCTCTCTTTCTTTCTCTCCTGGCTCCCTGAAGGACGAGTGTCACAATTTCATCAAAGTCCTCCTGCAGCAAAATGACGACACCTTGTTTGTTTGTGGAACAAATGCTTTCAACCCCTCCTGTCGAACCTACAAGGTAGGGACACACACACTCAGACACACACACACACACACAGATAAACAGGTATTTGGTGCTCTTTTCCGTCTTTTTGAGCTCAATCATTCGTCACACATATTTGAGGTGTACAATTCTTAAAACAATTCCTTTCCTCCATCACACACTCAGGGATATTTTTCACATGCAACTTCAACTTTAAGGGTGGGTTGAGCTATGAAGGGATGGACATAGATGGATGACTTTCACAACTCAGCAGACCCTCCTTCTGTGTCTTTATCTCCAGGTGTACTTTGACACGCTCGATTTAGAAACTACCTTCCTTTTTGCATACACACTCACTCCCCCACACACATGCATACACACTAAAGTGTAGGGCTGAAATCTGATTCAACCCTCTCCTGTAAACAGACGCCTTGCTGGCCGTATTCAAGCGGGCATGTCTGGAATAGTTTCAAAAAGCAAAAGCACCTTGTGAAGATGCATTCTTATGACCTCATGTCAAGAAAGAGTGCAGGTAGACATAAAGATGGACTTGATGGACAAAAATAGAGGTGTCAAGAAAAGATAGACATTGGATAAGAAGAGAAAGGAAGATTGGCACACAGGGAAGCAGATGGACAAAAAAAGAAAAGAAAAACATACTCACAAAAAAAAGATTTAAAAGCATACAGGCAGGCAGAAAGACAAACATAAAAAGCAGACGGGCTGTCGTCAAAATTCTGATGAAAATGTCCCAATTCTTTTCTTCCCTAGTGACATAAATCGGATGTTTTTTTATGCCTTAGTGTGAAAAGTGAGCAGCATTGCCATTACATTGAGTAAATCTTAGCTCATTCACAAGACAATTCTTCTGCAAGCTGCAGGAGCTGGGCTGACCAATACATACGGGAAAAAAATAGCTTAGCTTAATCTGTAATTTTATTCAAGTGTCAGTATGAGCTGTCATCCAGAGAAATCAGGTATGAACACATTGTACAGGCAAGAAAGAAAGAAAGATATAGGAACAATCAGACGGACAGGCAGACAGTAAGAAAGACGGGAGGGCAGACGGAAAGACTCAGCAGAGGTTCTGTCCTCAAGGATGTTATTGTTCGGTTTGTTTGGATGTGATGCGATGGTCACAGCACAACTAGATGTTATCTAGGTGGCCTGTGGGGAAAACTCCCCTGCTTTGGTTCACTAGATCTGTTTACCAGAGAAACAAGACATCTCCGCTTCGTTGCCTTTGTGGTTCGGCATGCTAAGCACACAGAGTGGACGTCTTTCAATTCACTGGCTCCTCCTGCGGGGAAAGTGGAATTTATGTCTCTGCATTTATCAGGCGTGGTTAGTTTTTATAGGTCCTCCGGTTATGGTTTAAGGTTTGTGTTTTAGCTGCTACTGCGCTGATATTGCTGCTAGTCTGGTAGAGTTAAGGGGAAGTGTTGTAAAACACAGTGAGGCCTGGTAAAAAGCAAACACACGCACGCTTGCCTGTGAACAAACATAAAAATCAATGTACATAAATTACTTGATATGATAGGCAATGTTAACTCAAAATGAATGAGGAATGTTTGTAGAAAAAAAATATTTAGGATGTTTGCGTGTTACAAATTTGCTCAGTCCAATCACTCCTGATATATTTTAGTGAAACAGTTTAATGTGCTTGCAACTGCCCCTTAAAAAATAATTCCACTGACTACACTGTAATTATTTTAGCTGAATAAAATAGCATTTTTAGACCGGAAATAACTGGATCAACATTACATGTCTAAATTTAGAACAATGTCAAGGCTGTTAAAACAGTCAGATTTTGACAGCATTTAAAATGTTGTAAGAATTAACACAGATCATTTGCACACAAACATGCAAATGCCCATACAAATGCCTGCATGGGCACATGTGTAGGGATGAAACAGAAGTGTGTATGCACCCACACAAATAGTGACAACTGTGCAAACAGGCAAACACACACATTTTACAAAATCACACACACACTGTACGCTGGCAGGCTGGCAGACTCTCTGGGCAGATACCAGGCCTTTGATGGCGTGCTGGGTTCGTCCACTCTGCTTGGTCAAAAGTGTGTGTATGTGTGTGTGTGTGTGTGTGTGTGTGGTTAAATCCACCTTGGCCACAGTTTGCCTCTCCATCTCCCCAGTGTGACAGCGTTGAAAAGAGCTTCTGTTTCGGGGCCAGCCTCATCCCACATTAATCAACAACACTGCAAGGGCGAGCGGGAGGGAAGAAGGGTGGAGGGGGAGTAGGAGTGGAGGGAGACAGAGGGGGCAGGGAGGGCTCCCGCTCAAACCAGCAACACCCCACGCTGTCTTCTGTTCCAACACCTTTCCTGCCTGGTTACCTCTTTATTTTTACCTCTGATTTTACTGGGTTTTTTTTTTAACAAACCTACCAATTTTCTCTCTTCATTAGCTTCTTCTCGTTATCTGCCCCTTCACCTTGTGTTGGTAGTGTCAACACATACACACACACAGACACACACAAACACACACACAAAAAACACAGACAGACACCTTGGCAGCCATGGCACAGACCTCTCCCTCGGCACCTCACAGCACCCAACTACCCTCTCTTCTCCTATTCATCCTCCCTTTCTCCTCCTCTCCTGCCAGCCTTAATTCCTCTCCCTCTCCATTGCTCCCACCACTCCGCCATCTTTCCCTCTGTTGCTTTCTCCCTCTGTCACTCCCTTGCTGTGCTGTAATAATAAACACCCCATCCAGCTGGGCTGATATATGGCTGGAGTCGGTTTCATCGCCTGTTGCCGGGCGAAGCGGGGGGAATCAGTGGGGAGGCCTGAAGGCAGTGGGTCCCAGTTGATGCATCCTCGACTTGATACTGGTGGACTGGGATGTACTGGGAAATTTCATCTATGCCAAGTCTTTGTATGTGAAATATGATGAATGCACGCAGAGGGATTTTTTGTAATCAACAAGGTGAAAATACATCCACACATGCCTTATATACAAACGGCGTTTCCAGGAGCTGTTTGACTGACATACTGGTCATTACAAAGAAAGACAATGGCATAAAACATAATTCATTAATAATTGTACAATAGTAAGGACACATAATTAACCAAATTATTGTCATATTTTTTATTCACCATTTTTGTTACAAAAGATCAATCCTTTTAGAAGTTGAAGGTTTAGATAAATGAGGTTTTTCCTCTGTAGGCTAAAATAACACATTTCTTTCAACAGCTGCAAAGACTCCAGTTTCCTGCTCTGGTGTAAAAACTGGTCAGGGAAAGGGTTCATCCTCCCAGGGCTCAGAAACAGGTTGCAGAGAAATGGGCCATGACTATTAATCTCCCAGGGAGATGTGTCCTTGTTTGGTTTACACAACCGCTTCTGGCCCAGGTGTGATCTTGTGCTCTTGACCTTTATAGATGGTGAAGGTTGTGCAGGTGGAAATATGGACTGAATACAAAGAAATGTGCGGGGACTCAACACAGCTGCAAACTGCAGGACACCCATCTGAAAATTTATCAATATGCTAGAATCTGTAAAAGAAAGATTTTCCTTTTTTCCTTTGTAATGATTCATCTGTCAGTAGTTTCCCATTATGATACCAACAAGTTGGTCAAAATCATAAATCCGTACCAGGTCACTTCTAATATTATTTTGGAATCGCTGTCATCCCAGAAATTAGATTTGCATATGGACATGCCTCTGAAAAAATGCACTTCTTCTGATATACGTTAAACAAGGAAAATGTTAATAATACCCTAACAGTTAATAAGTGGGACACTGGCTCAGTTTACCCTAAATTTGTCCTCAGTAAGATTTCACAAATCCCTCAGCAATGATAAATAAAGCCCATAAATGACTCATAAAAACAACAGAGATGCAGAAGCAGAACGTGTCCCTCACCCCGGGTACTGAAGCTGATGCTGAACCAATTATAACACTCCTGATGGGCATGTTTTGGATCTACATTGTGTTTGTCTAATTAATTAGCATATAGCCTATGGAAAGCACCAATGAGCTGTTGTAGTAATTAATTCATCTAGATACACAGCACCTCAAGCCAAGGTTACTGTACATTTGTCTGCTAAGCTACAGTAGATCCCTACAGAACAGTGTGTTGTTAAGGCAGCGCTGACGAAGTGTGACAGCGCAACTGTTCCCATCCCATTACTTTGAATTGTGTTTCTACAAAGCTGAAGCACTTCTTTATTTTTTGCAGCTAGTGGAGTTGACAGCATAATACAGGTTGCCTGGTAAACAATCTAAAAAAAAATCCATCTCGCTGTTTAGTCATCAAATTTTCTTTATGGTAATGTTTAGAAATGTTGTGGTTCAGCGTGGCAGTTTAATGGGTTGCTATTGCCTATTTTTAAAATATTGGATATTGCTTTGGACAAGGCTAACAAGAGCAAGTGAACACTCGACTGTTGTTTATCCATACATGCCAACTTGACAGGAGATTAGAGCTGTACGTATATCTGCGGCCGAGCTGGGAGTGTCTTCCTCTGCTCAAACGGCAGGAATAGATCGGTGACAGCCAGCCAAGCCCAGAAGACAGAGGTCACTGCCTCGGTGAAATCAACCGAGGGGATGGAGGGTTGGGGGTAGCTGCTGTGGCGTGAGAGATATGCGAGTGTGTGTTTGTGATGTGTCAGAGAAGGAGGGAGTGTTTGGGTTAGGTAGCTGACACAGAAGCTGCTGACGTTTCAAGCTTAACCGAGTTTCCCTGTCGCTCTGTACATCCAGACACTCTGATTCAGTGGACGCACCTGACCTTCAGCTACTCACGTCCCTTATGATTAACTCAGCCTAATCTATAATTACAGTCTCCCCTGTCTAATAACAATATATATATCTTCTAACCACTCTGCTTCCGTATATTATGCTCCTATAATTTCTGAAGAAACAGTAGGAATGAGAAATCGAGAAATGTGCTGCTGCTGGTGGTTCTGTGTTTGTTGTAAAAGGTCACTTGTAATTTTCTCTGCCAAATCAGCCTCAACAATTTCTCTGGCAGGCTTTTCCAGCATTGCGCCGGAGTGTGTGTGACCTTTTTAGTGGGCAGATGATAACCGTTTCCGCCGAGACAGGAATAGAAAACAAAATGACCTGTTTAGAGACCAGAAAAGGGCGGCGTAAGCAGTTTGCAGCCTTGGCAAGCTACGCTTCTCTTTGTCGAGAGAAAGGGAGAAAGTGAGGAAGCGAGGAAGTAGAGTAAGAGAGAGATAGAAACAGAGATAGAGAAGAAAAATTACTATGTATTGTGAACTCTGAAGGCAAACAGTGTGTTCAGTAATCTTTCTTGACCTCAGCCTCTGGCCAGCGCAGTAGGGCTTTTCTTCTTTTCTGTCTTGTGTGTGCCTGTTTGTGTGCATCTCTGGTAAGAGATTGTCCTAAAGCATGCTGGGGAAGACAACCCAACCCATGGTGGGATGATACTGACATTTCACCCACATCTGATACTCCACCATGCCCCTACCAATCGCACTGCAACCAAACTGGGCACAAAACAAGAAAATCTTGTCTAAATTCCAATTCACAGAGATCATCCCACTCAGCCCTAAACTAGAACAGTAAGACTTCTTCAACAATGGACTATGCCTTAAAATAGCTCATGGAATTGGGACTGCTGAGTGACTGAATGACAAAATTAGCTAAGTTTGGATAAACTACCCTCCCAGTGCTAAGAAAAGACAACTTTTATATTGTCCTGGTACAGAATTAAAACAAGGATGTCTTCACCAAATCAGGGAACAAGTCTTGCCCAAGGGAAAGCTCTTAGCACAAGACACAAGTTGAGGCTGCAAAATATAAAATAATGACTACTGTATGATCTACTATTTAAAGACTACTGTGGTTTAGCACAAATTTCTCACATACCCCGCTCAGGGCCGTGTGCTCACCCACTTTTCCTCTGCCCATTTATTTCCTCTTCACAGCAAAAGCTCAGACTGTAGAAATCAGGGCAGGGGAGAGCACTGCAGTAAACGGGTTAAAGATCTCTCTTGAGGGTTGTTAAAACTCTTCTTTAACACCAGTACAGTTGACGAATAACAGAATGGCAGGGGGAAGCAAACCACATCCACCCATACTGTGGAACATGTTGCTGTGGAAAATGTCAGTTTTTTAAAAATCTCCCTCCATGACAGTTTCCCAGATACTCCCACATGGGCTGCTTTGACAGGTCTCAGTAGGACACCAGAGTGGCATCCACGGGATATTAGTTTAGGTCAGAGTTAGATGGACACACTCCTGGGCTGGGTACCACAGCTATTTTATTATGACTCACACCATACTTCTTCACTTTTCCACAGTATTTTTGTGGTAGTGCCTTCAAATTGTCATTTTTTTGACATTTCTCATTTTGCTACTCTAGATCTTTTCCTCCAACTGGGAGCCGACATTGTCTGTCTTAGTTGTATTTCAAATCCATTGTTTGGTTTGACAACACTACATTGTCTTGACCCTCTGTTGACCTTTCACCTCATTTGCGACCCTAGATGGACACCCTGGAGGCTCTGGGAGAGGAGATAAGTGGGATGGCACGCTGCCCATATGATGCCAAGCACGCCAATGTTGCACTCTTTGCTGGTAAGATTAAATGCATCTGTATGTGTCCAATTAACAATTTATTCATCTGTTTTCAAGTACTTAATTATGTTTATCATCACTGTGATTTTTAATCAAGTCCTTTCCTGTGGCTTAACGTGAGAGAAACTCTTCACAAGTTTCTGTTAGGCAAAAATAGATTAAGTATGTGTGATACTACTACTGCTCATTGACTGCCATGAGGCAAAAACATTCATCCTAATTTTCTCCTATCTGCACTCATTAAACATTGGAACACGTTTAAGCTAGATGGGAAAGTTGAGTCTATTTGAGCAAGGGGATTAGTTGCGGTTGTATTTAATATTGTTCTTAATGCCCTGCAGTTTATTATAATGGCAATACTCTGACAACATGTCAAGAGTGAAAGCCAATCTATGTTACATGCACTAGAGCAAATCATCGAACTCGAGGCCACATTTGCTCCGAGTCAGGAATTTGCTGCTTTTAGAGCCATTTGGAAACACATCAATAGTATTGTGGCAACAGATTTATATTTCTCTGACTTTTATTGTACTTTTCTGTCGGCCACTTTGTCTCTCGATCACTTTCTTTTAAAATGCATAAAATTAAAAATAAGTCACAAACGGATGGGACCAGAATGAGTCAACTTTCCATTGGCGGGGTGAGATTCTTCTGATGGTACGAAGCCGCAGGCTGCTAAAGACATTTAGTCACCATTCATATTTGCTGTGAACCGATTTATGGCAGTATTGATGAGCTGTCCCCGCCTGTTTAAAGCCGAGGAGGAGAGTAAACGCCTTGCTCGACCAGTTAATGTGTAGCAGAGCTGCTTGGAAGGAGCTGGAAGCACTGAGTAATCAAGAGGGTTCCTCTGACTGCTATCCTTTCAATTATGTAGTTTGAGTTTCCACTGTGGTTATAGCCAAGGCAGGCTGAGGTCATGCTGGTGGTGGATTGTGTTGGTGAAGCATGTGTGTGTACGTACGTGTGTGTAACTGTGGCTTTCTGTGGGGCTCTCAGACTGTGTGTGTGTGTGTGTGTGTGTGTGTGTGTGTGTGTGTGTGTGTGTGAATGCAGGGCTTCAGTGTTTGTGCTTTAAAGTGTGTTTGCCGTAGTGAGCAATTACAAATGTGCAACATGTTTAAGTGTGTGTACAGCCTGTTTGTTGTCCATCAGAGAGTCTCTTTGGTTAGTGTGATTCATTCATTTTCCAAGTCGGAGCCATCTGAAACATGTTTGTGTACCCAGCCACAGAGAGCAGGAGTCTCTGAGTGGCTTTATGTGTTTTTCTTCTGACTGAACCTTACTCTCTTCACCTTTTTCCTCTTTCCTATATGGCTCTCTCTCTTTCTGGCTTTGTCTTTCCATTCTTCTTCACATGCCATCTCCATCTTTCCTTCTTATTGCTCTTTTTGTCTCTGTATTCCCATTCCAGATGGCAAGCTGTACTCGGCCACCGTAACAGACTTTCTTGCGATCGATGCGGTCATCTATCGTAGCCTAGGAGACAGCCCGACTCTGCGCACTGTCAAACACGACTCCAAATGGCTGAAAGGTGAGTGGGAGACACAAACAAGTTCTATGTGGTTGGAAAGCACCTAGCTTATTGACAAGTTAGAAAACAAACTCGAGTTTCGACATGCATGCCTGACCATATGTTTGTGTGATTTATGATTTGTGTGTATGTGTGTCCTTTGTGCCTCTGTGAATGAATCCAGGTATAAAGTGCAGGAGCACTTATGCTAATGCCACACGCTCTGTTTGATGCAGTACATTTTGCCAACCTGCCCTGGTAGAGTTGATGTAGCCAGGAAATTGCTCTGCCCCAGGGAGAAACAAGCACAAGTCCAGCCTGTCAAAACTCAATAGAGAGATCCCTCTTTCCTTGCATGCAAATTGTTTAGCTGATATGATGGATGATAGATTGAGGCACTCAAGGCTCACAGTTGGTGCTTTTCTGCATAATATGACAGATATTCCGGCTGTTTACTGTGAAATATTGAGTCAGAAGGGTTTTGTCACAGCGAAACGTCACTTTGACTCATTTTTTATTTCATTTTTTTTCCTCCCGCAGAGCCCTACTTTGTCCAGGCAGTCGATTATGGGGACTTCATCTACTTCTTCTTTCGGGAAATTGCTATGGAGTACAACACAATGGGAAAGGTAAGCACAGGCTCCCTGCTATTGTTTGAACTCTAATCAGAGGTGACTTCCTATTTACAAGGAGAATCAGGAAGTGCCTCAGGAAACTAACAGGATATGGGTGTATCACATAACTGGAAGGAGGCTTTCAGGAGCTGTAAAGTGGCCAAACATTTTTCAGTAACAGATAAACACTGGGCAGGATGCAGGACCTAAAATAGAACCAAAAAGCAAATTCTGTGGATGTCTGGAGATCCCATTTTGAAGTCTAAATATACTGCTTGCATTGCATGTCCGCATCCGCCCGGCAGTACTCCCGTTTGACCTATCGTCTCAATGTTTCCCAAGAGGAATTCCACCCAAGTGTCTCTGAGAAATGAGACGGAGTGGAAGAGGAAAGGTTGAAGAAGAAACAGGCTTTCCTCAGGTTTTACACCAGAGGGACAGTAACAGATATTTTTCTATTAATCTTCTCAATTCAGTTTTGGACCCTGCCCTCAGAAAGTTTAATTGGATACCAGGTAGGAGAAAATACATTATGGAAATGAATCGTTCAGTATGTATTTTTCAGAATAAATGAAAGGAAACACACAAGAGAGAGCGTGAAAGAGAGGGGACGAGATGAGAACAGAGCGGAGGTAACGAGAAACACAGACATAATGGATTCGCTGCCAGAAGTGACAGGCATGTGTTATCCAGAGCATGAATACAGATCAGGCCTCTCAATCTGCTGGGTGTTTTGAAAGCAGTGTCAGTATAATTATGCATGTGGTGGTAGAACTGATGGTGCAGAGCGCAATTTAACATTTAGTAAATTATATCTCTTCGTTATTATAAAGTAGATTGGCCTCCCCTGACAATGTAAGCAGTCGTTTGTGCTTTATAGCAAATTGATAAATCTACAGTAGCAGGTTGGTGTTTGCTTTAGTGTGGATTGTTATGGTGTTATCTGGAAAACACAACAGGATAAATATTTTACGAATTAACAAGTCTTGAGTGAGGTATTTGTTCGGTGTGAGTGATCTGTGTATTTGTACTCGTTTGTGTGTGTGTGTGTGTGTGTAGTGGCTGTGCCCAGGTAACACACAGATAAGCCAGAGTTCAGCTATCTTTAGCGAAGAGAAATGTGAGAAACTGAACTGATATATGTAAAGCTGACATAATTCCACATTCAACTTGACAGTCTCACCTGTTCTGTGTAATACATTTTCTGTAATCTCAGTGCTCTATAATCTCAGGCCCATGTGTGTGCCTGTGTGTGCGACATGAGTGAACGAGTATTTTCTGTGCTTTTGTGCATGCATTTCTTTGGTTGTAATATGCATGGGTGAGGGTGTGTTTATGTGTGGTTGTCTGTGGGTGTGTGTGTGTAGAGGGATCTGGTTTAAATGCATGTTCGCTCCCATTCACACTGTTTACTCTAGGTTGCAATTTTAGGTCAGGGTTAGATTTATTGCTGTTAAGTATAGTGTGACAACAACTAATTACAATACTGACTGTGTGATCTTACGGCAGAGTTGTAATTACAGCGCCGGCTCCTATTTGAAGCTGTATACTTTAAATTTTCTGTTGCCAGGTGCTGACTCTCTAACAGCATATCAAACACACCAATTAACTCATCTGTGTCTTTAATTTGCTATAAAGTGATGAAACGTTGGATTAAGACACTGTGGTGTCTCCCAAAGATTTTGGTCATAACAGGGCCTTTAGTGTGTTCTGTAGGAATGAAATTCCAAAGTTTCTTATCCTCTGACTTTGGAAATAGCTGTTGAGAAAGAAATCTCACCACCAGGTCCATTTAGCAGCTGTTTCAATCATATCACATAATCTTTATCATAAGTAAGTGTTTGCCCAGTTGACATGGAAATGTTTAAACTTACATTTTAGTCTGAGCACTTAATGGACTTCTCATTCATGCTGGCATAAAACCTTTGCTTTTAAGCAGCATGGACGAGTAGGCAATCTACAGATGAAGATCATGTGATGCAGTAAGATCAAAAGGTCCAGAACATTTGCTAAATTGTGGTGAGATTGGTTTCTTAACCCTCATAAAGATGCAGAGTAGAAAATAAAAGATTCAGTTAAGTGTGTGTGAAAACTTCTTTATACAGGAAATTATGGTCCATTATGGGTCCATTATGGGTTGTTTACAACCCATAACAAAAAAACATTAGAGGCTCTTTAGATGCAAAAAAGAAAATTATTACATATCAAAAAGGTGGAAAAAGTATTGAAAAAAGTGAATGCTCTGTCGTAAGATCACCCAAGTGTTAATTACTTTTGTTAAACAAGCTTCTAGCCTTGAAGGGAAACTTCCAATTTTACACATCTAAGTTTGTTAATGAGTCCTGGGGAGGACTACTGTATAAGTGAAAAAAATTGTTCCAGAGGGAGCTACTTGAAATATGATAAAGTGCCTCAGGTGGTGGTCGCTTTAGTCACCGTCAGTTGAGTTTAAAGATGAAAAAATGTGAGTGTGAAGTGAGTTTACCAGACCTCTGTTTCCCACTCTTCATCTCTGCTTGAGGCTAGCAACAATAGCTGCTACTAGCGCAACACACCCAAATCTCCAAACTGCCGGCTGCTGGGCTGCATTGTGGGTTTTGACAAGGAAGAAGAATGAATGGAATACAAAAGACGATATCTCAGATTTTGCTGCATTTGATCCTTTTTGTAAAACTGTCCATTGTGACTCCAACAATGTCATAGGAGTGCAATTCTGAATCAGTGGACTCGCTGGGCTTCTTTGTCGGACTGCTAAACAGTTCAGTGCCAGAGACTGAGTCTGCAGATGTGACATGTGACATACGTGACATCCAATTGTAACCTTTCAACTGTGTGTGTCTTGGTCAGGTGGTGTTTCCTCGGGTGGCCAGGGTTTGTAAGAACGACCGTGGCGGCTCTCCACGTGTCCTGGAGAAGCAGTGGACCTCATTTCTCAAGTCTCGCCTGAACTGCTCCATCCCTGGTGACTCCCACTTCTACTTCAACATCCTGCAGGCTGTGACAGATGTCATCCACATCAACGGGAGGGATGTAGTGATGGCAACCTTCTCCACACCTTACAACAGGTACCCTAAGGAAGATGAAACTAAATAAGGCATTGAAAAATCAACACACGTGTATTAAACCTCAAGAGGTTTGAGGTTAGCAACAGATGGAAGGAATTTGTTGAGGTCATTTTATCCAGATATCTTCTTTTCCCTTCTCTGAGTGTCAACAACTGTTTTGCACTTCCCATTCATTAACCCGATCATCTTTCTCAGTTTGAAATACTTTTATAAATGCCCTCAATTCATCAACATCATGACAGTCTGACCTTTGTTAATGTTAGTAGCGTGTGTCCCTGATGTGCCTCCTGGCAACATGTAATTTCTGAGACTTCTGGGTCAACATTTACATCTTCTGTCAAAACAATTTTTTGCCCTTTTGACATGAAGGTGTTTAATCTTATTTTCCCTTTTACAATTCATATTCAGAACTACTTTTGTATTCATAGGCAGGGGGAGTTGTTATCTAAATTGAAAATTACCACAAAGCCATAGAGCTTGGCTGATAGCTTGCACATATTGTAATTTTCCATTTTATGGCTGCTTTTTAGCAGATAAGACAATTGCTTGTGACAATGCAATTGAGCATGGTTAATGGACATTAAAGCCCAATGAAGCAGTGCCTCTGAAAATTTCTATAAGCGCCAGTTTTGATCCTGGCATTAATTTTCCATTTCATAGTCAGCGGGTGAAATTAGAAGGAGCACATTCAGACTGTAGGCAGCACTCGACACTTTGTGTCATTTAATTGTCTGTCTGGGATGTCTGGCTGAGTTGCTGCTTGGCCCAGTCACTTGCTAACTGGCTGCCCCACCATCTATCTGTCCTGTTAGCAGCCTGATATTAACAGACATATGACTGTCTAACTTTCTGTACATATCCAATACAGGGGGTAATTACTGTAATTTAGTAGCTAAGCCAAGAATCAACAGCTCTCTGACCTTGCTCTCTATAATACTGCCCTTGTGTATGCTGTCTCCCCGATGTCTACATGAGCTTAACCCATGATGCAACTGCAAGAAAATCCAGCCAGCTGAGAGAGATTTCTCTTTAAAAGAAAGTCTGATAAAGAATAAACAATTCCTAGTTTCAGTTCTAAATTCTGAGAGCAGATGCATGAAAAATAGAAAAGTGACTCAGCAATCTGCTATGCATTGATTCACACACAGATGGAAAGAAGTCAGTGGCTCCGTTGCTATCACAAGATGGGTGTTTTTCCCCTTAAATGAATGGCAATAAAAAGATAATCTGTTGTCCATATTTTTTGCCCAACAGTGGACTTTTGATGAACTTTGATGCCTTGAGGCTTTTGGGGAAACCCAGTCTTGGCGGGTAGGGTGAGGGAATGTGTGTCCTCATGAGGCTTGGCAGGCACTGACACTGTAACTCATAGACTACTTTATGCAATAACTATAGTGTATGGACTGATATAATAGCACTGACAATGTAATAAATACAGAAAAAGAATAATTGCTGCTAGTTTTAGAACAATTAATCAATTCTAATAAAAGAAATTAAGGAGTACGTTTTCACTTTAGGGGTATGGGAAAAGAGGGAGAAAGACTAGAGGGAAAAGACTCTTTTTTTTAATATTGCAAAACCTTGACAACATGACACACAGACAGCATCACCCAGTATAAACATGCAACAGCTAAAATGAGCCATCCTCGAGGGATTTAACCCACTCTAAAATGGGATTGTAAACCCATTTTTTTCTGTCTCCTGGTGATAGTCCAGACTTGGCAAGGTGTTTCTTTGATATATTCAGTTGAGAGGATTGTTTATGTTGCTGGGTTTTTTTTTTTCCCTGTCTGTGCTGTGGCAGTATCCCAGGCTCTGCAGTGTGCGCCTATGACATGGCGGAGGTGGCCAACACGTTCACAGGGCGTTTCAAAGAGCAGAAATCCCCAGACTCCACCTGGACGCCTTTTCCTGAAGAGAAGGTTCCCAAGCCAAGGTACAAAAGCAGTTAATTAACCACAGCACGCACACACACACAGGCATGCACACATGGGATTTACAGTAACACAGTTGCATACACATACAGCACATTCAGTCACACAGTCTCTCTCTCTTCCTCCCTTTCTTCTCACTCCTGTCTCTCTCTCTCTTTC
>NW_023339718.1:13709045-13727337 GCF_004916995.1 Morone saxatilis
TCTCTCTCTCTCTCTCTCTCAAACACACACACACAAGATGTACTGGATGTCCTTCTAATTAATGCATAAGACTTGTTAAATTACTATGTGTTAATATGACCACATTTTTAACTCCTGTTGCGTCACTTTTTCTATACATACCAACGTCTTTTTTAATATGGGATTACACATCCTGTGTCACATTGTGTCACAGCCACCGCCACATTCACACAGTTACAACTTCTTGTCACACTTGTACCCGTAACCCATTACCTCACCTCTCTCCCCCACACGCAGCTGCATCAAAGACGGGCTCAGTATCAACAAATGAAGCATGAGATCATTTTACAGATGGCTGGCTAATTCCACAAATGCACCAGCCTGATCAATCTCCCATCTATTGCTTGCTAATTAGTGCGCTAAGAGCTGCTTTTCTATTCTCCAGAAAAAAAAACAGATTTACCACAAAGATCTGGGCCATGAAAATTGTTGGTACCCTTTGTGTGTGTGTGTGTGTGTTCCCATATGGATGAAGAGGCGGTTCCTCACCAAAAGAGAGCATGTACTGCACTGCCGGTGCATTCATCTCCATGCGTTGTGTGAATGAGTGTATACGTATGTGTGAGTTTCCCCAATTAGCATGTAATTACTTTTTTATGTTCAACAAGGTCAGATGTTGAAAGGATCAGATATACCCGTCGTTGTTTCTGCAGTGACTGATGTGATTGATTTCATTTCCATCCTCTGGTGCATTCAGACCGTTTATCTGCAGGCAAACAGACGGAGAGTTGTAACAATGCCACCTAGGTCTGGCCCTGCAGCAGACTGTTCCTCCATGTGTTAGACTCTCATACTGAATCATTTACAGTGTTTCGCATTAAGAGATGTCTGTTTCCGTTCTGCCCTCCATATGTCCACTGACATAAATGTAGCTACACCAAAGAAAATGTCATAGGACTGGCCGCTACTGTTTCTTTTTTTACATTGACAAAGGGTTCTGCTCACACTTACTTTAACGATATCAATTTAGGTTAATTCAACATTAGCAGCAGTTGACTTTAACTCATCTGTCAAGGGGATTATCTATATACTTAAGGCCAGAAATGCAGACCTTGAAGAGTTAAAAAGTAATTTTAAGACTTTCTCTTGCAGGTTTTGAATATTCGTCCAAATCAAACTACATGTTTCTTCACAATTAGATAGATATGACATAGGAATTCACAGAATGGTTGAAGGATTTTTCTTCATTATTGAATTCCTTTATTCTACTTTTTATATAAAGGAAGGTTTTTATAGGAAGATGAATATACTTTTTTCTTCAGTACACACGTATATATTTTTTAGGGCTTGGTCTTGACATGTTGACAGTGTTAGACATTCAGTGACCAGCTGGCTAATATTTCTAGGACCTGGTGTGGATTATGCGGTGTGGCAGGGTATCAAAGAGCATGCAGTAAAGGGGTTTTACAAGCTCTCAGAGGTGAGATGCCTGCAAAGGGGATATGCTATCAAAAGCAGCTTCTCTTTTACAAGCAGCTCACCAACTCCCTGTAAAAGGATCAGATAGATAGAATGTCTCAGTGCTTTATCCCAAGTCCAGAGAAAAGAAGACATCTTGTGTCCTCTGCTCTGACCAAAATCTGTTGGAATGAAAGTTTAGTCATTTAAGGTTGCACTCATTGATTTTAAGGAAGTAGAACTTTCTGTTTCCTATTGGAGCTCTGGCCTGAAAAATAGCTTATTCCTCCCCACAGTCAATGTAGAGGTTTTTCTTTAGTGCCTTTTCCTCCTTTTACTAACCATTTTTCTCTCTCATCATCCCTCCTCCTTGTTGCCATCCTCCTCCTGCTCTCCACTTGCAGGCCTGGCAACTGTGCTGGCACTCCAACCATGGAGAGGTACAAGGTATCCAACGAGTTCCCCGACGACACACTCAACTTCATCAAGATGCATCCTCTGATGGACGAGGCCGTGCCCTCCATCGCTAACAGGCCCTGGTTCCTCAAGACCATGGTCCGGTAAGTATTACACACTCCAAGTGCCGTCGTCATCAGAGGTCTACAAGCCTCTTCAGCCCAGGACAATAATTACGTGAAGTGCTGCACTGAGAGCGAGGCTCATTAAAACACAGTAGTACTCCACCACAAACCAGCCACTGACCTATTTTTGCTGTAGTAGAGGAAACACTGATCTACACTGTACTATCTCTCTCCCAGAGTGACTGTGTAGTGATGTGATGAAGACAGAGTAAACAATTTGAATTCTCAGTGATATTTCATACAAACAGATATTTCATATGTATACTTAGAAGCCCTTATTAAGATGATTTTAGCTATGTTTAGTCTTTGTTGCAAAGTGCCTGTTTAGATCCTCTGAGGATATCTCAAAGAGAGTAAAAAGATTTTTTTTTTTTGTTCTGTGGTTGGCTTTTCTCCTGAGTCTCTGGATTTGAGCCCATTTCCCAAAAGCCAGTGCACTGTGGCTGATTCCGTTTGATCATAAAGGTCTGTTTGGCTCTTAGCTACACTACACAGACATTTCCGCAAGCCTCTGGGGGAATATGACAGTACACCGCCATCCCATCGACAAGGCAAAAGTAGCTGACAGAGCATTTGGTAAAAAGTGAAAAAAAAAAAAAAATCTTGGTTTTAATTCGGACCTGGTTCTGAATTGCAGCTGCTGGAAATTTAAGGTTAGGAGTGCTTGCCAGACCCTTGTCAAGCTTCAGTGGTGGTAACATAACTTTAACAATGAGCTACATAAAGAATTGTTCTTAGCTTTTACAAATTATTTGCATCGTATCACATTTTGCTGCTACTTTGCTGAGGTCTGACCTACATACTGTGCAGGCTTAGTCAGAATATGAACAGCTTTCATCAAGGTTATCCCTACAACTCTCTCTGTTCATTAGTGCACTTTATCATATGACCACAATATGACTGACACAGGGTCTCTGTCTTTACATAATCAGCAATCAGACTATTGTATGTGATTTAAAATGACACCACAGTGAGCAGAGCCTTGCATGCAAGTCAGAGGCAGTAGTTAAAAGCATTATGTAAGCTCAAAAAGCATCATGAAGGCATATGGGGTGGAAAAGGAGTGTGGTTTTTTATGATATCTGTCACAGTCGATGTGTAATACTATTCTTGAGCTGTAGTCAACTGGAAACAAAATCAGTAATAGGGTTTAAACCTGGGATCCACCCTGGAGAGGACACCCCAATATCCAGCAACGCTTTTCTGTCCTGAGACTTGCTGTGCTGTGGCAGGGACCTCAGCTGGCTGGGCACAATGAATCAAATGGAGAGGGGAAGACACTCTGAAGAATCCCCCTCTTGAGATTTTCATTATCCTGAATAGGAAAGATAGTGAATGTCTTAGTCCTTGAGATTGTATTATTTTGCTCGGATCAAATCCCATTGACACAGTCCTTGGAGTTCCTCCTGTTATGATTGTATATATATCAAAACTACCCTAGACCTTCAGATTGCTGTTATTGTTGATTGGACAAAGCCACTAACACAGAGCATTTAAGGAGATATTTAAAGAGATCAGCAGTGGAGATGGAATAAGAGAATGTGGCCTTGTTTTTTTTTTTAATGGGCTCATGATGTGAACTGTTCTCTCTAGTAAGGTAAAATTTACATGTATCACATCCAAAATAAATTCTGGACTTTTTCACCCATTTCCACATAGAGAACACTTAGTAAACCATTAATGAGGGTAAAAGTGGAGTTCCTAGATTTCGGGATAAGCTCTCATTTTTAATCTTTAAATCCTGTCTTCTTCAATTAAAACATCTGAAAACAAGCATTTGCATAATACACTCTGATGCACAGATATGTACCTTTTTGATAACTTTGAGAGTTTGGCCCTGAAACTAATTGAGAGATAGATACCAGCATCTGTGATGCAATGAAATCAGATGGTAAAAGTAAATAGCTTTAAGAGGTATTTCTTAAAACATGTTTGATCCATCTGAATTTTCCTTTTAATGCCCACAAGCACAATGGGGCACCGATCCAAAAACACACTGACTGGCAGGTGTTTAATTTGCTAACTTGAATCTGCTTGGTATGTTTTTTTTGTGAAAATTGATTTTTATGCACACCCACCTGGTGCTGAATCAAACTGTGTGATCAGCAGCTGTCAATCAGAAAATAAATTGAGCTTGCAACTGTTGTCTGCAACTTTTGTGTAATGTTTTTCTTCTAGGAATCCACCTGACATGCCCTATGGCAGTCTGATTGAGTTTCTAATGAAATAACAGTTAATTAATGAGTTAATTAAGACTGTGTAATCTCCCCTGCTGATCCTTATTCTTTTTTTAGACATCTGACGTGAATGATGGAAGGCACAGTAATTGATTGATTGATTATATAATTATTATTTGGGAAATTATATTCACTCTTTGTTTGTTGTTCTTATTTGTTTTGTTTTTGTAGTTGCGAGTAGCTTGATGCAAATTTAATCTTACAAGTTTTTGAATGTGGTCCAGTAGAAAGAGCACTGCACTGGGAAGGAGTTCAAAACATTTACATTGAATCCCTGCGGGTGTTTTTCTTCACCATCTGTTGCTCTTCTAAAAGGCAAACGTGCCCCTCTGTTGGTGGGCAAACTGACTAATTAATTGACTGATTGATTGGTTGATTTATTTTACTTGGTATTCTTGTTTCAGGTATCGTCTGACTCGCATTGTGGTGGACAATGAGGCGGGTCCCAATAAAAACCACACAGTGGTCTTCCTGGGATCTGAGAGAGGCATCATCCTCAAATTTCTGGCCAAGATGAGCAACGGCTTCCTCAATGATAGCCTGTTTCTGGAGGAGCTCAACGTCTATAACCCTGACAAGTATGTAGCTCTGGGTGTATGTGTGAATGTGTAAGAGGGATGGATAGAAATAGAGAAACACATGGATACAGTTGCTACAAATAAAGGAAGGTCAGTTATTGCATATGTGTGTGTTATAGAGAGTGTGTATGTGTGTGATTTTGCATGTTTCCAACCATCTCCGGACTCAGCCAACCCACCAACCCACCAGCTCCATCAGTACCAGCCAGTTCCCCCGACCCAAGCTATATAGCGAAGCCAGCCAGCCAGATGGCTACTCTATCATTTAAAAGAGTTTTATCAGGTTACACTCTGCCCAACCGCAGCTACTAAATTAAAGACATAGACCCCAAGGCTCTGGATAACGTAGCGCTGTGGTTCACAACCACAGCGGAGCCCAGCTCCTCCAAAACGTTGGCTGATTAAAGGAAACACACACACACACACTCACTCACACTCCAGGGTCTGTGTTTGTCTTCAGAGCCAGCCTGGGATCTCTCTCTAATACATTACACGGCTGTTGGTGCATGTATGGATGTGAATGTGCGTGTGTGTGTGGTCACGAATGTGTGTGAGCTGGGCACGGTGAGGTGAGCGAGTTGAGTATTGTTGTGTATTTGGACTAGAAGTGAATAAGAAAAAATCAGCCACAGTATGACCCTGCCAAAACAAATATTTAGTCGAGGGATAATGGATGAGGGGGAACGAATGGCAGTACAGAAGAGGGAGAAAGAACAGAGGAGAGGACCAGAGAGGAGATATGAGAAGAAGCAGAGCGGAGAATATGTGATTGTGTAAGACAGCCGAGAAAAAGAAGGGAATGAGAGCGAAGACTTGACAGGGGGGCTTTCAAGGTTACCACTGTTTGTTATCCAACATGCTGCGGCCATGTGACGAGCCGTATGGAGGGGATAAAGGGCAGGCCCTGCCTTCTCTCCTCTCCCCTCGCTGTGTCTCCTTGCTTCTTGTATCTTGTTTCCCTTCTCTCCTCTTCCCTGGCTCTATGGCTGGGGAAGAGCATTCGTCGGCTGCTGGCCATCTGGCTTTAGTCGCGTTCAGTAAGTGACTTTGCCCGCCTGCTTCCCAGGCCTGGCTGGCTGGATCAGCGCAGGCCCGATTGTCGTGCATTACCCAGTGTAGATGGTCTCTAAGCCCTAATTGAGAGCGTTAATGCGGGACCAGAGCACTGCGAACGGGAGATTAAATCCCAGGAGCTGGATGGCGGGATGGAGAGAGGAATGGACGGAGAGAAGGGATAGAAAGCTTGACACGCCCTAAAGGATTAGAGTGTGCTCCTGTGGGGCCGAGTAGACAAAGAAGACTAGCAGGGATGGAGGAATGGAAGAATGTGGAGTAGGGGGGAGGAGGGAGTTAATGTTAGTGGGTTTAACAGTTAAGTGCGGTGTTATTGCTGACTGCTCACAGTGCCCATCTGTCTGTTTATCTGTTGTATCAGTATCACCCCTTTCTTTATCTCTCTTTATCTCCCACTCTGTTCCTGACCCCATGTTCTCGAGTCTAGCATTATCTCTGTTCTCCTAGCTGCCCTCACACTTTGTCTTTCTGCCGCATCTTAATCTTCCTCCTTTTTTATCTCTTTAGATGATACTGACTGACTGATCTGATCTTATATTTCTCCTCATCAACTTTTCTACAATACTTTGCTCCTAAATAGTTGAAGGAAATACAAAAAAATCCCTTTTTGTCTTCTTCTCTCTCTCATCTAGGTGCAGTATTGATGGTGTGGAGGACAAGCGCATCATCGGCATGCAGATAGACAGCAAGAGTCACGCTTTGTGGGTCGCTTTCACCTCCTGTGTGGTTAAAGTACCGCTGTCCCGCTGTGAAAGGCATGGAAGATGCAAGAAGTAAGTTTGATGCATGCACATGAAATCCTAAAGAATACAATATGATGAGGGGCTGATGGTGTGTGTGTGTGTGTGTGTTTGTGTCACATCCAGGTCTTGTATAGCCTCCAGGGACCCGTACTGTGGTTGGGTGCCAGAAGGAGCCTGCAGACAGGTGGTTGGCAACACCAAGTAAGTATTCAGCAGTTTAAATATGTTCATAAAACATGTAAAACATTGTGCTGGGTACATATTTGCAGCTGGGAGAAGTAATTAACATGATGCTGGTGGTTTTAAAAAGCCTGAAACACATGTGTTTTCCAGGCAACTTTTATGAAACAGTATGCCACCTTCTTTGTCATGCCTGGTGGCATTTGTGTCTGAATGTGTTGTGTCTCTGATCTTTCTAATTTTATGGTGTGTAAGTGCAATTTCCTCCAACTGAAAGGGCTATTGGAAGGATGAATGGAAGGAAAGTGTTGTTTGCCCCAGGCTCGGGGGTTGGGTACGCAGGGCTGGGGAAAGCTTGATGGTCGCGGTAACTATAATTTGTGGCTGTAGTTATGACACAGAACCAGATTATGCTTTCTGAACAAACAGCATATGGAGTTTTGTGGTGGGAAAAAACATTTTACAGATGAAGTCATAACAAAAGGACCAGTGCTCCAGTGGCTATTTGACATTGAATGAATTTGATCCCCCTGCTGCAAAATGATTGGTCTGGCATGGCAGTGAACCAAAGGCACACGTACCCACATGCACACACAAAAACACACACGCAGGCCATCCTATTATTATTCCGTAAAGCTGCAGTGGACTGTTCTGATTGAGTTTCCACTTTGGAGCAGGAGCCGACACAGGAGCATTAAGAGGGCAGATGACCTCGCTCCTTTACTGTACAATATTTCTGATTGGGGGGTGTGGTGGTGGTAAAAGTATTTTCCAGGCTTGACAGGAGGAGGAATGAAGCGAGGGAGGAGAGAGTCAGAGGCATTTTGGTGTTAAATAAAAAGGTTTGGTCATACAAACAGGTCCCTGCAGAAATGAGACTTTTCTTTCTTGACATCAGTCTTTCTTTCTTACTTTTTCTTTTCCTCATTAAAATAAAAACCATATTGCAACACCATCTCTCCCTGTTTCCTTGTCTATTTGTCTACCTAACCAGCAACCTATCTGTCTTCTTAGCTCCGTTTGCCCATCCTTGTCTGTGTATCTATTTTTATCCATCTTTCTTTTTCTATCTTACCTCTGACATATTCTTTCACTCTTGCATGCCTCCCCTCCTTTCTTCTTCCATCTGGCCTCAGCGCTTGTGTGCCAGCTTTCCCATGTGGAGTTATGCCTCTCATACCTACTGCCTATGTACAGCTTGCACTCTGGTCTCCTGCAATATGGTCCCCAGTCACCCCCTGCTCATGCATATAATCCCATATGATTCAATATTGTGGTTTTTATGTAAACTAGGTACATGGGTGTGTTTCACTGACAACAGATGAGCATATTAGTAATTATTTGTTAATTATTTAAGCCATTGTCACAGTCATCAGCTCTGACTCTTCTCTGGATCAGGGGTGGAGACTTGCACTGATTAAATTCGCACATATAGTTACTTATATCCTGGTGAAACCCTGATTAATAAGGTGTAAGTTTATTGCAGGTATCCTTTCCTTTTAAATTTAAAGCCATAAATCAAAAAGGAATAGGCGACTTTGAGGAAACATGCATACTCATTTTACACTGTATGTACAGTATATTAAGTCCCTTGTTGCCCATTTACTTCTGATATGAATAATTAATGCTATTATGCCTGACCTGCATTTCAGTAACCAAGTCCCCTCTGTGCAACCACACATCTCACATAATTATCACATCTGATAATATCAAATGTGGCCCTTTGCTGCCTCCAGTTACGTACAGTGAAGTTTTAACCTAATTTAAATATGCATTATACAGTTGTAGTGGGATGCTCACCCTGAGCTGAACTGTCTGTAGTGTCACATTTGAACACACTGCACTTCTGTTGCTATAATGCAGATGCCATGGGACCTGAACCCTTTAGCCCAGGGTTCACACTATGGTTCATTTACTTTCACATGTGCCAAGTAAGGTCCAGACACTGCATGTGTAGTGTGACTACTCATTGTTAATTCATCTTGAGACCAATGGGATTTAAACCTTGTAATCTTCATCTCAACACAGTCTCACCACAGTATGTAATGTTATTATCAACCATGGAAACCAGGACCGCAAGGTTTGCCAGTGTTTTGGTCTCGTGAAAGAAGCTAAATTTCGGGGCAGGGTGGGACGAGGTGATGAAATCTGTTAGGAAAATCCAGCAGATACCACGAGTGCTTGGACAGCATTTGTGCTTAGACAGGTTCAATTGTGCAACTCTGCGTCTGCTTTGTGATTATGGCTGTGTATGATTAACAAATCAGATAAGCAGATTAAATGTACCCCCAGATATGAAAAGAGGATGCTGCTGTTGTTGTTTGTGAGGCTGTTTTTGCTGTTGCTTTTGAAGGCAAGGTCAAATTTACCATCTTTATCCCAATTAAGGTTCTGTCCGGCTGGAGGAAAGATAAATACTAAATCATAGAATGTAATTTTTCAACCATCTCCAGCACATAAATATACATGAAGTAGTGATTTTGGCTTTGTGTCTGATGTGAGAACAGAACAGCAGAAATCCAATTCGTCCTAAAATCTCCTGTACTTGTCCCTGTTGTCAGGTTCACGCTTTCGACTCTGATCTGGGGATAGGGGGGTGGGTGATGCTGTTTTGGAAAATCATTCTTCTTCATGCTATAATTGTGACCAGTGGAGGGTGAGGAAGATGAGAGGCGGGTGGACAGGCAAGAGGAGGTGGAGTAGCAAGGGGTGGGGGCTGACAAGGACTGTGAAAAGCTGTCATGCGTGACTGTGATCCTGGTTGACAGTTGGTCCGCTCTGTTTCACAGATCTCCTTACTGCCTGCTTGGTGGTCTTTCAGGAAGAAAACAGGTCTCAGTGCAGATTGCATCAGAAAATAACATCTCCGACACTCTCTCTCCCCCTCTTTCTCCCTCTCTCCCTCTGTGTCATATGATGGCCCTCAAGCATGGTTACCCCTCGCTGCCCTGGTCTTGGCCCATGTGATTGGGACTACAGCCTCATATCTCTACTGAACCTAGATGATGTCAGATACTGAGAAATAGGAGAGAGGGTTGAAGTGAAGTTCTCATAAAAACAGTTTTTGTAATTTTTTTTTTTTTTAACGAAACATTTTGGAAAAATGTACTAATTTGCTTTCAAGCCAAGAGTTAGATGAGAAAATCAATATCACTTTCATTGCACAGTAAATGTGAAGCTTGAGTCCGAAACAGGTTAACTTAGCTTAGCATAAAGACTGGAAAGAGCTAGCCTGCCTCTGTCCAACTGTAAGAAAACAAGTACCTCTAAAGCTCACTAATTAATACGTAATATCTTGTTTGTTTAATTTTATGAGGGAGTTTTGTGCCTGACTACTTGTTGGCCCGGGACCAGTAACTTTCTGGAGTCTCCGCTGGTTGCCTGGCAATTGCTCAGATCCAAGTAATAGTCCAAGAAGAAGATTAACTTTATTAATCCCCAGTGGGAAAATTCTCCAACACATGACCCCTCTAAAACAACAAATTGTTGTTTTTATACTTTGGTTTTTGTGTGAATTAAACAAACACAGTTACTGGTGATAGAGTAGCTGTTTTCCCGTTTCCAGTTTTTGTGCTAAGCTAAGCTAAGTGGCTGCTGGCCATAACTTCTCCCATATAACTCTCAGCAAGAAAATTAATAAGCAACCCATCCCAACATGTTGAACTACTCCTTTAAAGCTATGCAAAAATATAGCTAGTTTTTTTTTGACAGTCAAATAAAACATGAATCTATTTGTATCAACACTGCTGGCAATGAGTCCTGTGCCAACTATGGATTTAGTAGCCTGCCAGCATTCCTCATAACCACTGATTTTAGGCCTCCAGGGCACCTGCTAGGTGTTCTTTGATTTTGTTCCAGTATAGGGCTTTCTGCAGCCTACACTGTGTGCTAGCATAGGGAACGCTGTGTTTGGGGGTGTTTTTGTAGTAGGTTTCCTATAGCTTTGTTACTTTGTTAGGTGTGGCGAGCCTGCATGGCCTGGCCTGTTTTCCTCTGCTGACCATGATGTCTCTGTTCCCCGCAGATCAGCCTTTGAGCAGGACGTGGAGCATGGTAACACAGATGGCCTGGGAGACTGCCAAAGTAAGCAGGCCCTCTTCACTCTTATCTTTCCTCCTCTATTCTATAACCCCCCTACCATTCCTCTCTTCTCTGTTAACTCAGTCTCCCTCTTCTCTCGGCCCTCCGTTTCCTTCTTCGCTGCTGTCACCTTTTTCTCCCCCGTCTGTTCCGCCCTCACAATCCTCTCTTTCAGCCTCTTCCATCCATCTGTCCCTTTCGGCTCTCATCCTCTTCTGTACTTCTCCCGCTGTTTCTCTGGTCTCCCGGTCAATGGAGTGTTGTGTCCACTTGGGCAAAGACTGGGTTCCTTCTTGCAAATTGCTACAAAAACACAGGACAAACTTTCAGTGACACACAGGGAAGGGATTTTACTTGTGAGCAGTCACAAGGCTCATTTAGAAACACAAAACAAGACAAGGCTCTCAACCCAGTCAGCCTCAGAAGTCTTGAAAGGTCTCTTTCACTCCACAACACAGAGAACGACACATATGGAGAATGTATATGTGTTCTTTTCATGCTACAAAACAGTTTGGATTTGTCAAATATGATACTCTGTTGATATTTTACTTAGCTGCTCAGCTACCTTACATAAGAAACTTTGAAACAATTTGACGTTATATCACTCATCTTAGTCCATTTCATCTCAATTTTAACTATTTACTCAGAGTAAATGAAGGCGGTGCTTTTTCCCCTTCAGTTTCATCAGTGTGTTTAGTCAAGGGAAGCCAAAGCATTGAACCTTCATTAGCTGTAGAAACCATAGATCAGATCTGATTAAAAGTTAGGAGAATATCGAGCAGCCAGTCGATTCTGAATTACTTTAAAAGTCATGGCTTTTGATCATGTTAAAGCATAAGCTCTCTTTACGGCAAGCAATAACACGTTTCTCCTCATTTCTTTTCTTCTCCTTCCAGACACCTTTGTGGCACTGAACGGTAAGTATCCTATATATACTGTAGAGGCAATTCAATAAAAGACAGGAGCTGCATTTCATCTCCCCTGACTCTTTAACTTCAGCCACACCTCTTCATCTAGTCAATCAATCATTCCCTCTCAAGGAAATGAAAACTCCTCCCACATGTGTAAAGACGGATTATTAATGACTCAAGGTTTTAACTGAATTAATTTCATTCCTTCTTTTTTGATAGACAATCCCTCCAGTTACGAAGGTAATGAAACATTACAGCACGGTCGGTCAATTTCACCTCTCTCATCCAGCCCCTTTGGTGTTTAGAATAAAGGACGTAGAATTAGAAATCAGAAATGTAGAATTAAAAATCTTTAATGCTGATTCTGATTCTATTAATTCTATTAGACGTCCTCTCCCTTTTTGTCCACCCTTCCTCTTTATCCCCTGTGCAATATCATCGATTAGCGCTGACCTTTGGTTCGCTAATTGGATGGATCTGGTTGTTGGTGGTTTAAGGCCTTGATGGTGAAGAAATGCCTCAGCGTGCACATTAAACAGGACATGTGTCACCAGAGAGAGAGAGAGAGAGAGATTAAAGTGTTTAGAGTAAGGAAAGATCCGATGTGTTTCTTTCAACTGCAACCAAGCATGTGCACACTCAAAGATTACTCAAAAAGGCTAAGGTAAACATGGACAGACAGTACATGCACGCATAGTTCCAGTGCCGGCTTCTTCCTGCAAATATGTTTACTCTCCTAATCACACAGCACACTATCACAATCACACTTCACTGCTGGCTGATAACATTTTCATCAATCAAGTCTTTTTAAAGAATGATAAACAGATGTGATTAGCCCGCAGCAAAGTCACTCTTATCCAGAGCACCCACACCTACGCTCACATCCACCTTATTTTTATCTAATCAGAGGGCACATTAGTTTGGCTTTCAGTGAATCTCTCTCTCTCTCTCTCTCTCTCACACACACCACATACCTCGCAGCTGCCAGATCAAAACAGTCAGATCCATACAGAATGACAAGAATAGATATTTTGAAGTCGTTCCAGAAAACCCATCTCTCTCTCTCCCACCCCCCTGTGGCTGTACCCCCACTGTGATTCTCTCTCCTTTTGGACATCCAGGGTCAGAAAAAGCATCTGTGTTGGTGTGCACCCCTATAGTGCTGAATATGCTCCCACAGGCTTGGCTGTGTGTTTTCCAGGCACAAACACACACACATAAACACACACAGACAACACCCAGTTTACATTACAACCCACCAAAGAAAGTCTCAGCCATTGCCCCAGCCCCTCCGTCTATCTGTCAGTGGTTGATATGGATTTGAAGATAAATAAATGCCCCCTCTCCATTCTCCTCTCCTCAACTCCAGACCAGACATCCTCGCCACTCTTTTAATCTGTAAAAAAAGAGGGATGTGCATCCGTCTGCAGTTTAGGGCTTTTTTTTCCCTGAGCCGTGGAGGAGCTCTGAGGCTCCGAGCTCTCTCTCTATGTGTGTCATCTGCCTGAATTGCACTTCCCCTGGCGGTGGGGGAATGAATTATAAAATAGGCCTGTCACACTAATCTCTCAGCCTTGGGCCAATAGTTAAATAAATCATTTTAATGATTGCCACGCCACACAGAGGAGGAGGAGGAGGCTCTGGGTGGTGTTGTGTGCGGGTGTCTGTTGTGCCTATAGTCTACCAGCAGCATAAACGTTAGTCCCCTGGAATTCCACCCCCCTCTTCAAACACAAGCATAAACACATATTGAAAACTCTGCAAATCTGAAAACACACATACACACACGCACACACTGTTGTCACCTCCTCCGTGGAGAGAGCGTGTCAAAATGGGAATTGGGGGTTGAGCTCCACAGAAGCTGTTGATAAAAGTGTTGTCACTCTTCATCGAGGGATTTTATTATTTTGTTAAATTGTGTGTCTTAAATACCTTATATTAAACACAATATATAGCTTGTGCAAAATTGTGTAGGGTGGCTTAAGTGTAAGGCTGTGGGATGGTAATGTGATTAGCATGGTTCAAAAATAAACAGTCAGAGAAAGCTTGCTTATGAAGGAAAATGAGAAAACTAAGATAGGCGGATGCAGGAAAACAGATTGTCTGAGAGACGTGCACTGATAGACGGAGAGCAGATAGATATGAACCAACAGCCACAGATGAAAGAGTGCTTTGTTGAAATTGTCAGATAAAGTCAAACTTTAAGGTGGTTGGTTCCACAGAGAGACACCCTGTGTGTGCTGTTCCTATTAAAGTCTCATCATCAGTGTAACTTCATGGCTGTGTTACCCTCTGTTGGGCAGTAGTTCATTTAGCCATTAAGAAATTTAATTACACTGAGGAGTCAGATCAGAGAAAATTCATTAACTCTTAATGACATATTTCTGATGATTGATCTAGCCATGTTGCTGAAGGCCTTGCTAAATAAAGATTACTGGCGGTGCAGATATGAAACATTTTAGAGATATTTGGTTTCAAATAAAGAAAGGAGGAAAAAGACAAACTATGACTACAACTAATGACTGTTTGTGTTGTCAATTAATCTGCCAATTATTTTCTCAAATAATCCATTCATTATTTTGTCTAGAAAATTTTAGAAAATAGTGAAACATTACAATGTTTCACAGGCATAATTTCTCCGAACCCAAAACACAAAGATATTTGGTTAAATCTCACATATGATGAAGAAACGTAAGGCTAGAACCAGTAAATAATTAAAATGATTGATCAATGAATCAAAATAGTTGCAGATAAATTTGATTTAAATTTACTATTTGTTCCATATTTAAAACAGATGTTATGCTTTAAAGTGTAAAAAGTTAAGGACATTGCTTGGAAAGTTAGATTTAAAGTAACAGGAAGCTTGAGAAAGGTAGCCGGGAAGAGCATGAACGGAGTTAAAAAGCGCTTTACAGTTGAAGAAAAGTTACAGGCAGTCTTCTCGACAGGAGCAATGGAAAGAAAGTTTGTCTCTTGTCCTTCATATCAAACGTTGGCACCCTATGGTGAGTGTGGAGATATACGATTGTAGTCTGCTCTGCTCTGACAGGCCCAGCGGAGCTTTGACATGTCTGTCAGAACAGGAGGGGAGAGAGTGAGAAAGACAGAGAGGCAAAGAATAACAGAAAAAAAAGCGCACACACACACACACACACACACACTCAGATACGCACACACCACAGACAGACCACACCACCACACCACACACACAAACCACAGAACACCACAGACACAGACACACACACATTTGCTAATGAGTTTCCCCTGGTCACCAGGGAGAAGCACGGTGTTGCCTCACACAGCCCAGCAGCTGTCCTTGTGTGTATGCGTGTGTGAGTGCATCTGTGTATGTGTGTATGCTTCAAAGAAGGAGTAGTGTGTATGTGTGTGTGTGTGTGCACCCTTGCTGGCCTGTGCTCAAATGCACTGAAGCCTGTCTGCCCCGAGCGTCGGTTAACCTGTGTTGTGTCCGGCAGGCCACCATCACCGCCACCATCACCACACCCTCTCACTCCCCACCTCGGCCCTACCCGAGGCCGCAGAGGGCCCCCTGGGGCGGGGCCGCATGGTGGAGCGGAAGGACCCCCCCATGAGCTCAGACAAAGGGGAGGACCCCTACGTAGCTGTGCCCTCTCAGACTCAGCCCGAAGCCAATGGTAAGCCTTGGAACACAACAGTGAGCAGTCAATTTGGTCCATTGTCACCTGTGGCAAGGGAAGGGGGGAGTATAGGGAGGAAGGAGAAGGGAGGGGTTTGTGTAATTGAGATTTACGGCTGCCTTGCTGCTTCCAGCTGACGAGGTGTAGAGATAGTGGATCACTTTCCCTCTAGGGGACAAATTGCCTCACACTGTGCATGTAAACCCCCCACAGAAACATACGCAAACACACCTACTCTCTATATATACATATGCAGACACACACATACTGTGCTCATTGAGACACATGTATGCACACATAAACACTCAAGCACACACTGTGTAGGATGGATTTATTATCCGTGGACCGTAACGTCCCACAGGAGATGTAATATCCAGACCATTACACTCTAAAAAGGAAGATGGCGATGTATTTATTTCCTCGAGAAGATGGCCCAGTCCCTGGCTCTGTCATGCTTTGCAACACAGTGACATGACATTGAACGCCCTTTTCTCCTGTGTTAACAACCTGCCTAATGCTGTACCGCCTCAAGGACGGCTCGCTGGATAAATGAGACAGGGAGAAAAGGAGAGGAGGGAAGGAGACGAGAGGGACGTAACACATCGGTGGGGGGTAGATAAAAGGTCACTGCATTGCTGCGGATTCATGTTTTGTCCCCTAATAAAAGAGGTAGACCCATTACATGTCCCAATAAAACAACATGCAACATGTCCCTGCTACATTATATACAGTAGTTCATGCTATTAGAGGCCTGGCCTTGAGGAGATATTGATTATTAATAATGGTGATACATCATGTGTGCTAGCATAGCAGGGACTGTCTATAGACATAGTGTATATGAAAAAAAAGAGACAAGAGAGAAAAACAGAGCAGCTAATGAGATTAAATAAGACAAAAAAAAATACCCTTTCATGTATTAGCATTACATTTGAGTGACAGTGCCAGGCATTACGTTTTTCAAATATATATATATTTGAAAATGTAATGTTAATACATGAGAGGCATGAACTGGGGCTAGCTAAAAACATACAGTCTCTCGTAATTACAAAATGTGGTTGAGTCTGTGATGTATCTACTGTCTATGGAATAGACAGTGGCAGTGACTGCAGCATGTCAGCTGGAAGCAGTAAGGCACTAATAGGTAGATCCAAATACAATGGTGGCAGAGACTTCAGACAGCATGCCTACAGCCAGCGTCACAACATGCTGTTGCTCCCCTTGTTGCCTTTACCTGAGCAGGAGTAGTACAATAATGCCATACTTTGAGTCACACAACAAAAACTAAACAGTTTTGTGTGTGTTTTGCAATTATTAAAGTTCCAGCCATCTTTTTTCTTCTTAATTTTTTTTTTTGGTGGGGGGGACTACCCTTGTTTCATGCTCACATAACGGCAACAGGGCTTCACATTTCAAAACAATGCTTCCTGCTGTTTTTTCTGTATGATCATTATTGTTATTATTATAATTTTTACAAGACACCTTTGCAGCTTGTATCAGTATTTATCAGTTCTATTTCAAATTCAGCTCAACAGTCTTTTCTTTTTCCTTTTCTATACGAGTCAGCTCTGATGAGATTTGTTTGATTTTCTTGTGTTGGTTTCTTGTGAGCAGTTCTTGACATTTTGCATGGCTTGGTTTTTTTGCTATTTATATATTTGCCTTTTTTCCTGCATTGATTGCTTTGATGGTATGAAGCACAGTTTTGCCTTTATGCAGCTTAATGCTTTTCAGCATGGCAAATTGAGCACCACAGTCAACAGTATTCATTTCCCGCTCCACCCATCCTGCCTCCTCTTCCTTCCTGTCGCCCAAAGTATTATTGGCTTCAGGTATCAACTGTACTGTGAAAACTTAGCAAACTGCGTATGTGAAAGTGAAAATTGAATCAATATATGAAAAATTCTTATGAAGTCATAAGTAAATGAGTCAAATTATCTGCATTTTAATGCCTCAGAGATAAAACCATGCAGCCCATTTTACAGAAGAAATGAGGGACCAACATTTAACCATACTGTCAATCTCTCAAATTAAGTAAAAAAAAAGTTTCAGCTTGAATGAAAATGTATTAGCTCATATCCAAAGTCGTTTGCAAGCTTGTTTGTGATTTAAAAGAAATTACAATTACTCTCCAACTTTTTCATTTGCAGTCCAGACATTGTGGAATCTTATCTGCTAATGAATATTACAGTGCTGCCAATATGTATTAGCCCGACACCACCAGAGTAATTAGAAATGCTGCAAAGTGATGAGTATTCACACACTGATGATATTTAGCACCCAACAGCATCATTATCCAGCATTCCAGTGGGGCCATCGCAGTTACCAGGTGGCTGCTTGTGTTTCACAGTACATTTGAGCTTGGTGATTGTCTGTCTGTACGTCTGTCTGGGCCTCATCCGTCTCTGTTATATTTTCTTCCACTTCTGTCACTCTACCATACACCTCTCCCCTTTGCCTCCCATCGCTCACCCTGCCCCCAGAAAACCACCAGCCCCGCCACTTTCCACCATCTGCTGCCATTGTGATCAGTCTCCCTTCCACAGGACCTCTCATCTGACTGGGATGGCATGTTCCAAGGCTATACCTTACCTAGTGCAAATGAATTCCTGAACCAATTTATGGAGCCTCCTCCCCCAATTCCCCTCCCCTCTACCTCTCTCTGTCTCTCCTCCATCTCTCCTCCTCCTCCCCCCTTGTAGTCTGTCTCTTCTCCAGCTAAAGTCATATCTCTTCCCCTGTCTGCAGGAATGAATCCTTGCCCTGCTTCCCCCCTTGCTCTCTCTCCTCTTTTTACCTCTCTCTCTGTCAGTCC
>NW_023339718.1:13727437-13727565 GCF_004916995.1 Morone saxatilis
TGGAGAGAGGTAGGTGGGGGGAGGAGGTGGAGGTTTGTGGGGTGGAAAAATGGAGAGGATAGGGGGAGTGGGAAAGGGGAGCGAGTGGAGGGGGGTTTAGGGCAGATGAGGGGGGTGGTGTTACTGTC
>NW_023339718.1:13727652-13746500 GCF_004916995.1 Morone saxatilis
CTGAAGAGGTGGAGGGGGTTTGTGAGTCATGTAGTCTATGTGTCAGTCCTCAAAGAGGGCATTTCCTATAAGAGGCACCTGGAAATCAACATTACATTTCTTCTGGTTGCTAACTACAGTTTTAACCAAATAAGTCCATACAAATGTGTAATGCTTTGACATAGTCTCACTTTTATTACCCTGTAAAGCATACTATATTGCCCTGGTGTATGAAATGTGCTATACAAATAAAGTTGCCCTGCCCTTAATAGAGATATTAATTAAAAACAATAATTTAATTTTGGCTTAAAACAGCCATAGGGAAAAGATTATTATTTAGTTTTTTACATGTCTTATAGTACAATACAAGTAACTAAAGTGAAGACACATATACTGTAACTCAAGACAATAAAGGGAACTAGATGCAAACGAACCACAACAAAACGAAAAAAATAATAAATCAGTAGCAACAACAAGAATGAAGAGAAACATAAATAACCAATTCAATTATAAAAAGACAAACAAATAAGAAAATAAATGTTAAAAAAAGAGAAACGGCATAATGTTTTATTTAATTCAAACCAAATATAATCCAGCAGCACTATATTGCTACAGGAGCTTTTTAAAAGTAAACATAACTATATATTTCTTTATTTTATTGTTACCTTTTCTACTTCTCTACCTACTTCTCTACCTGTGAAAACAGTCTTATAGTTGTGTCTAATAGGTTTCAGTTTCCTGTCCTGTGATTAGCTTGAGACAGATGTTATTTCCAGTGTGTTGAACAGTGAGGTACAGTGAGAGGTTGGGGGATTTTGAACAAAAGATTCATTCATTTTAAACATTTTCCTTGAAGTGACATTGCAGGCATACATGAACACTTTAACATACATATTTTGTTTCTAGAAATTAAACTAATCTTGTTCTCTTCTTTGAATTTTTCCCATTACACTGATAAACATTTCCTGCTGGCATCACTTAATAAAATCAAGGCAACCTTTTGCATCAGGTTATTATGTAGATAAAGCAAGGCTAGTCTTTGTATAAGCTACTCCATTGAACGTAAAATGAACATTTGCAGGTAAAGACAACTTAATTTGAGCATATCTCTCGTAATTTCTTTGACTGTATGATCTACTTAACTCTAGTTTCAAAATGTCTATTTTTAATTAAAACCTACTTAATTTTTTTAATTTCCATATTACTTAGTTGAAGTGGGATCTATTTTGTTTTTCCTCCTACTTCATAATCTGGATTGGATCAGAGTAAATAAAACAAGATCATTGTTTGTTGTGTTGGTGTACTTAAGGAGGTTGGCTGGGGTTACATAAATACATCTTTTTATGGAAAAATACCTATGTCTTGTGTTTTGAACAAATGCAGATTAACATCAAAACAAGATATATTCATGCAAAGATACAAATGTTTTATTTTTAGAATCACAGATTCATTAAGCTACATACATTTTAATGTGTTCAGATAAATTTTTTTCAATGTATAAAAGATGAAGTGGTACTTTTATTAGTTTAATACCATTATTGGACATTGTGAAACAGTCTGCAGTATCATTTATTTTATGTCCAGTCTGTAATTTAAATTTGATGAGGATGGTAATAACCTCATGTTTCCATTAAGAGCAATTCTACACATTTGATTTAGACTTTTTAATCACAGCAGACTAAAAATGAGTTTTATTTTATCTGTTTTTTATGATATTATAATACATATTTTGGTTCATTATTCATTTCCTTTATTGACTGAAACACAGATAAAATAATATTAATCATATTTTGATTACCCCAGCAGCTAATGTCAGAATGAATAATGTGTAATAATGTGCTGCCAGCTGATAAAACAAACACAAAGAATGAAGCCATAGGAGAAGGAGTCCAAATTTAGAGATATTAAAGAGCTGTTTATAAAAATTCACAGTTTATGTTTGCACTATACATTTGTTAATTACTACACACAACAGGGTTATCAGTCAGAGGTGTGTGAGTATTTAAATTAAAATGTATTCTCTTTGTGGGAGACACAGAACAGAGAAGACCTGACTGTGATGCATTGGAAGCGTGTCTGTCTTCCACTAGAGGGAGGCATTTTAAAAGTCAACAGAATTGCTCCTCATTAGGAGTCATTTATGGACCAGGTGCAGCTCATGAAAGTGCTTCAGCTCAAGCAATTAACTTCATTAGTTTTGTTGAAAACATTCCCATGCATATCCCACGATGCAGCTTTTATTTCATTTCCAGCCAAGCACAAACACTGTTGGATGTAACATATTTATGCAGGCATTGTGATTAACTAAATGCACAGAACAACAGCTTCTCTATCATTTAACGCAATTTGCTGCAACATTTTTTTTTTACAGAATAATTGTCATCATCAGATTCCCACTTGTGTTTGCTGTTAGGAAGTAAAGTGTGCTGACTTGTTTAGATGTGTCAGCTGCTGATATGATGAATGCCCCATGCTGCACATGAAGGTGACTGGCTCCAACACAGAGCAGTGAAACCCATGGATGGCCACTGTATATAGTAGAGTGAAATTACCATGAAGGCAGCTTTGGGTGGTTGCTTGTCTGCGTTGTGTCCTGTGCCTGTATAAGTAGAAGAGTTTTATGGGAGCTCATTTGTTTGGGACCCTTGGCCCTCCAGGGTCTCTCATTCCTCAGACAAACCAGGCATTTCCCAGCTCGGGTGGAGGAGGAACACCCCTACTGCCTTCTATAACTAACAACCTTAGACACACCCAGGACACCTTACTCATACTGCATGCAGTGTATGCTGGACTCTGTCTGCAGCCTCTCTAATGAAATACACTATTGTCAAGCACCTATTTTGTATTACTATATGTTTTAGCAATTCTGCCTGGATTGTGTTTTTTCATAATATTAATATGGATCTGCAAAATGTTTGCTGTCCACATTACCACCTAAAGTATGAATAAGGTTAGGCTAAGGTCAGAGAACTAAACCACTTGGTTAAGATTAGGGAAAGATCAACGTCTTGCTTAAATAATGAAAAAGTCATCAGAGACTTGAAGCACGACTTCCCAATGCGTGTGGTGTATATACGCAGCGTCACCTACTCTAAAAAACTAAAAGGGTTGCCTGTGAACATAATCCATGTAAGCAGTTACTACCATGATGTAACAGGGAAATCGATTTAGTATTACATAAATGTCTGGTGAGATGGTTTTGTTTTTTTATACTCATTATAATTCACAAGAGGAGTTTCTACACGTGTCAATTGACTGACGACGATGAAGTGTGTACATGTTGATAAACAGAAAGCTGATTTGTGAATTAAAATCTGAGAAACCGCAATATTCTTTCCAAAACAGCATTGTGCCATTTTGATAATATTTCTTTGCCATTAGACAAGAACTTCTGTAGTTTATTGAGAGATGTGATTTTCAACCGTCTGACAGCTGCTCTGCAAGGGTTATTTTCAGCTGCAGGCAGCTCTCTGACACCTGTGTGCTAAAGTGGTATGATAGAGGGAGAGTATGACCCCTGCACACAAGGATGCAGCACAATTCTTTTTTTTTCATGCCAGAAAGTCTTGATAGCCTGAGTGTTTCACTTCACCTTGCTTTCTGGAAGGCAGGAACATTTCACCACCGTTATTGGGGATGCCATGTCCATCATGAATGTTACCTGTAAAAAAAAAGAAACCCCAACTATGTCTAATACTAACAGAGGAAATAATATATTTTTTTGTTTACAGTCAAATTATGTTTTTTAAACTTAAATTAAAACTTGAATTATAATGAATTCAACCTCCATCGCTACATGTACCTAGAAGAGCAAAATTGTAGCACAATTATCCCTTTACTGTTAAGAAGCACCCCACAAAAACTCAACATTTGTAGATTGAGAGAGTCTGTTTTACAATAAATGCCAGCTGGAACAAGGGAACATTCAGTGGCAATTTATCTTAACACTTAACACATTCTCTAAATGTGGTCAGTATATAGTATAAATATCACAAATTACCTTTCAGCTATATTTCTTCTAGCACTAGTGAGCAAAAAATAAGGAAGAGGGATTTCTTGGTTGTCTGATTACGGAGACATCTCTCCCTTCAAATTACCCTCCCTTGGAGGTGAGCCGACAAGATTTGAGGTAAAAGATGTTTTAGTTTAACATGAACACTGCTCAGTGCCAGATGATGATGCATTTGGCTGGTTTTTCAGGAGTTTGTAAGGGGCGAGCAGATTGGTAAATTTAATGTCAGTAGTTTCATATGCCCTTGCAGTAGAATGATAGGATTTAGGTTAATCCTATAAAAAAGGATGATAGGATTTAGGTTAAAAATAGGTGAAGTGGTCCTTTAAGGCAGGACAACTGCACTGTAGCAAAGAAAAGACAAACTGCAAACTCATTTTTAATCAAGTAATCCTACAACTCATATTCCTGTCATTATAACACCTTCAATATTGCATTAAACACAGGATTTTGCTTTAGTGTTGCTTGCTGGCCAAAGATTGTGATAGGCCTTTGTGAGGCAGATGAATTATTCGCAGCTCATTGTGATTCACAATAGAAACAGTGGACTGGATGTTTTCCCGGCATTACGCACTTCCCTGACTGACGTCAAGCCATAAGCCATAATTTCCTCCACTGATTAGCTTATTGTTCTCTCACACTGCTTTTGTTTTCTACACACATTTAATGCTTACTTTTCTATTTGAATGTTTTGGTTATGCTTTTCAGTAAGATCTCTTGCCATCGCTGGTTCTTACAAAAGCTTTGCTTTGTCTTTTTTGGCCGTGTGAGACTGAATCTCATATCACGGCAGCTCATTCTTTTGTGCTTTTGAAGCTTGTCTAACCAACATTCAGCCGTCATTATTCTACTCTGAACTGAATTTAAATGGTCACGATGTCCATGAGTGAGCCACTCATCAAGTAGATACAAGCTGAGCCTTTGTTCTCTACGTAGGGCCTGTTGTGTACTAAAACATTTTTGAATGATTATTTCTGCCTGCAGTTATAACTGGATGAATTACAACACATAATGCAGCACACATAGCACTTTAGCCATCCATACAAGTCAGACTTTGCCACACACATTCAGCAATCATAGCATAATGAAATACAATTCAGTGGGTCACCATTTATATAACAGTGACTCGTCAAGATTGATTACTAATTAGCAGGAGGTCAGACCACAGTTTTTCTCAATAGAAAAATCCAGATTTTTATAAATTATGATTTATGATTCATTGCAGTAAACCTGCAATAATAGCAGGGGGATTCAGAAATAATTAAATAATTGTTTTGGCTGTGTTATTCATGCAGGCAGTGCTTTTTAATAAGTCTATAGCTCAAGCAGTAGAGGTGTCAATTTAAGGCATCAAACACCTGATGGAAAATGTATCCTGATTTCCTGTGAGTAATAAATACTACTGTTTGTTTGCAGGAAGGTGGATAGGTTAGTAAGTTGGTGTTAATACCTGAGGTGCAGAACGATATAATTAAGGGTTTAATTATATCTTAACTTGCTCATCAGTATGCCGTGCAGTGACTCACGATTGTCTGATGAATGTTTTAATATTGAATAACACCATTAATGCAAGTGCCTCTCGAACATAAACATACACAAGACTTAATGGGATTATATCCTAACTGGAGATTAAATAGAACTTAATGAATTGCTGTCATCATCTAAACAGCAATGTCCTTTTTAAATAGATGACAACAAGCAAGTCCCTGGAAACAAATAAGATGTTTCTAAAGCGCTCGCAGCAGTGAAGTAAATGTAAGGGGCTAAACATTTTCTGCTCCTCTCCTTCATCTTTTCTTCTACTCCATTAGCCGACAAGGTCCACTGTTCTGTCTTTCAACAAGTGACACGTCAGTCAGTGCAGTTAAGTCTGATTAAGATTTTTATCATTTCGCAGACAATGTCTTTGTGTAACAGCCTGCAGTCAGAGGTTAGAGCCCTCTCCGTAACCTCTCTGTGATGTTTAACTACCTTTGAAGTTTTCCCAACACCAACACAAAGACAAGCTCTGTGGGCTTAAGTCAGTTGGTGCTTCTGAAGAGATTAAACAAGTGTCTGTGTGTGTGTCAGACAGACAGAGAGAGAGCATTCACAAGTCCAGTCACAGCAAATTACAATGTTTCTGATTTACAACTGAGTGTTGCCGTCCCAGGCTGTTTTGACAGCGAGAAATATCTGAGTATCTGAGATATGTGTTTAATATCTGAATGTTGAGGCCCGAGGCGGTGTGAAATTCAAATCAATTCAACCGCTGAGAGAAGTGTCGAACTGCAGGATGTCTTGTGAGGCATTCTGGGGGCAAGGCAAGAGTTGAAACCAGAAGATTATAAGTCACTGTATAGTCAGAACCCCAACAAGATGAGACTAAAGCAGAAAATCTGTGGGTTTTAGCAACACTTTGATACTTTTCAAGGTCATGTTGAGAAAGTTTTTAAAAGTTTTGCTGAGATCACAAATGGGCCTCAAAAAATGAGCGGCATAGCCACCTTGATTCAAAACCCTGAAGTCCTGTGATTCGACAGAGACACCTCCTGTGTCCTCTGTGGCTTCTATCATTCTCTTTGATGTTGGGATGAGAAACAATTCCTCACATGAAAGATGGAAGTCTTCAAAGTTTCCTCTTTTTCTTTCTTTCGCATTTTACATAAGGCCTTGGGCTAAGTACACACACTAAGTGGGAAGTGTGTGAGACATAAGTGATGGATGGAAGGGGAAGAAAACCTGAGAAAGAGAATGAAAGAGTTTTTTTTAAGAAGCAGACAGGAAGGGACCATGCAGTGCAGGTTAAATAGGGCTTTAAGTTCAGCTCCCACACCCGGAGTAGAAGACAAAGATCTAGCTCTACAGTTTGCCTCCTTCATCAGAATGGACACCCGTTTTGCTCTGCTTTCCTCCGCCTTTGTTATTCAATGTGAAATCCAAATCCCCGGTCAAAGAAAGTTAACCTTTAGCGGCAATAAATTCACTGTCATGAAAATTCATAACAGTTTTGACTTGCTCTTTCAGAATGTAAGCACCCTAGACTAAGATGGATGGATGTATTTACATTTAACAAGGATTATGGAAAAAAAAAAAAAACGAGAGATTTGCCAAAGTATTTGTTTATGCTTGCATTTTCATTTTCTTATGTAAATGGTTTTTGGAGATTTTTAGAGCTCCTCTCCTCAGGTGAAGCTGTATTCCTCTTTCTTTTCTTCTTTGTTCACGGAAGCGCTTAGCCCAGCAGCTCTGAAACGGCACCCGTCACCATTGTCGTTTCTGCCAAAGGATGATAACTTACAAAGACCACGAGGTTATAATTACAGTCTTCCCAGTTTCCACTGAATAGGACACTTACCATATGGGAACTGAACAACGTGAAAGAAAACACTCCGAAACAAGAAGAAAGTCAGAAAAGTGATTCATTGTTTCTGTGATGGAGAGGAGTAGCAGCGAGTCGGAGGAAAAAAAGATCTAAGTGAGGGCAGAAGAAAGGCAACAAAATGAAAGATAGCGCAGAGGAAAAGTATCTCTCTCTTTCGCAGATGTTACTGTACGAGATGTGAAGCAGATGTTTTGTCGGACAGGCGGGCCATTTGGTCACATGAGTCCACAGCATAACACATGTCAAACCTTAATGCTTCATTGCAGATAACACTCATCACTTCTCACACTATCTACACAGCAGGGCACGTCCATGATAAGAAACTATTTTGGCCAGAAAAGACGTTTTTAAACCTTTTGTTTAACTCTAAATGAGATATGGCTGAGCTGTGTCTTGTCAGCACTCTATTAAAAAGAAAAGTGAAGTCTTGTTTTTACAATAAAAGAGGAATGATCTGTGTGAAAGTAACTGTTTTTTTTTTTTATCCAGGTTGAGCTTTAAAGTGAACGCAGAGACTCAGGCATTGCTCAGTGCTTTATATCAGCTTGGAAAACTGATTTTAAGTCATGTTTTTGGACTAATGAAGTATGACTGCAGCGAGTGAGGATTATGGATGTTAGTTTAAGAGAGTCTGGATTTCGGTTCCACAAGAACAGATTACCATGTTGTCTCTGTGTCTGCGTTGTGTCTTGCTGAGGAGACACAGAAAGAAAATATTCTCAGAGTACGTCCTCGGTGACACAGCCGAGTTGAAAAGCCTAAACATGATTACCCAGCCCCTTCAGGATTTTACAGAATTATTGCAACTAACGCTTCATTTTTGTGATTGGTGGAAAACAGCAAACTGTGAAAAGACAGAATTGCAACAATCTGCTTGTTGACAATTGTTGTTGGTACTGTGTTGTGTTAAACTTTGATGTTCGCAGCTCAAACTAAGGTATTTTTGAATGTATTTGTTTAGTCAATTTCCTGTGTACGGTGTGTGTTTTGAGGAATAAAATTAATGTTCATGTTGCTGTTGTGTATTTAAATATCTGTATTATTATTTTAGGTATTCTTATTTTATTTACTCAGTTCAGTCACTTTTCAAAATACATTTCATTTGATTTTCCTGTTGAGGAAATACAGACATAAGACAGATAGATTCCTAAGAGATTAACTAAAAAACAAGATTTTATTCATGCAAATCCTTTTGAATTGAATTGAAACAAAGAAGACACAGTCAAAGGCATTTTCAGCCACTTTTATGTAAATTCCAAGTAAATGAAAATGTCTAAGATTTCTATAAGCTGTTATACAAATCATAACACCCACTGAGTGCTTATTTTAGAACATATATTCACTGTAAACACACCTCCTCTGTACTGGAGACACACACTGGCATAATGGATGGAAGATGAATTCCATTCATACATATGAATATTACATTATGGTCATTAGCTATATCATCCACTGAAAACTTCCATCTTTTTTTTTTTTTTTTTAGCATTGTACAGTTTTTCAGGTTTTTATGACCTCCTTGGGACACAAACAGCATGTGTAGTTCACATGTGTAACGTCACGTTATCAAGACCAGCGGTGCACTGTGGGATACAGTGTACGTGATAGAGCCCACCTGCCTAATCCTCTGTTTGTGGTAACTGATCTGTGTTGGCCACAGGTCATGTGTGAATGCATTATAAATCTCTCTGCTGTGGACTGGTGTGTTTAACCCAAGGAACAGAGTGCTGCATTAGATGTCTACATTCATCAACAGGCTGGAGGTTATCATGAGCATGTGTGTGTGTGTGTGTGTGTGTGTGTGTGTTTGGGGTGCAGTGCATGTCTTCACATTTGTGTGTATGAATGTGCATATTATTGTTGACCCCATTCTATTACACACAACCTGCTGCTCCCACTCTCCTGCCTCTAGAATACTTCATGGCCGCTTTTATTGAATTATCTTTTATTTGGCCGTATCGCGGCACGTCTTTGCCAGTCTTTGAAAGTGCCGCTTTCATAAGACACTGATGACACAGCTCACTGGATTTAGCGCCTAATCAGAGGCTTTTTAATGTATTCTCTGTGATTCATGAGATTGGATCCATTTATGAAGATTTATGAAAAGTCTCCCATTTGCATCTATGGGAAGAAAGGGTTTGAGTATTTCAGGCTCCTTTATCTGCGCTCCTATCTTTTTTTCATTTCAGCAGAGGGGTTTATCTGGGATTTAAAATGTGAATCATAATCACCCCTCCAAAACACATTTTCAGTCTAAGATTGGATTTTTTGGGAAATATTGAATGTTGCTACTTCAAGCTACCATTTGTGCCTTTTTTGAATAGGTGTTCCTTATGATGGGATAACCCCATCTTCATTTGCATGTTTTTCATGAAATGATTTAAACCGTTAATCTTTTTACCCAGAAAATATCTTTTAATTACTGTAATTCAATATCATTTTCTATTTTTTGGTGAGTCTAATAATAAGCATCTTTCCTAACAGCTCTATTTTTCTTAGAAGCCAAGAAACAAGTTCTCACAACACACAGTACCAGCAGTATCATGTCTCCTTCTTTTAGTCTGCCAGTCTGAATGTCATCTCCACGTCTCCCTGCAGGTGTGATCCGTGAGAGCTACCAAAAGGGTCGCGACCAGCTAGTTCCCGTGACCTTGTTGGCCATCGCTGTCATCCTAGCCTTTGCCATGGGCGCCATCTTCTCTGGTATCATTGTCTACTGTGTCTGTGACCACCGGCGGCGAGACATGGACCTGACAGGCCGCAAGGAAAAGGACAGCCACCACCTTCACGCCCGCCGGGGATCCATGAACAGCGTGACCAAGCTGACTGGCCTGTTTGAGACACAGGCCAAAGACGGTCGCCCCGAGGCAATCCTCACCCCTTTGATGCACAACGGGAGACTGAATCAGAATGGGAAGATGCTGATAAAAGCGGACCAGCACCACCTGGACCTCGCTGCTCTGCCAACACCTGAATCCACCCCCATGCAGCCTCGTCGTAAGCCCAGCCGGGGTAGCCGGGAGTGGGAGAGGAACCAGAACCTCATCAATGCTTGCACCAAGGACATGCCACCAATGGGCTCTCCTGTTATCTCTACAGACCTTCCCCTCAGGGCTTCACCGGGGCACATCCCCAGCGTTGTAGTCCTGCCTCTGCCACAGCATCAGCACCAGCTCCAGCCTCATCTGCAGCAGCACCAGCAGTCCTACCAGCACGAGTACGTGGAGCAGCCCCACCACAGTGACCTCAGTATGGGCCACAGTGTCATGGACGACCAGGGGGCCACCCTGGAGTACAAGACAGTCAAGAGCCCCTGTCACAACCTCACCATGGTTGATCCTGATGGGGTGATGCCACCACGCGTGCCCCAACGAGAGGCCTCTCTCACTATCCCTCCGGCCGTCCCACAGATGGGCAAACGCCTGGAAGTGCACTCGTCAGTCTATGGGCTCCGGAAGGGATCTGCATCTGCCGCTTCCGGATCCTCCGTCCTCAAGAAGCACAATACCAATTCATCTAACTCCTCCCATTTGGCGAGACATCACAGCTTCAACCGTGTGGAGACTCCTCCCCCTGCACCTCAGAGGGTGGACTCTATACAAATGACAGCACAGGGCATATCTCTGTCAAGGCAGCCTGGAATGAGCTCATACGGTTCACTGCCTCGAACGGGCATCAAGTATCTCAAGCCTGATGTCCCCCCCAAACCCTCCGTAGTCTCACTTTCGACAAAAGTCAAGTCCAGTGACTCCTGCACATAGTCAGCTAGTTTGCCAGTCAGTCCAATGTGAACGGACAGTAGTGAAAGTTTTTTTCTGAAAGAGAGAAAAAACAGGGAATACTGTACAACTTGCATCTCCTTTTAGTGTTTTTTGTTTGTTTGTTTTTGGTGTACAGTACAGTGGAAAATGCAACACAGTTTTTTTAAGAAAACACTTTCTTTTTATATAAATATGTAAATATTATACAAATGGTTGTCGTCATTTCTTGCCGTCATTGAGCTCATGCTCTGGCTGGCTCCCAGTTCCTCTGTAAACACACATGGGAACATGTGCTACTGAAACAGAAGAAGATCATGCTGTCCTGAATATTTCAACCAACGGCGCCCTGTAGCATCCAAGGCGGTGGCTCTCTTGTTCGTGGTGTCTCTGGCCACTGAGACTTGACCTGATACTTTATCATGTTGGTATAAGTACATAAGAAGACAGCACGGGGGGTTGGAAAATAGTTGTTGTACAGTACCTTGAGGACTTGGAAATCTGAGCGAGCAAACACTCAGAGAGATTGAGCTCAGACTGAAAGGACAGACAGCTGCCTGGGTTCTGTGAGAAACTGTGAAAAGCCTCTCAGTGTTACAGCAATCAAGTCCAGCCTGGGTTTGACTGAAAGCCTGGGCCAGAGGAATCTTCTACTGTACTGGTTACTGAATAACACATGACTGTTAATACTAATAGCTTGTTGTATTTATTTTTATGAAGTGCTTTTGAAAAAAAAGACTGACTTTTTAGGCTCGGAGAGAGAGAGAGAGGACAGAGAAGAGATCTTTTAATATTAATTAATCAAGTGTGAGAAAAAAAAAAACGTATTTAAAGTCATTAAACTGGAGCCTGTAGAACTTTCTTGATGACTAAAGGTCCACTAGGTCTTACTGTGTGCTCAGCGGGACCTTCAGCTTGAGATATATGTGACCTCTGTGAAGAGGAGGAGATATTTATTTAAACTGTGCCAGACAGGGACTTTTACCTTCATGGACCAGAATTTCCATTGTTTTAGACCAATCATAAAAAAGACTTCCTGAATCTCACCCTTTCACTCCTCCAATGAGCACCACCGCCCCCTACCCCCCCACCCCAATCAGCACTGTGGTTTTGTGTGAGTCAGTAACATTTGTCCTGATTGGTTGCTGGCTTACCAGTGCCATCAAAGCTCACTGTTGCATGTTGCAAATATAAGAGAAGCAGCTGCAGCAACAGTATGGGAATCTGCATACACACATACAAAAAGAAGACGTTGCAAGCAAACAGTGCGATGCCTCCAATCTCGGAAAGTATCGTCTCTTTCTTGCGGCGTCAAGCAGATGAGCAGGTGAAAAAGAAAACTATAAAAACATCTGTAATGCCTGCTTCTTTTTCCACATGTAAATTTGTGCCTTACACCCTAAAGTAGTGACAATGTTTTCTTTATTAGCTGTTAACTTTGTCTCCTTGTAGTATTTTTTTATTTTTCTTACGTCATGATATTTCCCTGGTTTGATAAAATGCAATTAAAGAATGTAGGTGTTATTGTTGTAATTCTGGTCCCTAGACATAACACACTTACAGTCCGGAGGGAAGAGAGGAAGGAGGATTCCCTCTCTGCTTTCACTCTTTCTCTCTCTCACACACACGCACACAAACACAAACACACACACAGACAGAAACACACACACACACACATGCACATACACACTCATCTTTGTGGTTCATTTCTGATTGTGCCATTAATGCGCTTAAAGCAACCCTTTATGTTGTGCTGGCAGTGTCGATGAAGACGTTGTGAGTGTTTTTGATTTTATATTTTATACAATTTAAAAGTCCTGGTATTTGTTTCTACTTTTTTTTTGCTGTCTGTTGGTTTGGAGTGATGGTTGATTGACTGATTAACTGAGCAATTAACATTTGTTACTTGAGAAGGCCAATGTATGTGTATCTTTCAGGTGCACTGCAATAATATTGCAACGTCAACACTAGCAAACATACAGTATGCGATACACATAAGCACCCAGTGTACTAACACAGTTCTAGGCTTCTTTTGTGCATCGTAACACTAACTCAGTAGGCAGTTGCATAAACAGGCTGGTTCCTGTGAACAAAGTTGACATTTTAAAACAAGAATATTAAAAAATGTACCCTATTTAACCCCCTTTTTTGTACGAGAAAACACAGTTTGAGGAAGTTTAGAGATGCGTTTTTTTTTTTTGCTTCACTAACTCTCATTATCAAGGCCGTATGAATGGCTGAGAGTTTGACTAATCTGAACTTTTTTTGCTTTCACTTCCTTTTTACTTGAGGATTTTCATTGACCACCTCCCCTCCAACACTTAAATCAATGGAGCACTCCCTTAGTGTTGTATGTGTAGATAGGTAAAAGTTTCCTTGATATCAAGCAATTTTCTGTTTCTCAATGGAGGAAAGCCAACTATGTCTCAATCCACATCTAACGTGAGAAGGACGTGTAGGATCTGTGACCTAACTAATGTGTATTGCAGGGTTTGGTTGCCAATGACAGGGTCATTGGCAATAGATTAGGTTGAAAGGAAAGTTCCCCTTCAGAAATTTGGTCTGGGGTCAGTTGAGACAGTTATCCCAGTGATTACATAAAGCTATGATCTTCACAGTGCAAATGGCCCAAGATTAGTATGAAGGGATGTGCTTACTCCAAACTTTCAGAATACCACTGCATTGTAGACTGGTTACTGGGCACTACAAGGCCCTATTTAAACCCTCCAGTGTATTGAGGAGTGCATAAACCAGCAACTTTCCCAGACCTGGAATAATGCTGATCTACAACTAAATATTTCTTGTCTTGAAATGTTCTGTTGTGGTGGCTCTCACCTTGGAGAATTGCCTTGTCCGCACAGAATGTGAACAAGAAAATCTGTTGAGGTCAGAGGGTTAAATGTCCACATCCTGTGTTGATGAGTCAGTTTTGCTGTGGGTGCATTTAAGATTCTGTAACATCAAGTGTTTTGATGTCAGAGCAGGGTTTGAACATTTTTAAAGACTTGATTGGGTTTGACTGTGAAGTCTGCTGTGGACAGTGAGGTTCTTTGGTGTGTGCCTTTTTTGTCTTTCACCCTTGTTATAATACACTGCTATTAGATGCAAATCGACTCTATTCTCAACTTCTCAACCTTTTGAACTTTGTAAGCTTGTAAGATATTGTGACGTCACAAAGTTTTTTGCCCTACTCTCTTCACTTCCTTAACATCTGATTCACAGCTTAATGTATGTTGTAAAGAAAAAAACTCTTTAATTTAATGCAAAATGTAATTAAAAAAATGAAAATAAAATTCTTGTCATGAAGACTGTGATATGTCCTTGAATTTTTTACTTGTTTCTCTGCCTGAGGTGGTTATCTCTATACTAAGAAGATTTTAAAACACTGTTTGAGTTTCGCATTATGCGATGTGAAGTTTCTTTCAATTGAGAATTCATTTTAAGGAAAATAATGTACTTGAGTGACCTCAAGTACACTTTTCTGCTTCCCCTCGAGATCCAAAAAACTTTTCTTTAGAATATGATTCTACTTCTGATACAAAGCACATCTAAGTGGATGAAAGTACTTTAAAACTAACTGAAGTGAAAATTATTTCTGTAACTTTATATCTAAAACGTGAAAATAACACTAGGTTATGAGCAGAGGGAAGAGGCCTGCCCTCTATTGTACTATTGATCCCGTCGGTTAAATGAAGCAAACAATTTGATGGAGATTGGGGGCAGCTTTCTGTTTGGCAGATTGATACAGAAGGCCCTCTAAATCACCTTTTAAACTACAATACGTAATTGTCCACAAAGGCATTAGCAGTTCATAAGTGTAGTGCAGGTTTGGGGTAAACCATTTAATCCTATATCGGAAATCAATAAACTCTTCAAATATATTCTCAAGGCAATTGCAGGGAAATGTATGGATTCCAAAAAAGTGGGTAATAGTTTATTTTCTTTTAGTTCATTTCAAAAGTTGGTAAACAATAGTTTCCTTCCAAGTTGGTCATATCAACATCATAAGTAGATAATATTCCAATGTTGTGTTTACACCTTGTTTCTGCTCCCCCCAAGTGGCCAAAAGAGCAACAAAAAAATATAAAATCTCAGTTTAAGTCTTGACGAAAAATAAGGAACAAAGCTAATATGACGTAGCAGAAGGGTTTAAGAGCGAAAAAATTAAAAGGAGCCACGGCACGTGTCTGCTTAGTTTGTTGCTAAAGGAAGTATGTAAACTAGGCAAAAAGTTGGCTGACTACCTAATGTAAAGGAGAAACCCGGTTAAATATAAAAAGTGTGTCTGTCTCACATCAGAGTACCCATTATACTATTAATGTACATTCATGTCTCTGGTTTAACACAGATCTTAAAGATAACCCGGAGCATCAGTGCTGACTAATACTGACCAGAACAGCTCCTATTTCAAATGAATGCCTCCACTTTCATAGGTTAGCACATCCTTGGTATCATTTTGTCAGAAAATGTGGCTTTGGCAGGTAGTTTGACACTCGCGCCTTTGATCCTGAGGTGAGTCATAAGTTACAAGTACAAGTCAGACTGCGCATGGAGATCAGATAACCAGGATGTGGTGCAGCTAATGAGGCCTGTCGCTGCCTCCACAATGCTGCTTTGTGCTTCTCCATTCAGGCACCCGTGTGTTGTTGTACTATTCAGAGATCAAGATTCAGATATTCACCACTAAATCTTTTCCAACACGACAAGAGCACAATCATATTTAGTGGTGACTAGTGTGAGCTGGTATTATCACAGAGTTAGTCAGAGTGCCGCTTGGTGACCTCAAAGGTCAGTATTTAAGGGGTCAAAACAGGTGAATCCTATGTCTTTGTGTGTGTGTGTGGAGGGGGGGGGTTGATAGATCCACAGATAAAAAAACATGTCATTGTCAGAACAGATAGAGCTTTGAAACACATGCAAGTAATCCAGTGCATGCAACTTAATCTGTATCAATACTAACCTAATATATAAACCACAATCCTAATGTAATGAGAGGTTTTATCATTTTAGCACACTTTAGTTAGTGAAAAGATATTATGTTTCTCACTTGTCTCTAAGTGTTCTCTAGTGTTATTGTAGACCATAGAGAGTTCTCTTAAATGTTATGAATACAGTCAGTTCACTTTTAAATTCAGGATCACAAATGTGGTGTGAGATGTGCTCAGAGTGCACAACATACTTGTGTGAATACAGATAATTATGTTATATAAGAATAATCAGGTTGCTGTATATTAGGATTCCATTCACAGCATCATGGAAAATATAGTTTCTGTTAATATAACTGAGGATCATTCGAATGGACACAGTGTCAGTTCAGTTTGTGTTGCTTTAGCCGATACTGCTTAGGTCCAGGGTGGCCAGACTGCAGCTGCTGCAATTTTTTTAATGGCCCGCGGTAAACTTAATCTAGAATATGGCTTAAGCATATATCTAAAATAAAATTGAAATTTAGTAAAATGATCCATAAACTCTTGGCAGAGAAACCAATATTTGACCATTTCTGCCTGTTCTGTTTGTCACATCTTAATAGACTGACAGATTTATATATAGCATCATCATCTTTTAGGTGGTGAGTGGGACAAGAGTCAAATGCTTCATTTGATTTATTATGTATTTTATGTCATAAATCACCTTAGTTAACCTTTATGTCCAGAGTTGTACCTGTATACTTTGTATTATATGTTAATTATTCTAAAACAGAATCTCCTCTTCAGTGTAGTCCAGTTACAAAATTATTTTTTTAGTTTATTTGGTGTTCTCATGTGAGAAGTGTATTTTGTCCACTCCATTTATATTAATGAGGGTAGAGTAAATATTAGAAACACCTCTCAGTGTAATGCAGTACAATTTGACAGCACAAACTACAGCCTCCAAATGACCATGAAGGGTAATCAACACCTCTGAACAAAAACTGGACATCATAACCTTCATGAAAGTTGGATTTATTGCAGGGGTGTTAGACTCCATTAGTTTTAGGTGTACCAACTAATTTGGCAACTGAGTGTAATTTGTACAGGATTTCAGGCAGAGGTGCAACAAGAGTGCCAAAATGAGAGACGATGGAGGATTACTTGATGTTATCTGTCCCAGTAGAAAATCTAATAGAGAGCTGTAGTGTTGCTGTGGTTTTATGGCTTCACATACTGATACACCTTAATCCACTGTAATGAGTAAGTATGAATTGCTCTTTGATTAGCAGTTGCTATAGGAATACCATATGCTGCAAATCTTTCCAGCGTAAATCAGTAGCAGTCACTCTGGCTCATGACCTGACATTATGACCTGTCGATCCAAGAGCTCGATGGCTCTTTTCCCTGCCAGCGACAGCAACCGAGGGCAGCCTGCCAGAATTTCAACAATCCTAGCAATACACCAGCCAGCAGACCAGCTAACCAGTCAGCTAGCCATTAAACCCTCCAGCTAGCCTTTAAGTAAAGCATGTAGTCACTCACGCATCCGTCCGGCCCCTGCCCCCACCAGACCAACCCAACTCTAATCCACCCTGGCCGTGGCCCGGCAGTGCTCATTTCGAGTGCCCCACAATCTGTGGTCACAACAAGCTTAGTCGTGTGCTAATCCTCGCCGTCCTATCCAGCTATCATTATCCCTGCACTGATACTGTCTGCTTCCGCCGCTGCTCTTAATGGCACACATCCCAGGTTTTTATAAATGCATTTTTCTGCCAAAAACACAAAAGAAAGAGACACAAAGGCACAAAAAGATAGACAGATAAACAGACAAGAGATAATTATCTCCCTTGTCAAAAAAAAGCCTGCATAGATTCGAATAAAGTCAAAATACAGTGAGGCAGACAGACACACACATTTCAGCACACACACACACATTAGCAGACTATGTGTCCCCTGTGAATTAATATGACTCTCTATGAGTCATTAATGGAGGTCAATAGGCCCCTTAATGGTCATTCTCCATGTTGGTTGGTTTGTCGTTAATGTGTCATAGTATAAGTACATATGAGCTTCACAGTGGAGTCTCTGTGTCTGTTTTACAGTTATGTGAGTGTGTGTTTTTGTGTGTCTGTACAATGTGCATGGTAATTTACTTTCTGGGAGTTTGACAGTTTGAGGAACCTGGGAGGAGTTACATTCAATAATTAAACATCAATGGATGGATATAATTCCAAAACTGTTCAAATTTAATTAGCCTACTTTTAGGCCAATAAATAAAGGATTCAATATTTATTCCTGGGAGTGTGGAAAAGACCATTTAGACCTTTATTTTGTGAAACAGAATTTTAAGAAGTTAGGTCAAATAATCTTATTTTAGCTTAGATCATCCAGTTACCAAGTAAATATAACTGAACTGATAACAGAATAATTAAAAAATAAAAAGCTGTATAATAAGAAAAACAGTTCAAGATACTTTTAGAGACTTATTTTGTGTTCATCCTAAAAGCCTTTTCACATGTAACGTTAAATGTGAAAATGTAACATAAGTAAGCTAAGCAACCGAATAGGGTTATGTCAAAACAACAGTCTAATCTTACATTTTTCTTTATTATATATATATATAATACAAAGACTAACAAGCTCTACACTGCAACAACAACAACAATGTGTCTTTTCAAACAAGTCAGCTAGAAACACAAAAAAAGGGTCAGTTGGGAAAGTTCAACTCATATTATTATTATAGTTTTAAAATTCTGACTATGACCGTGATGGTGTCTGTCTGTCTGTTAGGCTTCCCCTATCAGTGTGTTACACTGTGTGTGTGT
>NW_023339718.1:13746528-13760905 GCF_004916995.1 Morone saxatilis
TGTGTGTGTGTGTGTGTTGATACACTATTCTCTGTATGAATGCCTGTAATCCTGGACTCTGAGGAAAAACAATCTTCCAGAGGAGATGCTCCTTGTTGCTCTAAACCCGCCCTGACAGACTACTCTTCACAATAAACTACAATATAACAGAAAATACTAGATTGGTGTTACTGTGTGTGCACTTTTGTTAAGCATTATAATGGTATACAATGCCAAACAATTGTTACATCTTGGTGTTTCATACTGAATATAACGTAATGATTTTACAAAAAGTCAATAAACCATCGTATAGTGGTAATCTACGCTTTGCTACGCTCTGTGGTTTAATAGCCAGCAACAATCTTTCACACTGCGCCTTATGTCTTCTGCACTGAACAATATCTGCTCCACTTCATATTAAGCTGATTAGGTATTGCAGTAATCTGGACGTTGGCCAAAATTCAGTGCAGAGCAGACATTATTGCCTTGTCGAATACATAAAAGCACACTGGAGACATTTTATCCTTGTAGGAAGTGCATTAACACATCCCAAGCACTTAGGCTGCACTAAATGTACCTTTAAGGCATTTAGGTGGCCTTGTTCTGAAGTAGAGAGACCTGTAAAGGTGTAAACAATGCAATGGGCCTCCATTCTGTTGCTGTTATTGAATCATGAAGAGTAACGACAAATGTAAAATACAAAATAGAGAGACTGACTTTAATTATGACATTTTCCAGATATACTGATTAAACAAGAGTAGTTTAGTTAATGGTTGTATTAATAATGTCATAGCCTTATGATTATGTAAGTGTACCTTGATGCATTTTTATGAAACATGTAATGCCCACATTTGTACAAAATTCAAAACGTGTGTCATTTCTAGAATTCCATTAGCAATAAACATTTTGTTCCATGAACTTTAACCAGGAATTAATTAAGATTTCTGATATGATGGCTCACTGAGAAAGCAAGATGCACTAAAGGGATGGATAGCACACAAACACCAACACTGTACATCGTGGTGATAACAGCCTATTCTTGTATGATTTCCGGCGTACTAAAGCATGTATCATTCAGCTCGAACTTCTCAGAACCCGAGAAGAAACCAGCAGACGATTCTCAGAAAGGATTCGCAGGAACGAGGGCGAGAGCATCAGTCTCTCACGCTTTGAAAAAAGCCTTGGGCTGTGAAGAAGCAGCAAGAGGAGTATACCTCTGAGACTTCTGATGGCAGAGTGAGCAGGGAAAAGAGCCAAGCCTTGTTCTGCCGTTATAAGCCCTGCACTGCATACATTGACGAACGAGCAGGGGAGAAATTGGCATTGGGAATAAGGGCAAGACGGTGTAAATTTGGAGCACAAAAGGCTTAAGGGGGCACTGTGCATGCATCCCAGTTGCCCCGCACACACATACAGTAGAGTATGCACAGGGCTTAAGAGGTGGCTGAGGAGAATGACTGGCGAGGGGATCAAAACAAAGCCCATGGGTGAGGTTGGAGGGAAGCTCAGGGACTTGGGATGGAAGTCTGCTTCTCATCTGACGGTCATATGCACATTCAGAGGTGCGCGCGCACACACGCATTTTCAAGAAGTCGAAGAGCATAATGAACATAAGAGAAGGAAAGATAACCCCAAAAAAACAGACACACAACCAAGAGAGAAAAGTCAAACTCACATGCATCCTTGCACACATACACACAGAATAAGACTCTAACTGGCTGATATTGCCAGGAGTGCAAGGATAATCCTATGAAACTGTGTTTGTGTGGAGAAACTTAGTTTCAGTGGCCAGGAGAAAACACCCTCCAAAAGTTGAGAGGAGATGCCAATCAACTTTATACCACAATAATCTGTGACCTGGTTTCTCAATGCTGTCAGCCTCTTTGAGGGGTGAAAATAACAACAACACAGCTACATCCAATTATTTCCGTTTCAGGGCATTTCAACATTTTCTGTAAACATGCCTGCTATTTTCATAGTCACAGTTTGGAGCTAGCGATTGGGCCGATCAAAACACCATATGGGTATATATAGTGTGGAGCAAATAGTGTGAGTTGTATTTGCAAAGTGATTTAGTGTGATGTAGCCTCCATCCAACAGTGTAGGTTCAGCGAGTGGCAGGAAAATGTGGTGATAATTTACAGAGAACCAAAAAGTCAGAATTTATGGGAGTGCAGCTCCCATTAATGGTGTCATCCTGTGAGGAGCCCAGAGTCACAACTGGGATGACAAAGATAAAAATGGGGGATGACATTTGATTTATGATTTTGCATATGTTGTTAATTTCGCACAGGACAGACCAATCAGTGTGTTTGAGAATAAACAACCCACTCCCAAAGCTATAACCCCGTGCTGTCAGCTTCTTGAATAAAAGTGAATCTAGGACTGATTTTATGGGAGTGGCAGCTACATTAAAACTATCAATTTGAAGTCAGAAGCTACTTCAAAAGTTGTAGCCTGGCTTTCTATGTCTCACAAAGATGTAGCACAAAAAATGGTTTGTGCTTGTGTGCAAACTTAAAATACAAATCCTGAAGATCTCAGTTTCTATTGACAATTCTACCTCTTTTTCTGTGGATTTTAACCTTGAATATAGCAGAATAGTCTAAAGGTGTCAGTATTCTTAAGCTCAAGTGTCAAATGGTTGTTGATCGCTGTAAACACTTTTGCCTTTAGAAGATGTGGTTTTGAGCATACTGTCCGCTTAACAGTTATCAAAATACATTGCTTAGTTTGGGTATTCTCTGCAACCCAAAATGTAAAATTTTAAATAAGTGAATAAAACATTACAATCCAATACATTTTTAAAACTCAGCTTTATTTTTAACAGTTTTTACAGGTTGCACTAAATTCAGCTCAGCAGCTTTGTTTTCGATTTGTTCTTTTTCCAAAGACTATTTTATTTCAAAATGATTTCATTATCTTATTTCAAATTGAATAACGCCAGTTTTGTGATTGGCTGCTTGCTCATTCAGACCAAAGCAACCATCAATTTTCATATGAGAAATATTTCAAGCATGCAGAATATTCCCAAGTAAGTGCAGCTGAAATTTTAATGGGTGTTCTGATGGGTGGTATCCACATAGATTCATATTTGAAGTCCTGTGAAAACATCTTTATTATTAGGACATCCATTATGATCCTTGACCCAGAACTTGTTTCTGTGTCCCTGCAGTCATCAAAAAAGAGAGGAGGAGGTCAAAAGAGTAGTGTGTTGAAAGTCTCACCTCCCTCTCACCCTCTCAGGCCACTGTGACAGGGGACAGGAGTGAAAACACGCACGTGTGAAAGCTGCCACATACTTGTTAATTTGCTGACGGGTTTCATCCATCGACTCTGAACGAGGGAATAGACTTTGTCATCTTGTTTTGCTTTTCTACCCTGTGGAAATGTCCTACATCTTACTTCACTTAGGAAACAAAGTACCATCTGCTTTTTTATGCTTTGACTGGGAATATTTTAGTCCCGTCATTTCTCCTTATTTTATATAATCTTTCATTGTATATTTATTCCGTACAGCTCTTGCCCTGCTGTTGCCCTCACTGTTGCGTCAAAGAGTTTTTCAAAAAAGCCTTCAGATTAACACAAGCATGGAAAATTAATGAACATGTCATCAGCAATAGAGATTCATGGAGATTCATGAATGTTTACTTTATACTCCCCTCCCTAAGTGCCGGTCATTCAGGAGAGGAGACATTAATGAATGGATGAAGTGAAAATGTAAGTAAAAGATGGGTTCTGCAAAACACACATTTTCCTCACTTAAGACCATTTAGGAATAAACATTTTAAATTGACAAATACATTTTCCCAACAAAGGTACAAACAGTCGTATGCTATGAAACTTATTGTGGTTATCACTTGACTTAAAAAAGTCTACAGCCCCACTAGCAGCTCTGTGAGGCTTTACTTTGGTACAGTGATGCTTTGAACTAAATGCTAATGTCAGAAATGCAAACATACAGATGTTTAGCAGGTATAATGTTTACCATGTCCACCATCCAGGTTTGGTGTATTAGTATGCAAAAAGTGGCTAATAAGCATTAAACACAAAGTGCAGCTGAGTCTGATCATTCGGTTTAAAGGAATTTGATCAAAAAAAAGAATCAAAGCTTTAATCTGATAATTGTGCTAGATGACAGGCTGAGGAATGGCCAGAGTTAATGGAATTCATCCTGTGAAAAACATGAATTGAATCAAAGTTCATGGCAGTTCATCCTTCCTTTCTTCAGAGACCACAATTGGCAATCTCATGGTGGCAGTAAAGGAAAAGGAGGGGTCACCTATAGGTTTTATCCCTCTAGGGATCATGAATATCTGCAAATATATGTGCCTCTAAATCCTGTAGAAGTAGAGATAAGTGAACATTTTGACCCCTTGTGCTGCTAGATGAAAAGCCTGTAAATTATTATTATCATTACGATTAATCCTCAAGGGACCATAAATGTCTGTGCACAATTTAGTGGCAATCCATCCAATGGTTGTTGAGCTATTTCTGAACCAAAGTGATAGACCGACAGACTTGCATGCCTAGAGCTATGGCTGCTAGTGGCTGTAAGACTCCCCCTTTCTGCTGTAAAATGACTAAATTACAAAAAATGAAATAGAAAGAAAACAACAACATATATGCTGGAATGAAGTCCACTTTTAACAATAAAAAAAATTACATGGACCCACATTTAGAAAGGAAGAAAATACGTCAGCTTCCCATTAAAGATAGCCATCATCCACCATCTCACATGCTGGTCATTCAACCAGGACCTTCACTTGAAAGACATGGCGCCTGATGGCTGCTGATAACTCAGAGGAGATTGTCTGGGCTTGTTAAACACAAAACTAAACTCAGAAGAAAGATGTTGTCCAGTGAGTGTGATCCCACCTCTCTTTCAGCAGCCATGAAACAGGAACATATAACAGAGATCCGGAGGGATTTGTGAGCATGTTTTACCATTCGCCAGTTACCCCTGACACTGTGTAAGATCACCTAGTTAAAAGAAAATTGTTTCTATATATAGAAATATATCATCAAGTTGATTTAGGTGAAGCTAATGAGTGTCCAACAGTCTCATATACAGTCTCTATATTATTTTTGATGGCTTGAAGATAAAACCATCTGACCTCAAAACACCCGAGAACTTTTGTCTGGTTTGTCTGATTCAGATACTGATGTTATCAGATCAGATGGAAAAGGTGAAAGGCTTGGTATGATTATCATTTCTCTCCATATCTCATCAAGCTTTTCACTTTCCTATCCAAGATGCAACTTGAAAAGAAAAGCCTTGAGAATGAGACAGATAGATACTGCAGAAAGTTTATGTAAAGGCAGGTGGAAAAGGTGGATTTTAAGCACTTTGCCTGTCACCTAGTTTGCTAGTGATAAAGCCAAAGATACAGTGTCTGGATGCAAAGTAAAGCATCCTTAAAACAATATTATATTTGGTTCTGTGGAAGAATTGACCATCATTACCCAGAATGCTGAATAGTTTTTACTTCACATATAAATGTGTCCTCAGCTACACATATTTGAATGGAATTAGAGCTAATGGAGGAGACAAGCAGTTCACCAGCTTCATGTATTAAAACAGCAGCAGGAGTGGCAAAAATATTACAGTATGTAGGAAGAACAGATGCTTGTGTAACATCTTTGGCTTTGACACAGTCGAGCAGAGTCAGCCTCGGACTGAGGACCGAGGTTTTGCTGAAACACGCCCACAAGACTGCACTTGCTTTACTGCACAGAGATGAGTGGAAAGGTTATCGGATGTTATTTTGCTCAAAGATTCTCGAGGTGAGCAGATGCAAAAAACGGATGAACTCAAGCAGAGAGAGGTGGTAGTATTGCAGGTAATGTACAAAGATCTTGTAGAGGGATAGCTGTAAAAGAGCACAACAATATGATGTAGATTACCCAGACTCAGCTGCCATTAACATAAAAGGACATAAAAGGAGAATCCATTACTCAGATTTATTGTGCATATGAAAAAATGATGTATTAGAATACAAGATGATTATCTTCACATACATAATTATGGATGTCTTTAAAGATGACACATTTTATCATTTGACATCCTTTTAAGTATATGTGCATATGGTATGGTTGAAGTTTGCGTCATACAGCCTCAAAAGTGATTTTGAAGTTCACACACACACACACACACACACACATATATACATAAGTAATTATTTTTGTTAACATATATATTCAGACAGATCCACAGGCTTGTGTAAGCACTTCCCCTCTGCCAGATGAGCCACCTCCCATATCTTCAAACATTACAGCCTCTCTGTGGTATCAGCCCAGCATTGTGTGTGTGGATGCAGACGTAGCTGTGTGTAGTAGTGTCTGTCGTCTTAAACTGCAGGTCTGATATGAAAAAAGGGATATCTCACAGAACCACAGATGTGGCCACTGAAAGCAGTCTCTCTGCTCCCCAGAGGGATAGCTTTTAGAAAATCTTGCAAAACTGCTGCAGCACTTAGAAATGTGAGAAGAAGCTGGCTAAGCAGTTGATAACAGGTGTAGATGCTATTATAGAGGGACCCATTTAACGTCAAATTAGGGAGCTTCCCATTATAAGATCAAAAATAATAACTTTATTTTTTATTACAACTTTCCTGAAAAGATGCAACCCTAAGTGGTCCAGATAAAATGATTAAAAGGAGACTAGAAGGGACAGCAAAACCAAAATTATTAATGGTAATGGCAATAGAATGGTAGTAGTATAAGAGTGGAGTAACTGCTTGCATTCATTTAAAACTGCAATTTTAAATGTTATTGTATTATTGTTTTGTGTATTTGTAAGGCCAATCTAGACACAGATATTGCAAATTAGCTTAGGCTATATATTGCTCAGCCATAACATTATGACCACCTGGGCACACTGGTGGTTTGGAGAAGCTCTGACCCAGTCGTCTAGCCATCACAATTTGGCCCTCATTAAAGTCGCTCAAATCCTCATGCTGCCCATTTTTCCTGCTTCTAACACATCAACTTTGAAACATAAGTTAGCTTGCTGCCTAATATGGCGCGCCGGCCACTGACAGGAGCCATGATAACCAGATAAACAGTGTTTATCACTTCACCTGTCAGCTGGCCATAATGTTAATGGCTGATCGATGTATGCTGTGTTCATCCGATATTACTTGTCCCTGTACAAATAAACATTAATTAAATAAATAGGCTGGTTAATATTAGACTTTTTGAGCACCTCAATGCATATCAACACACAAAGCTTTCATACACCACAACTGATCTTAAGAAGCTTCTAGACCACTGTTCAGAACACTATTACTATATATGCTAATAAAGGAAGTCTCAGTGTTTGGTCAATTATTGTGTACTTTTGTATATTGTCCATAAACTACTGTCTTTGGTTTGTCTCCAACTTTGTTCCAAATGTCAACCTCAATTCAGCAGGAATATTTATATAATTAGTTAGATGTTTGATTGATTGAACGTTTGTTTGTTGTATATAAATATTGTTCATACACAGCACTATTGGCGTCCTCTTGAGTGTTCACTTAATCTGGAAATTAAGTGGACAAGGCCAGATCGACCGGAGGTGGATGATTCCCACAGTGATTGTAGTCTAAAGGCAGTCATCCCATACACAGTGATGGGAAGAGAAAGGAAGTAGTTATGAACAGGAATCTTTTTAGGTAATCTCTATATTTGAATAGTACATGTCACATGATATATAGAGTACTTAATTATTAGCCAATGTAGGTAGTTACTACAGCTACAGATGCAACAAAAGTCACATCCCATTGATTGACGGTAAGCGTCTGATATTTACTTATTCATGTACATTCTGGCATCTTTATGGTTGTGCTGAATGTGTGTGTGTGTGTGTGTGTGTTGTGTGGGGTGTGGTGTCTGTCTCTGTCTCTGAGCTGGCTCAGTGTCCTCTGCTCATATACTAGCTGGGATGAAGAGTTGTGTACAATCCATCAGCTCACAGCTGTGACTTACAGCCTGTTGGTTGGTCAAGGTCGCCTCTCTCTCTCTCACACACACACACACACCACACACACACACACACACACACACTTACACACAATCTCTGTCCTTCCATATACATCATCATGACACATACAACATGCCTGTGTTATAACTGCACATTCCTGAATCCTGACATGGCAAAACAAAACACACACCTCACAACTAAATTACTTTATTAAGTTACAGAGAAACTAAGTTATGCAAATTAAAGTTGAGAAAAAACACCACTGGGATGTCCAGTTGGCAAGCTGATGTGTGCACCAGCAATATTAAAGGTCACAGGTTTAAATGTGGTTAATGTTTCATTCCTTTCCTTCTTTCCCGTGTGTGCTGCCATTCTCCACCATATGTTGTCTAACAAAGCATAAAAATAGCTGTGGAAAAGTAGACAAACGTGTCCTACTTTGAAGCAATCAGCTACTCACAGCTGCACACTTTTTTCTGGGTTGTGAGTACGTACATCATGCTGCCCTTTTTGTGGAGTTGTCCAGGAAACAATCACCTTTCAAGCGGCCACTGAAGATCAAGTGATCTTGTGTGAAACTGGCTTCCAGTTGACCAATCAGAGCCCATATTCCCATTGCATAAAAAACAGAGAATTGGCTGAGTCTTGTTTGAAGATGCCCCCAGTCTGAACAAATTGATTCCTTGTCATAATCTCTGTCCAATTAATTTACCTTTTCCAGCTGAGGCTTTGTGGAGAGGTTGGCTAATTGCTGATGCCTCCGTCAGAGCCATCACAGCCCTCTGCAGGGAGGGAAGCCAAACACTGAACCATAGGAGGACTGGCCATCTGGAGAGGCAGGCTGGTCAAATAGTCAGGCAGTGGTGAATTCACAAACACTAATATGAAATAAACCCTAAAACTTTCATGATGCTCAACAGTCTGACTGGAGACCAAGACCTCTTTGTATCAAGAGGCAGCAACATATTTTCCAGCACAAATTTTGGCAAAAAATTCTACTGAACAACTTAAAAAACTGAAAATACCCTATAAAAAGAAAGAAAAAAGGATTACAAAACATTAAATGTGAGTCTTTCACAACATACTTTGAATGTACATCTACTTGTGTTTGGTACTTCTAAGCTGTTATAATTGTGTTTTACAGGGAAAAAAACAGATGGTAAGCTTGAGTCTATCTGTCTCTGTGAACACCTGGATTGTAAGAGCAGTTCTAATTTATTAGATTTTGAGATTTCAACACATAATGAGGCATGTTCTAAAAAATAAAACTATATTTTCCATCACATACGCAGGTTTACCTTTATCACTGTCTATGCTGACGTTGTGTGGTCCTTGGTGGGGCACACACACCCTGCTGTTGTTGCTATGACACTGTGGCTCTATATTTAATTCAGACCACACAACTCTGTTTTGATAATAATTGTGCGGATTACCTGGAGCCATAATCACATGATGTGTGACGAAGAGAAGGTAAAGCACAGGCCATCTGGTCTGCCTGGGTGCGGCTGAGCCAAAACACGCACACACACACACACACTGTCATGAAGGAATGCACATAACAATAAGCAGAAACAGTATTATCCTGACTTGAACTAACCTGTAAATGCACTTTAAAGAACACATACAGTTTGCCAATGAATCAAGCGGATATTGCATTTTTTTTATTTTATGAGATATTGGCTGCTGTCCATTCAGTGACTAGTTATGTCCTGATTTCAGCTATATACAAGAAAAGAGAGAGGTTTTTTTTTTGTATTATGTATGTAAACCAGTATTCTTTTTTCATATTGCATCCAACAGTTGCCCCTATAAAGGTAGAGGTGGATCTTTTAATGCCATCCCACCAAAACACATTTTATTCACACAGAATTGAACTAACCTCATTTCTTCTTCTTCTTTCTTTTTTGCCTTTGCCTTGTGTCTTTTTTTTTTTTTACCCTGGCAAGAATACAATTCTAAGAGAAACACCAAGCATGTCAACATTTTTGGCATTATACAGTCAAACTGAAAGATCTTGAATAGTGGCACAAAATATCTGCACAATATTTGGGAATTAATCCTGAAATTATTAGTATTGGCTCTCTAAAACCCAAACTATTCAAACTTTAAAATACATTATGAATATATTAACATATCAACATTCATGGACTATATAACAGACATTCACAGCCTACATATGTCCTTCTGGTTTCCTTCTTCCTGCCCTTCACCCTTAAACAGTGTATCTATATCCATTGCTTCTCCCTCACCTTCCCCCACTAATGTTGCATCATCTCACATCTTTTCTCCTCTCCACGCCCCTGCACCCTGCTATCAAACTCTCCATCTCTCTCTTCCTCCTGCCCATCAGCTCAGCCACCAACCTGTCACTTCAAGCTCAGAGCTAAGGGACACAGCTGCCGGATATCTGTAACCTCTATGCATACATACACACACACACACCTACAGACACACACACGTGATTGTCCCATGCTGCCTCTCTGGACTATAATCAGTGGGGTCTCAGCTGCTGGTCTGGCCATCTCTTCTCTGAGGAACGAGGAGATCAGTCAGCCCTCCGGGGGAATGACAGAATGTGTTTCTACTGTGTGTGTGTGTGTGTGTGTGTTTCTGAATTTTCTTCTGGGGACAAATTTGGACTTTAAACCAGTTAATTTAGGACGGCTTGTCTAATTCCCCAATTTGCTTTCACTACGGCTGAAATCAATGAGATCTAAAACAGTTTCATTCTTGTCAGTCTTGAGTCTGGAAGATTTTAAAACAATGGTGATGATGTTTGATCCTTCATCAGGCCCACAGCTGATTTAATTGGCCCAGCTGACTCAATAAACGGTGGTAATAAATTCACCATCGACCTTGCCCTGCCGAATTTACATACATTTTGTTATTTTTTTTGTACTGTACACTGAGCTGACTGACAAGCTTTCACAGATTCAACCAATTATTATACGATGACTCAATATATGCTGTCTTGAGGTGCATATTGTATTATCATAGATGATTTCTAAAATTGAGCACAAAAAATAAAAAATAAACATAAACCATGGTGTTAATGTGTGAACAGTAGATATTTTCAATTGCACATAGAATGTATCCTCTAGCACATAAACCCTTTAAGTTAAACCTTTGAACATAATAAGTTTAAATGGAGAACTTTTTTACCAAACAGTAGCCAATTTACACATCCAGTGGTTTACCATTAATTTGAGGTTGTGTTTCTGGCTACCTGGTGAATGGAAATTCAATATTCACTCTTTTTCTGCTAGATTCCCCACTATGTTTACCAGCTACTTGCTAACTTTGTATGTCTGCAATCTGGTGATGGGCAGGAAGTGTACGTGGGTCCAGAAAAGTCCCCTCTTAGGGCGGTGAGGAAAAGAACAGAAAGCCAAACAATGAGCTTTATAGAGCAGATTTGATTTAATTATCTCTGTTGGTTCATCAGTGTGAGCCTTTTCACATACACATAGCCTAGAGATGTGATCCTTTATTAATATGGTATATTAATTTAAAAAATAGGCTTTCGCGTAATAAATATGTAATAAATGGGTCATTTTGCGGTGAGTGTCTGTCAGTTATGGTCCACTCAGTGAATTTCTTTATTGCTTATTGTTTGCTGTAGGTCTACAGGGAATTAAATTTATAAGTCAATGCAATGCTCCCAAAGGAGACTTAAACCAACAATATGCGTCTATCTGTATGTATGTCTGTGTGTGAGAGTGAGAGAAGCTTAATAGTCTATATGTGTGCTTTTACGTGTGCATACATGTTATCTTTCGCAGGAACATATAGTGTTTACAATACATGTGCTAGGTGTTGTGAGTTGTCAGCCTGTGCATGGCCAGTTGTTAGTTACTGGTATAGGCTGTGCGCCTGTGTGTGTGTGTGTGTGTGTGTCGTGTGTGTGTGGTGTGTGTGTGTGTGTGTGTGTGTGTGTTCTCCAAAGCCCTGAAGGTCAGTGGTGAGGTGATTATACTTCAGCCGCATCCAGATTTGGAGCACAAACGGCTGCACTTCCACATTGATTTCCTGTCACTCCAGATGGAAATTCATACTGTACACCAGATTGGACCATCCCGCCTCTCTCTCTCTCTATTCTCTCTCTCTCTCTTGTGATCTCCACACACTCACACACACCACACCAATCACACACCACCACACACACACTCACTAATCATCCTCAAACTGATGAATGATTCCAGAGTTAAGCGGTTAAAAAGGTGCTGGATCAGGCTGTGTTTTTGACAGGTCACTGATGGTTTCAGTGGATAGCTGGAAATGTATTCTCTGTGATCTGGATGAACTGTCAAATGAGGTTATAAGAAAAGGTTTCATCTGGAATTTTAATTTTCAAATTTAAAACGGCTGACATGTTATTGAAATTCAAATGACCACCGCCCCAGTATTTCTCAATCTTACCACATGAATATGAATGGAGTGATAGCCTCCGTCTGATTCTTCTTTAATATGCATGAAAGGAGAAGACTTGATGAATTGCCCAAATCTGTGTACTGATCCCCATTTGCGATTATTGGACCAAGAAACCAATTGTTCTATAATGAGAAGCCTTTACGCCCACACTGGATGGACTTTTAATGTTATTTGGGTTCCATCCTGACCTGGCCTTGTTACACAAGGGGTCAAGGGTCATACATCTCGTGAAGGGAGCATCCGTCACACTTGACATTTCATATTGACCTATGCAGAGAGTGAGCGCCATGGAAGCTGTGAGCGCCGACAGTTTATCAGCAAAGGTGCAACGAATGGAAAGGCACATAAACACAAGCAGAGAAAGTGCAGTCATGTGGACACGCACACACCCATTTCAATTTGAACCCCCCACCACACACATTTAAAAAGCTTTTTATTTCAGGCGGTGATTGCAGGCTTTAAACATGACTTGTGAATGGGGACTACCATTAAGGCTTGTTCATTGCCGTGCTAACAGCCGCGTTCCCAATGACAGGTCAGGGCTGTGTAAGTGGAGCCACATGAGTGATGACATCAGGGCTTCATATTTATGCAAAAAGCCAGACGTAAATGAAAACCATAATTTGGCGTCATGCCAGTTAATGGATTTCAACCCATTACATTTGACCTGTGCTCTATAATTTTATTTTTTGTTACAATTTCATGACCAGTCTCTATTTCTCAAAATCTCGAGAAGTCATTTGGCAAGTTTGGATTAGAGAAAGTCTTCTTTGGAACATAAAATAAGTAGCTGTGAACTGTTTTTTTGTACTTGAGTAAGTTACTTTATACATCTCCTCTACTGCAGTTCAGAAGATGTTAAAAACATATGACCCTATAAAAGATGCATTGTTATACAGTTAATTAACTACTGTATACTGCAGGATAGTTAAGTTTAAAGTTATATTCACCTCAACCAGGTTCAACATTTATATACTGCTTTTATGTTAAACGTCCAGTGGGTACCATTTAGTTGACTCTATTGGCAGAAATAGAATATAATTATATAATGGAATATAACACATCGGCCAGAAAACTGCTGTGATATCTATATAAATAGACATATGTAGTTTACCACATGAAAACCCAGGTTGTGTAACCTAATCTGAAAAGTACCTTGTAATTGCTGTCAAATATGAAAATGGAATGAAAAAAATGTGGCTCAGAGGCAGAAGCGCGGGTCGTCGCCCCAAGTTCGGGAAAGTTGTTGGTTCGGATCCGCGGCCCTCCTGGCACGGTGTCGAGTATCCTGTGAGCAAGATATTGGAACCCCGAAATGTGCTCAAAAATGCTATATGCATGGTGTGCGGAATGTGTTAGTGATAGTTAGTTTCTTGTTCGATGGAACCTTGCCATCCAAGTGTTGTTACGCTAGTGTAAAAAGCTGCTTTGAACTGGGTCGGAAGACTAGAGAAGCGCGCATATATAGTACAAGTTACAGTCATTACCAAAGGTTAGCGTAACAGTATACTGTGGGTGGATAAAAATGTACAACATCTGGCTCTAAATGTGGTGAAATAGAATTATATAAAAGCATAAGATAGAGGTAATTGAATAAAGCATCTCAAGACTGTACTAAAAACAGTACTTCCACCACCACTGTCAGTAACAATAATACAATTTTATAACTGCATTATGAGTACTTCTATTTCTGATACTTTAGGTACTGATAATACATTTTGAAGGCAGGACTTTTTTCTACTCTATTTTTCTAGTGTTGCAAATGTAATCAAAAGGATCTGAGTGTTTCTTCCAGCACTGGACATAATAGCAAATTTTGTGTCTGTTGTGTCCCTATGCTGTAATTTGAAGTATTTTCAAAAGCATGAGTTTGATGCTGGACTGAGGTTGATTAGTGTGTTTGTGTCTGTACAAAGAGAGCTGGATGGAGGTGACCAGTGCAAGTGTGGAGCTGTTTTCCAGCTGTAAAAGTGTTTGCTTGCTCTCTCTCTCTCCCTCTCT
>NW_023339718.1:13760949-13761383 GCF_004916995.1 Morone saxatilis
ACACACACACACACACTTACTCCATAATTGATGTGGGAGATGAGGCTCCCCAGGGGTCATCTCCTCTCTCTTCATCCTTCCCATTTTCCCCAGCTGTTCTTGGCTGTCTCCTGCTCACCTTCTCCTCTCCTTCTTCTATGCCTTCTTCTTCGTCTTTCATTTTACCCCTCCATCCCCTGCCTTTCATCTTGTCCACCCATTTACATGCCTGCTGGCCCTCATCCATTTAATGTGCTGACGGGCGCTGGGGGTTACCAGTTCGGTTCCAGCAAACCACTCATAGCAAGATGCCGTTTTCATTCACATCCTCTCCGTTTGCCCTCTTCCTGTGCGTCTCTGTATCTACATCTGTATCTCAGTACAAATTCACCCTCCCCCACCCACACGAACACACACAAAATTCTCAATTTGCAATTTGCACACACACACACACA
>NW_023339718.1:13761483-13766986 GCF_004916995.1 Morone saxatilis
ACACACACACACACACCTTGTGTTCTCTCTCGCTCTCTCCCCTCAGAGGCTTTTATCACACCGTACCTGGGTCTCTCTCCAGATGTTAAGTGTCTTCCTGGCTAGTGGAGATAGTAAGGAGAAGGCAGGCATGGAAAAAGTCACACGCGCACACACAACAACACCCACCGCACACACACACACACTAGATAGAGATGTATGGTGGGGGAAAAGCTGGATTACTGTGAGACCATCTGAACCTCTTAATGGAAAAGACACACACATTTACACACACTAAGACACACATTCACATTAGCTTAGACCTTGCTAGTCACCCTTCTGTAATCTTATATTCTAATATATAGTACAGGTAATATATCTCACCTGATATAAAGAATTTACTTACAGTGTGTCTCAATTTATCAAACATGACATTCATACACTCTTTCTAGGTAATTGTAGCACAATTGTGAATTTATGATGCATTGAATTTATTTTTATTGGGCTTATTATTGAGATTGCTAAAATTGAATTTTTTTTATTGCTAAAGTAAATTAAAAAACACTTCAAAAAATCACTCAGACTGTCCCATGACAGAGTAGGTCTTTAATAGTATCTGCTATTCTTTAATAAGGGAGAAATCTTATTTTATAACCCTTGCAAACCCTAATCAAAATATCCTAATAAATGCAATGCAAATCTGTGAGAGACCTGAAAAGAGTTTTGCAATGAATTTTATTAAAAGAGATTTCAGAATATGAAAAATAGAGAAAGCTAGTATTGGTGTAATGAGCAAACACTAAAATCACAATCCCGGTCATTGGTGAAGGTTACTTGTGTAAATGATGGTGCCTGAGTGGCCCATGGTGTGTGTTATGGGTCACACAGTAGCCTGAGGAGGCTGTCTGGTGGCTCTGTCTGGTTAGGGTGCCTTGCAGGCAGGCCTAGAGCCCAGGGAGGGCCCCTGCTCCCTGGGGAACATCTGACCATCCGCCAATCACCAAACCAGCAGATGGTGAAGGACTAAGCACTGATCGGCATGGATGTTCTCTGAAAACAACAGTGATATAAGTGAAAACACGGCCATACACCAACAATGAATAAAACATAGGGCTGTGACTCCTATTTGACTCCTCAGTGTAGATGTTTTTTTCTATAAAAAAAAAAACACAAGCACTTCGACACATGAATCACAGCCTACAAATAAAGGAGAGACTGGATGGATTTTACATGCAGCAGATATACTGAACTGATTTTATGTGGCAAGAGAGACGAACTATTTTGAGACATTTCTGCTTTAATAGTAGACAGCATAGGGGAAAGTGGCAGGAAAGATGGGCAGATGGAGATATGAAAAAAAGTCTGTGGGCTGAAATCAAACCTGTAGGACCCAAGAGTACATGTCTTCACATTGTACACAGAAAACACAAGGTCTGTTCTGTCAAAACAGAAAAAAAATCATACTGGGTTGAACAGGAAGTGTTTACTTTTGCCTTCAGAAAGTTATGGATGTCTTTAGTCAGTGTGTTATGAATTTTATAGACTCATGCGAATGAACATGACCATTTCTGTCATCACAATAAAAACAAGCACTTCTTACCATATTTTATTGATTTATGTGATTTATAAACACAGTTGAAGGACAAATTAGGTAAACAGGATTGATAAGATATATGGTAAAGAATGTGAAGGTGTGAGCATTAGGGCAATTTGAAGTTTTGAGAGTGTGATGGGCCAATATGGACAGGAATGATTTCAGAAATGCTAAATTGTTTTTCCATTCTCTCTTTTCTTCCTTTTTTTATTTTTATATTAGGTCTACCCTCCAGCTATTCATGCTGTTTATGGGTAATTTGTTCCTGCAAATGGAGTTCAGCTGTGCCCACTTTACCACCATCACTGACAAAATGGTTTTGGGTGCAGTTTTTAAGAATGTTATTGAATACTGAACCAGAACTACAAGACACATAACTACAAGTCTTGCTCTATGGATGGTAATGTTGGATGAATTGCCATTAAAATTTTATACACAGTCTTTAGAGATTTGTGGTTCCCAGAGGATGTATCCTGAAGACTTTGGTAATCCTCTGACTTCTCGAGAGCCTCCAGAGAAGTTAGCATGTAATGTTAGCATTTAGCTTGAGGCATCACTGTGTGCTTAAGTACAGTCAAATCAGGCGAAGTATCTAAGATGCCATCTTCAGATTATTAGTTTCACCATGGCAGACCCACGCCAATAACATGTCATTGTATAATTATGTACCCTGATGAAAGTGAAGTCGGATTCTCTGAGCACCACAGATATCTTTTCATAAGTTCTTTTGAATTCTTCCTTGACCTCTTCACATTTTCCACTGAGATCAAGTAAACTTGTTTCTGAAGACATAGGACACAACTTTTTTGGCTACTTGACAAAAAGTGAATGAATGTTAGGATAGCTGAAGTTGTGACACACTTTGTCTGGTTGAAGTAGAATGTAAAATCAATGTAAACACTAATATCTAATTGCAGAAAACACATTTGACAAAACAAAAAAAGACAGGGTCAAGGTTAGAGGTCTTTCCTGGTCTCTAAAAGCTGTGAAAGAAACTTTTAGAAGGATTCAATCCAGCTACACCAATCTCAAAAAGAGGAAAGGTTTATCTCATCATGATCACAGACTGTAGAAACTCATCCAAACAACAAAGCATTTCACTGCAACAACTTACAAACATTCAAACACATAACTTAGTCAACTAAATGAATTCCAGAAAAACAAATACGTTTTGCCTTCAGGGGTTTCTTGAGCAAATCAGCATCCCAGTCTGGGAAACAATCAGCTGAATATGTGATACTAGTAATGACCTGCTGACAAGAGTGAATCTTAAAATAACAAGTACAAGTACAATTGAATGTAATCTAAAGATCCACATTATTTTTATGCAACAGTGAAATAAAGTCATTGTTATGGATCATTTTTGTTGAGAATTAATCAAAAAATCTTCAGTATCTGTTATTAGTATTAGCACATATGGTTGCCTCTATACAGAATTGTCTTGTAGATAAAAATGATTAAGATAAGTTTGAACTGTTGTTCAATTTTTTAATAATGAATGTGAAAACATAGGTTCAGGCATGTGCGTGTGTGAACAGATTCACCTCACAGGTTGACATCTAGAAGCTTCTCAACATAATAAACAGCTGACAGCAGAGTCTAAAACATCTTGCATACATAAAGCGACACAACAGCATGCGTTCCCTTTGGGTTTCCCACATGTCTCCTGCACATGTTGCACATTAGTCGATGGATCACACGATTACAGTAGTTCACACCGGTTGAATGGGTGGTAATCATGCATGTTGCAAAGTGTTTTTCATCATCATGAACTCTGTATTACTTGCACGCCACACATCTGCTAAGCCTGAGAGAACAAATATCTCCGTCTGAAACATTCGATCAGACACGCTTACACTTACCGACACACACACATTCAGAGCGAGACTCAGTAGTGTTTACTCCTCAGAGACAAACTAATTTACAACAAGTGCAGAGCAGCTTTTACCATCTCTCACATAGTTCACAATCATCTAAATATTGTGACAAGTGTGTGAATAGGACCACAGCACGGTAGCACTGATGGATGGGGTAAAGCTCAGAGAATCCTTCATCCTCATATTTGATGAAGACAACCACACAAACACAGCTTCTCTACCCAATAAATGGTGCTTTCACGTGTGATAAATCTGTAACAACCAAATGCAAAGGAAGTGATGACTTGATTATAGCCGACACCAGCGAGTGTTGCTTTGATCTAATGATGGAGAGGCCTAGTCTGCTTGATATAATTTGGTTCAAACGGTCATTTATCTTTCCCAATTTACCACCAGTTATCACTGAGGCTTTTGTACCACCATCGCAGCTGCCATGAACCCAATTAATTAATTTTGAGGAGGTCGATGAAATGTTTGAGCTTCAACAAGTTAGTATGCAAGTCAGTGTGTGTGTGTGTGCATGCATGTGTGTATGTGTTTCTGCCTATTGAGAATCCACACCTGCAGGGTTATACTGAGATGAAAACTGCACTTATATTTATCTCAGACCAAATGAAAACAGGTTGAGGGAGGTCAGACTTGAGGTTAATGATGGAAGAGGAAGAATGAATGTGGCTCAGTATATGTGTGTTTATGTGTAAATAGGTGTGTGTGTATGTGTGTGAATGTGTGCAAGGGTGTAATTTCCACTTTCAAAATCAAATTTTTGACCTTCTCACTTTTACATTTTCACTTTCATTCACTAAAGCACAACTGAACTGTGTTCTTTGACTATCCAATTGCCAAAATCCACATGGGAGAAACTGAGGCGATCAAAATGTTTAAAAGGTCCAGTGTGTAGGATTGGGTGGCATTTAGCGGACTAGTTGCTGATTACAACCCCCTCGCCTCACTCTCCCGTTCCACATGTGAAGGAGTAACTACAGTGGCCGCAAAACCTGTAAGACTTGAAAGGTCCTATCTGGAGCCAGTGTTTGATTTGTCCATTCTGGGCTGGATTACCATGTGCTCACAGCATTGAAGCCTTAAAAGCAGTTGCAAGTGATTTTGCCCCCAGCTTATGCCTTTCAGGCAACATGCAATGAACATGCTAAGAAACGTAACGTACTTAGTCAGGTTTAGGAAAAGATCTTGATTTTGGTTAAAGTAAATGAGGGGTAGCAAAGGACGACTAGTATAAAGTAATATTAGTAAACAACTACAGTTCTTCTTACAAGCAGTTTGTGAGGAAGACTGCAAGACTTTACTGAGGGCTCAAGAAGTCCTCCAACTTTTTGGCTATAAAAAGAAATTAGCTGTTTTTATTTACTGATTTATTGATAATTATCATGATTAAGATGGAGTAGTAATAAAGAATTATTTATTAAGTTTAGAGGTTAATTCTGACAAATTTGTAATTGCAGTTTGAATCTTTTATCAAACATTTTATTGTTAAATCATAATAGCAATATTTATCAGATCTCCATCAAGGAAATTGTGATTATAGGCTTAGTGCAATATAATGCAGCAATTTATGTGGCTTTTTTTGTATAGACCTACAAACATTATTATGTAAAGTATGATAACCAATTTACTCATAATGTATTTTTTGCTATTTGTGGATATATTTATGTAAATGGAGATAATAACACTTACCCATTTATATTTGGGTTTGTTTTGCCGTTGTTTTGAACCCAAACCTGCCGTGTTTTCTAGCTCAGCGTGCATCAGCATGGTTCCTACCTAGTGTTGTTGTCAATCTCATTAGAGCACACATGCTTTCTTACCACATGTCAAACACACACCTCTTTAATCTGCCCATAGGATCCTCTCTCCCACCTCAAAAACTACAGGCAGACATACACTGGGAGACAGATGGTTCTTTGCGAGCACAAGACTAAACATGCAACCTTACTGAAATCCCACGATGGCACTAAAGCACTTACAGGTATTCAGTTGAGCATAGAGCACGGAATATCCATCACACACTCTCAGTTACACACACACACACACA
>NW_023339718.1:13767052-13782103 GCF_004916995.1 Morone saxatilis
ACACACACACACACAGACAACTTAATCCATGCTGTTGGCACAGGAGTCTTGGAGCAGCTGCCTTGCTACACACAGTGAAGTAGGCATCATCTGGCTGCTGAGAAAAGCCTGTCAGTTATCACACATTTGGACAGACGTACAATCCTGCATTTGCACGCAAACACACCCACACACACACATACACGCAAGATTACATACGCAAACTCTCACAAGCACACGCGTCACACAATTAATTATGAAGTAAGCCGTACAGATTGGATGGAGGTGATCTGACAGCCCATCTTCTCTTCTCTCTTACTAACAAACACTCAAGTTTCACAGAAACGAATCCAGCCTCATGAATTCTTAACTGTAACTTTATCAATAAACAAAAAGAGCAATAAATAAACCACTAAGTTAGTTACAGGAAAACAACAGACTGGCATGCAGGCGGGCAGGAAAAGACAGAGTCCCCTTTGTCTGGGTGTGTTTTTGTCTGCCTGAGATATTCTGCACAACAATGCACTCTATAATAATCTTGAGACATTGTTGATTATGGATGGGGTGCAGGGATTTAGGAGGTGATTTACAGTTGAAAACATCGGGAAGGCAGGCTTGAAGGAGACAAAGGCAGTCTGGAGGACAGTGGATTCCGGTATGCTAAAGCATATGGAGAAATGTGCAGCACCAATAGGATTTTCTCTGTGGAGTCCAAGGTACTGGGATTTGGGAAACAGGATTAGCTGCTGTGTAATAATGTGAATGTGATGGGGGCAGCATGCTCAGAAGAGTCAGCCCATGTGGTGTGTGTTTTTGTGTGTGTGTGGAATGGAGGGGTTGAAGAGAGCAGTCAAAGGGATTAGTATAGGGTCCCAAGGATGAAATGTTCTTCTCTCTTTCTCTCTGAGTTTAAAGATTTGATGCAACCATCCTAATTTTAGGGCTGAGGGTTGAAATGAAACATGAATGAAGCTGGTCAGGTTAGTAGGTGGGAAACCTTGCTCACTCTCTTGCACTTGTTCCCCTTGGTTGCTGATTATCCACATCATAACAGACACATCCTAAAATGAAATGCGAAAAAACAATTGTAAAAATGTCTTTGAAAATGCATAAACACCTTAAATATTTCCTGGTGTTCCTGTCAGTCATTTGTCTCTTTAATTATTATGCAAACTTAAAACTTTGACCAACACTGTCTCCAAGGTCTACCAAGGGTGCAACCACCACAGACACAATGATGATCAGCACCAAATTCTACCTCAGGATCAAAGTCCTGCTCAGTTGGGTTTAAAGAGAGGCAAAAATATATTTACAATCAAAAACCTTCAAAAAATGAGGCACAGGAAGTCCTATACTTCATTATCACAAACACATCGCCTCTCTTCTCTCTCTCCCACTTTTCCTGCCTATCTTCACCTGTCCTGTTAAAAAAAAAAGACCAAAAAACATCTTTAAAAAATGTGATTGTTGTAACAATTCTTTTTGGGTTTTATTCATGGCTTCAGGGATCTACCTTTAATATGTGCAGCTGTGTGATTGTCTGGTTTTGAAGCTATAAATCCTCCTTCTTATATGTCTTGGGGAGTACTAATGCATGTGTGAAACAAGTTTTATAAAGCCTTTAGTGGCTCCAGAGGGCACTGCTGGAAATTGTTGATTAAGTCTGATAAATGTCAGCTGAAAATGAAGAAAGAAATCTGTGCATGTGGATTTAGTAAGAAGAAGAAGTGAGGTTACCAGACCTCTGTAGACTGCTCTTCATTTCTGCTTGAGGCTAGTGGCTCAAGGCTACATTACCCGCTACTAAAACAACACAACCGAACCTCCGACCGGACTGTTGGCGGGCGGGTTGAAAAAGAATGCAAGGGATAAAAAAGACGTTATCTATTCCTTTTCTAAGTCCATCGTGAGTCTAACAACGTTATAGGAGTGCAATGCTAAATCAGTGGAGTGTCCTTCTAATACACCCTGTGGTTTGATTTAACTGGAAATGTGTTAAATTATGGAAGCAATACACACCGTCAACATGCTCTTTCTTTTTGACTTTAAGTGCACTTAAACCTAATTAGAGACATTAAGGAAGATTGGATCCTTTACTGACAAGTAGCACTTTCACAACAGAGATGCTCAATGAGAACTGGACACTTTGAATACATTAATTCAATGACTCAACACATCATATCTTTTATATACTGACACGTCTGTTGTTGTTAGTGAAACAAAAGACAAATGGCAAGTGCCTGTTTAGATTTTAATTGTGACAATTTAAATATTTACAGGATGTAAATAGAGTTTAGTTTCCTGCTGCACCTTTGGTATCATTTGAAATTGTGACCTCCATTGTGGCTGATCTTTACTGTCAAAAAGAAGCTTTTTGTAAATACACTTCCTGTCCAGATATCTCTTCCAGACCACACATGGTGGCGTATTTAATTATTTTAATATACAGCAGGGGTTGAACCAAAGAGCTTTGAGATTAGACTGAGATTTTTGGAGACAAGATGCGACATAACTTGCTCTTGACCTTTGCATGTTACTGTGCTACCCCCCTCTCCACATTTCCCATTTCCCCACTGAAAACAACCTAATAAAAATGCAGTGTTTTAGAGGAAACTTAAATTGGAGAAAATCTTCTAACTCTCTGCCTCTTTTCATATTTCTGTTTACTATTGCTTCTGTTTTGATCCAAATATATTAAAATATGAGATGTAGTAAAGATAGAATTTGATATTACTACATTTTCACCTCAAGATACCTGCAGATGAACAAATACAGGCATGAGAAAAATAAAACTAGATGAATGGGGAGGAACAAATAAAGGCATGTCAGTTTGCATTACTGTGCTCTACACAATAGTAACACGGTTGTCCCTGGATCCACTCTACCTCTGTCCTCATCTGTGCTTCATTTAATGTCACTGCTGAGGAAATACAGAGCATTTTTCCCGCAGTAGAATTTGGGAGCTGAAGAATTGCAGGGCTGTACCACTGCTCTGCTGAACACAGATTTGGAGTGACAGGTTGGGAAGTGAATAGTTCCTCGTTCTTGCTTACAGCCCTGACCTCTGATCTTTCGTCTCATATCTACAGTATGTTGCCTGGCCTGCTCCTGTTGCAGATCACATTGAGTGAAATTCTAGCCAAGATATATTTGTACAAGTTGCAAATTACTAATTATGTTCATTTAATCTGTTTAAGTGTGTGTTTGTTTTTTAAATTATAGTTTAATTTCATTGATGTTATGGGTTCTTATGGAACTGAACTGGAGCTCAACAGCAAACCAAATATATTCAATTAAACTAATATGAAACGGAGAAATACAGAAGATTCTCACATTTGAGAGTTAAGATCAAAACACATGTGCCATTTGTGCTTAATAAATCACGTAAGAAGCAATAGATTATCAGAATGATTGTCATTTACTTTTCTGTTGATCAGTTAAGTGATGAATTGACTCTTCATGTCAGGACTAGACTAGGACTAGGCTCTAAAGTCACTACAGACTGTAAACAGAACAATTCATCACATGATTCACTGCTTTGGTTTTTGAGCTGCTTTTTTCCTGTTTATAAATAACTACCAAGTTATCTTATTCCCTTTGAGCTGAGAACAAGGTCAAATGTGTGTATGACGTGTACTGTGTTTTCGGTGTTGGCCAGGCATTGAAAACCTGGACTAGAACATAATAAATATATCAGAGGATTTCTGTATCTCTTACTGAAAAATTTAATGGTATATTGTTTAACACATACTGTCTTGTATTATTGTTGTGTTTTTTGTTGCTTCCAAATGGTTTATGATATTATTTTATTTTATCTTTCCAGTTGTCTTAATTCAAGAGTCAACAACAAGGTAAAACATCCATCTTTACAACACATAATCAGACTTGGCAAGTTCTACTGGAAGAGAAGCCATCACTCGACAGAAAACCTAATTCCCTATCCATAACTCCAGGACACCTGTGCTGAATTGGCTGAATTGGTTTATAACACACCATGTTCACTGAACTGGGGAGCAGAACTTCCACATCAGGTCCAACATAAGACCAGCTACAGCTACAAACTACCCAGAAGGCTGTAACAGTCAGTCATCACTCTGTCCTACTTTCCCTCTTTTCATCCTCCTCCTCCTCCTCCTCCTCTCCTATCTTTCCACCCTCTAACTCCATCCCTCCATTTCACTCCTCCATTGCAGAAAGGAAATAGCAGCGCTGGTCTGATTGCTTTAAAGTGTTATCGATAAAAATGAAAACACCACTTTCTGGATGTATCTGGGAAAATTCAGCACAAGATTGAAAGCTGTTCTGGCCTGCTTGGATCATTGAATATCATAAATTACAGTTTGCTGATAGGAGAGACATTTATTTAGCTATCCATAACATTCCAGAGTTTCCGTTTCATATGTGTAGTATTTGAATATGCAAAATGAAATGAAATATAAACATGTGCAAAGGATAACCAAACAACCCCCCTCCCAAAAAAAAATAAATTAATATCTCAGGTTGAACATGCTGCAAAAGCAAACAAGCTTCCGCTTTTTCCATTTCCTCATCTCATTTGTCTATCACTGTCGACAAGCAGACCAAAGCAAAAAGAAGTGTAGTAGAGCCAGTGCCAATGCAAGCCAAAGGTAGTGAGTGTATTGAACAGGACCACAAGGTAAAATATACTGCACATATTTTAAATTTCAACTCCCGCCTGCATTTAATTTCAGTCATTTTCTTCTAAAACAGGACTGTTTGTTTGTCCACATGTTTGTATTATTAAGTAAAGCAGAAAGAGAAACAGGTGAATGATTTAACGACATTGCACTCACCAAAAAATGGTGGAAATCATCAACAATAAGAATTTGGATAGGGCACGAAAAATGTGCGGGTTTCAACATTGTGATTCATGGTCAGCATCTTAACCCCTAAGCTACAAGGGCCTGCACTTTGCACACCCATCCATCCAACCCGACTACCTCCCTATGAATTGTGTATGGTATAAAAATATAGCACCTCCTTCACTGAAAAAATGTTGCCAGTGAACATGATTTAAGCAGCAGTAACATTTTCCATTAAAATATAACCAATTTCTGGGATATAAATGTAATTTCTAGGACCCAGCATAAATTGTCAACACTTTTCCATTGCAATTACAGTACCAACATTTTGGAAGCATGATTGCTTTCATCTGTGAATAAAGTGTTAGCAATGTCTCTGTCTCCTGATCTCAACAATTACTTTGGTGAGTTATTTGTGTTATCATAACAAGTAGAAATAGAGGCCAACATCCCAGCTGCCACCCCATTTTGGTGTCAATTGCAGTCAAATTTGACATATTCATTTAGATTAATTTTAAAGACTTGTGACAGGCTTGTGACAAGTTCAATGAAAAAAGACTTAATGGTGGTGAACTTAATTAAACAATTTATTAATGTCTAAGGCCACCTTTAGATATTTCTATTCAATGTTTTATTAATGTGACACAATAATGTTTATGAGTTAAAATATCTTAATTTGGGGGCTTTGTCAAGCAATTGATCTTTTGTTTGATTAAATCAGCATATATTTCTCTAGACTGGACTGGTGAGCAGCATCTAGACAGCACAAACATAGAAAGAGACATAGAGAGACACAGACAGTCAGACAGACAGAGACAGACAGCACAGCAGACCAATAGAGACAGGGGTAGCAGGTGCAGAAGACAGAAAGAAACACAGAGAGTGACAGACGTTCACAGAGAGCAAAGAGGGAGAATGAGGAACGGAGGAGGGTGGTGAGCTCCCCGGGCTGTGAACCTGCCATGTGTAGAGGCATGCTGCACCATCTGTGTTGAGACTGTTTATGCAACACACCACTGCTGCAGACACCTTGCAGATACACACCCCATACCACCTTGCCTAGGACATCACAGTGCAGGGTGGTGGCATGCTTCACTTCGTGCAGCAATAAAAACAGCAAAACAAAAATAACCACTAAACCAAAAACAGGACAACAACAAAACAAAGTCAGGGAAGGGCCGGGCCACACGTCTGACACCGAACACAACAATTATAGAGAGAAGGAATAAATACTAATGTCAAAACAGCAATAACAGCGAGTCAACAACAATCAACTGAGACAGGAGAGGAATAAAAATGAAAAAAAAAAAACATGGCAGCATGTTACTGCCACCACTTGTTACCCTGCATCATTGCATGACCCTAAACAGCAATGACAGCCATTGACTGTTACCTGTCACAAGGCCCAGAATCACATGCAAACACCAATCACAACAAATTTAAATTCATCAAAACGGCAAACAATGAACCACGACACAGCCACAGCAGTATCTGCCACAGCTACACGCTTAGAACAAAGAGAAGAAAGAGAGTGAGAAAGAAAGGACAAGACAGAAACAACAAACAACAAAAGTGATGTCACACGTATCGACAGACAAGGCAGGACATGATGGGGTTTGTGAGGATGACGAGAGTGAAAGAAAGAGGCAGAGCAAGTGGGGTAAAAGAAGGCTGTGAAAGAATGACCAGGGAGACAGAGAGTGTCTAGTGCGTGTTGACAGTGCTGCCGTGTCTTGGCGGTGCCAGCTAGCTCTAGAGATGTCTTCAGTAGACACTGGCTGTTCAGAACGTGACCTCTTTGTGAGGAACCAGAACAGACCAAATGTTCAGAGAGAGGTGGTGGTGAAAAACAAAGGCAAAGAGTTTTCCCAAAAGCATTTTAGAAATAAAAATCTTTTCCCCTAAATTTCCCCTAAACCCCTCGCCCAAACAGTGATTGCTTATCATGGCTTTGCAACCCTTCAGAAGGGTCAAGATTTGGATTTCTTTACATATTGAAGTGATGTGCATGGGGCTGCATTAAAGGCAAAACTCTGTGTATAAAACGTTTGGAAGGTCGTGTCTTCTTTACAGCCGGTTCAAAACCAAAATGACACAGTACACAGTGTGTGTGTGTTTACCCTAACCCAAATCTGCTAATGCTAGCATGTGAGGCTATCTAGCTTGTTACCACAGGAAGAAACCAAGTAACAAGTAACCAAGATTCTCATATTAGAAAAAGCCCCATTCAGGACCAGCCAGCAACATATTATACAATATATATATTATACATTTTAGAGTAACCTTGCCTGTGCCTGTGCCTTGCTTTGTATTGGATTTGTGGGAAATATACTTGATTTGACTCTGCCAAAGTAGTCTTGTCCTTATCCCTGAATCCTGAGGACTTTATTCCATCACTAAATTAGCTCAATGTCTGTGTGATATCATGTTTGTAGTGATCAATATTTAAGACACTTTCCTTGTTCTCATATAAGATATTAAAAGGCAGCCAAACACAGTTTTTTAACCCACTCACAGAATTCACGTTAATTGCCTAACTAGCTACAAATAATAAAATGAAGACACGTTGCTTCTGTTTGAAGTCAAGAAACCATTGTTTCAAAAATTATCACAAGTTTTCAAGTGGTGAATCTGCTACTCTCTTTCACCCTAACCCTAAACTACATTAGTGCTGAGCTTGACTGGAAAACGCGACAGGTGTAGCAACAGTAACTAAGTGTGTGTGTCTGGTGGAGGGGGTTGGCAAAGGGTCATTTGCCATTTAAGCAAATCAACCATTATAATAGCACAAGAAACATGGCACAACACAATCTTAGTGCATGCACAGAAGCTGAAACTAAAGATAAATATCCACTAAAATCAAGGGGACATGCAGTATCGAGACTTATCGGAGACTTCTGTAGATGTATGTCAGATTAACCTGCTCCGTCAGTATATATAATACATCAGACAAAACGGTAATAAAAAAAACCAAAAAACATGCCTCATTCCGCAGTAGCAAACCTAGTTCATTTGGGCCAGGTGCATTTTGCCTGCGCCAAGGTCAACTCCATAATATCATAACACAAGATCAAAATTGCAACTTGTTTACTGGAATATCGGCCCATCTGGCCAAGCATCTCAGCTGGCAGCAAGATGAAAAGATGACTCAAAGAAAAAATGTTGGGAAGTGAGGGGAAAGCAAACGATGTGAATCATGAGTAAGGCCTGGCAGGTCTCGGTTGGCTCCGTAGTGGAAACCAGACTAGACTGAGCCAGACTAGGCTGGGTGCCCAGTGCTGCCACCTAAGGCAGTGGACCAACAGAGAGGCACTAGTTGAATGAGTTTGCCTATTCATTTTGCCAACTGTGCAGCCAGCTAGGGCAGAGCATGGAAGCCGAAAGAGAGAGAGAGACAGAGAAAGATGAGAGTTTTAGGAAGACATCATGGTCATGGCTGGAAGAGTTTGGAGGAGCAAAGACTTTGAAAAAAAAGCAGGGATGGAGAGGAGGACAGGAAGTTGGTTTGAAAGAGATAATGATGTATCTGCTTCAAACACCGGGGACAGCAGGACGGCAGCAGGGGTGTGACCTCTGAATGACGAAGCTTGTGCGGTGGCCTGTGCTGTGCTTCTTACTGAAGTTAGAAAACTTCTAACAACTTAAAAGTACTATCTGTATATTTCTGCATGCTTCAACTATAGGCTACATTATGCTTTTACTGTCAACCACTTTTCAAAGTGTACAATACTTTCAATAATTTTTAAAAGGTCAATGTCAGAACACTAAGGTGGTATTGAGTTCTCTGTATTCAGGTGCTGTAGGTGCACAGCCATGCAGCTCGCTAAACATACTGTTATTAAAGGTTATAGACAGGAGTTGGGCTTTGAAGCATTCAAATTAGAAAAAAGACAGATACCACAAATAAGAGTTAAACCAAAGGTATTGTAAAGATGAATTAGTAGCCTACAGTAACAACTGGATTCACAGAAATATAGACTAATTGTCAAATTACACATAGACACAAACAACGTATCACCACTGAAAGATCAACATTACTGTATGTCACCATCGGAAGTACAACACAGTAAATAATATAGTAATCAAAGTTCACACGTTTCAAAGTACAGTTGTTGTCATAGCAACACACTAGTCTCAGACAGCTAGTGTAATGGCTAACTTTTTTTTTTTAGCCCTAAACTGATCACAGAAAAACCAAATGAACAAGTTGCAACTCAAATCAACAATCACAAAGGCATTTGTGGAATACATTAAAGATGTCTGCCAATATTTGTTTGGTCACAGATCTAACTATAGACTAACAACGTCCGTTAATTAACTGATATATCTCATGGTAAACATTTAAGAGCTAAGACTTAAGACTACTTTCTGTTAAATTCATGGAGTTTTGAGTGCTTTTATAACACAAGACACTCTCACATCCACATTATACATTATTCATGATGTCCATATTTGCTCATTTCTCCTGAGTTTGATGTCTTGAAACTATTCCTAATAAATGCAGGACTTACTGGCTGCTGTCTCTAACACGTGAGAAGTCAGACCATCCTTGAAAGCACCAGCACCATTAAGGAGTCTTCAGAATGGTAACTCATTGCCAAATGTGATGGATCTCATGCCAGTTTCCAGCCTCTTTAAGCTAATTTTGATAGACTATCGTAAACGAAATTGATAGCTACCTGCAAGTTAGAAAACAAATCAACAAACTCATGTTTTGGAAAATGCTTGGCAGTAATATAAAGTATACATGATTTGCAGTTAATGGGCTAAAACAAACCTTTCATGCATTCCACTGGAGAAAAGCAACCCATTTAACATACTGAACTCTTCCAACATGTTGCATATAAGTAACATAAATTTACTATTAATCCATTGACATTTATTTGTCCCGTTTCTACATATGCTTGAACTCAAAAACCATTACTGCAACTTATCTGTAGATGGACAAGCAGCTCCTGGGGCAGAGAAAACAAAGACGTGGGCTAATTTTAGACATGCTGCAGCACAAAGCAAAATGCCATAGAAAATTAGAAGCAGGCTTCTGCCTAATGAGATGACGACTGACGCTGGTGACATGTTTTGTAATTCAGTGAAATAGATTTGTCATAGTTACTGGCAGATGTCTTATGTAGTCACATCTCGGGTTGATAAAGCAAACGAGCTAAAAAGACAAAACAAAACTATATGTCAGAGCAGTTTAGTCTCCAATGATTTTTAAGGTCTACAGTTTTGAAAGTTGAGGGTAGGAATAAAGAGGGGACAGTGTGGCTGAACTGGACAGAGGCAGAAAGAGCTATAATAACCCCTGTCTAGAGGAATACTTTGGGCCTGAAGATACAGAGGAGAAAAGAAGCTTTAAGGAGCTGGTGGTGAAGTGTCTTTATCTGTACAGGAATGGGAGGCTGCTGGGTCAAGTGGGGCTCGTGGCTGGGTGGAATAGATAGTGAAGTTGGAGTTGGAAAGTTGTGGGAGAATGTTGGTTGGATCATAAGGTTGTGAGAAAAGAAGACACGTTTCAGGGAGAAGCTAGGTGTCCCAGTTCAGTTCAGGAAAATGAAATGAAATGAAATTCAAGTCAGCAACCTTCATATAAACATGCAGGGAAGACACTGGGGTTATAACTTTTTCTGTCTGTGCCCTGAAGCAAGACACAACTCTACAAGGATAATAACAGAGTGTAAAAAAAGGACAAAATACGTAGTTGAAAAGAATACATTTTTAGAACAGAAGGGAAAACTGATCATTTGCAAAACATTTGTTTGTGTGGGGACTGACCACAGGTGGGTTATCGGGGCTGAAAGCAGAATGGTCATTTTGGCACGAAAACAAATAGAAAGCAGCACTGAATATTTGATGCGGCTATTCTGCTGGAAATAAATGTTGGTGCTGAAAGATGAAGGCCAGAGGAATGATATGTGACCACTTTGCCGCAGGCACTATCAAAACAGCAAAAACCTCATGTCTTTAAAATTCAGACATCTTACTGTAAGTAAGTGTGTGAACATACGTTTGCATGCAGTGCCAACTGTATGGCTGATGCTCTAGAGACAGTGTGTATGATAAGAAGTGTGTACGACGACGGTGTCAACTAGTGACTGAAGTGCAAATTTCAAAACAAATATGAATAGATTAGATAGAAAAACAAGAGAGTGGGTGTGTCTTTTAAGTCAAGCCTTGACAAAGCAGTGTAACATTGCCCTAATGACAAGACTATAATATACGTGGTATAAAACCGAATGCTGGTAAAAGCACAAATTTGTAAGCTTAAGCTTAAGCTGTTCTTTTAATAGAATAATTTGTAAAGCTGATCCATCTTGGGGGTTCATGTTTGTCTCATAGTCTTTTGCTAATCTATTGGTTTGAATTTGCACTGTAGATTAAGATTTGATCCATGCCAGTTGGGCTGGAATCAGTCTTTATGTTAATAAACCCCATGGCTGTGGCGTAGGACCAAAAAAGATGCCTTCATCTACTTTAACACAATATTAAGGTTAGTAACCCCATTTCTAAACTTAGTGATTGCAATGCCAACCCATTTCCAAACCTCCTTGGAGAGAGCTGGTTGGGTGCCAAAGAACTTGGACTGTGAATCCAAAACAACTCAGTGCTTCAATAATTTAGTCATCCAATTTTAGAAATATTATGCACGGTTTCTGTACAACGGAATAACTCCTCTGTGTTCCTCTGCTTCTTATAAAGATGAATACGATTATCAGAATATTTGTGTCCTGTTACAGAGCTCTGACAGAGCACTGATGCTAGTTAATGGTTGTGCTGATGTGAGAAGCTGCTCTTTTTCAGTACAATCATAGTATGAAATCATAAAAAATATAACATATATATAAGTATGGGTAGTTTCTCGTTCCTTGTTTAGTGCTGCTCTTAGTTTTCATTAGTAGAAACTGCAAGAATACATTTATCACTGAGACAAAGTGATAGAAAATGAGGATGAGGAGTATCTAAAGATACAGAAAGAAGGCTGAAGGTGAGTTGCAGGTGAATTTGCTTATCTACTGTAAAAGACTGTACAGTACCTGAAAATGCTTCCAATGTATTATGGCCTCAGGAAACATTATATTACAGTTGTCAGCTTTTGAAAGTTTTTCACATTTTGCAACATCATGTCTTAACACGCCTGAAGAAACAGCACAGACCAGCAGAAAAGCCTAGTCTGATTTTGTGCACCTATCAGTTGCTGTTATTAGCTGTAACACAGTCGGTCCATTGTTACTAGACTCATGTGATTGGGTTTTCTTCTTGAGAAAGGGTCAAAGTAGGGACAAGATTCGAATGGATGTATTATTAAGTCCAGTCTTGAATTTGACAGCAGCAAAAAGCAAAAGGAGGGGAATGTGTGGCAGACGTGTCCATTTGTTTTGGTCCGAGATGTTGGTCCTCAAGTGGTTCTGAATGCTGTACCTTATATAGCTCCTTCATATCTTTTGACTTGGAATGACAGCAGCATCACGTAGCAGACAGCAGACAGACAAATAATGACTTCTTTAGGACTAAGTGTACTTAGTAGACTTGAACATGACTTGGGACTTAGTTATCTATCCATCTATCTATCTATCTATCTATGTTCCACAGCCATCAAATATATATATATATACTGATCTTATCTTATTGAAAAAATGTGTTAAATTTAATATAAATCAGAATAAGTATAACCTGTTTTGGAGGCTTAGCTTACACGTCCGTCTTTTGAATCACAGTGGCATGCATACAGTACACATTATTCTGCTCTCTTTTCACTGGTTTCATGTACCAAAATATGCAAAGCAAAGTAATTTTATACACAGTTTCATTAACTAAACTGTCAAACCATCATATTAACTAGGAATACCGGGGAAATTGGATTCCTGGGAACCTGGGAACCATGAAAATGCTTTAAATGAACTATTACCTTAATCTGGTTATTCACATGTTCCTGTAAATAGACTGAATCATGGAGACAATTTTAGAAATGTGGGAAATACTGACAAAGGTGTAGCAGGTTGGTCACATTTTTATTCAGTTGGTGTCCTGTTATAGCACCTCTTTCTGCTAGAGAGCACAATAATAAATATTTTATTAACCAGACGCACGTAAGAGACAATGGCATGCAAAACAGATAGTTCTTGACACAACACAGATATATTGTGACTACCTCTCTGCTATTGTTCACTTTTTATTAACTGCTCATAGCTCGCTTGTCCATTGTGAAGAGTTGTTCCTCATAAAAGCAGACTGGTGCTATCTGTGCAGCTTAATACTATTGTTGTGACTCTGGTCTGTTGTTAATCTTTTACAAAAGGCACTCATGATCGTGTCTCCTTTGTTTTTTGAAAGTAGTGGTTGTCAAACAGGCACAAGACAAGCATAGTTGCAGAGATGGAGAACAGACACGTGAACATACTGTATACACAGACACACACACAAGCATGTAGTATTAACAGTCCACACACACTCAAGCGCTCATGAATGCACAATTCAGTGTTTTGTCAATGGTAGGAGGCAATGTCCACACTAATGTGGTTGCATTTTTAAAAAAACACCCCAAAACTGCCACAGCTAGAGTTGTGCAGTACATGTACAAGTCTTAACCAACAGATCTGACAAAACTGAGTCACCATTGTCGATGACCAAATCAGTAGCTTTAAGCAGCTCCCCTCACTGGTGATTGAGAGCACCGTTGTTAACTCAGCCGTGATACACTCCCTCGTTAAAAGCCTATTAAAAGACCACGAAAGCCACAGAAACAATCATAATCTGATAACTCAGTCGTAAAAAATAATAGGCTGAGCTATTAACCTTCTGTACAGTGCTTGTAAAGGCTAGTTTTGTACTGAACTGAATGTGACAGACCAGAGACAGACTGAATGTACATACTGAAGTACATCTAAACATTGATTCCACCGCTTAGCTTAAAGAAGTAATTAACTTCACGGTCAGTGGCTACATGTCTTTGAATGAAATGAACTGAACAAAATGATTCGAATCAGCAAAGTGATGTGTAGATTTAGCCCCCGAAACAACACAGCAGTGTATTTCGGTCATAGAACTGCAAGGATGGAAGCTAGTTGGACATAAAGACCATTTTAACAAACATGCATGATTACTGTGCTTGCTCTTAGGGTTCAGTCACACCACCATAAAAACATAACATCTAAATTTCGGTTTTGGAATCAGTTCATTTTAATTGAATTGCCTCAATGACTGTATCTCCTTGTGGAGCAAGCACACACTTATCTGTTGCTTTCACATGCAACTTAATTTTGACATGCAAATTTGCTATGGTGACCACTTGCAAACAGTCGTGACAGGGCTTTCCCTCAGTGCAGACCAGAGTCTTAAATTGAAAAAGCGTACACAAACAGCAAGTCACTGTGTCACTAAGCCTTCCTGTCATTTTCTGATGCGTCCAAGCACTTAACAGGGTAGTGCTATGTTGCTTTGAGTTGGATTTTCTCTCTGTTTGCTTAATTTGGGTTTCTGTTTTCAACAGGTGTTATTATCTTACTTTTAAAAAGCTTTTCCCATCCACAGCACATCATGACATCCAGGAGTTTTTTTTATTATAAATCAGTTGTGGAAAACACCTGCTTAACATGGATCGCGAGCACTGGGTTCAACTGCTCGCTTTTATGTGTCGTAGAAGCCAACTATCAATGTCTTTTATCTGTGACCACGCTCTGTTAGCCCTGTAGGACCTCGCAGTGAGGCGAGTACATTAGACACTTATTAAAGCTGGAAAAGCACAGCAGCTCGCGCCGACTATCCGCTCTGCAAAAAACGGTGTGTATGTTCGTGTGGTGTCCAGCCGAACTTAGTTTGCCTCATCACACACACCAGAGCATGCAAACAGCTTTGACAAGTACACGCAGAGACACAACTCACCAGACATAAATACACACACTCAGACACACACTCCCCCTATCGCTCTCATCGGGACTCTGTGTGCTGTGTTCTGCCGGATCTCAGTGTGAGTCTCAGTGTGAGAGTCTCTTTTTTTCTCCTCTTTTTTTTCCAGGCGGCCATCTCTGCTCGGCCTCGCCATCTGTTCTCCATGCTGTGGAACACGGCGCTCCCTCTGGCTGCAGGCGCTTTCACATGGTGGCAAAAATTGTCAATTGGATTTTAAAAAAAGCACTCAGGACAGAAGTGATTCAGGACATGGCTTAGACTGTTTTTTGGGACAGTTAAGTCACCCAATGAGTCATTTTCTTATTTTGTTTTGCAAATCTAGTGTATGTGCGTGTGTGTGTGT
>NW_023339718.1:13782156-13784281 GCF_004916995.1 Morone saxatilis
GAGAGAGAGAGAGAGAGAATATATCCATGTTCAAAAGTTCACTCTGAGTCTATTATAACGTAGGAGGAAGAGAAAGAGAATGCGGTCTTCTCTTGATGTATTACACTGCCTTAATATTTTTAGTATCTTTGAGGGTGGCAGCTGTAAGTAGGTTTCTCATAGTAAAAGTGGTGAATTCATCCATTTTACAAGGTGGAAGGGGGAGTTTTTTGTTGTTTGCTTGTGTGTGTGTATTTGTGTTTTTATGTTCTCTCTACAAGCCAATTATCACACAGCTTGCCACCTGCTAAGGTTAGACATAAAAAGCAACAGAACCACATGGGAAAGTTGTTTGACTACTGAAGGGACAACTTTTTGAAATGAAAATTTAGTTTGTGAACAAGGTTCAAGGTTCATAAAGCAAAGAGACACGAGTAATTTAATTATACAGGAGACTAAATCTGTATAATCTCATACTTACTTTGATCCATCTATCCATTCCCCACCGTGTCTGTGAAGCGGTGGCGGCAGGCTAAGAAAAGTAGACTAAATGTCCTTCTTCACGACCTCAAGCGCCTCCTGGGGGAACCCGAGGTGTTCCCAGTCCAGATGGGATATATAATCTCTCTAGTGTGATCTGCGTCTGCCTCCCAGTAGGACGTGTCATGAATACCTCCAACATGAAACACTCAGGAGGCATCCTGATCGGGTCCCCAAACCTTCGGCTCCTCACTCTCTGCTTAAAAATAAGCCCCGTAAAACACCGGCATCCACCAACACTGCACCAACCTGACCACCTGTTGATGTTACCCCTGCTTGTGAACAAGACCTTGAGAAACTTGATCACTTGGAGCAGCAACTCACTCCAAAACCAAACCAAGGGTTTGTCCACAGGAGCTGCCAGAATCAACACACAATGGAAGTTCCTAGTTGGTGCTCATTAATGTATGTTGGCACATAATTAAGCAGACAGGTGAATAGTTGCTTTTCTCTGCTTGGAAATCTTTTAGTCCCCAACACATTGTGTATTACACTTCACAAAAGTAAATTCCTAATTTTGATAAAAAGATTTGTAGATAGATTTGTCACGTTAGGACGTGACAAATCTAAGAGCAGAGCCATTAGGAAGATCTGAGGGGTTGGGAGAATAACACCTGGGAACTCTAAAGTTTGAATACAAACAATAGAAGAGAAGAATTATGCGTGCGCGCACACACACACACACACACACACACACAAGTTAGGACAGATGCATGAACAAGGACATATTCATGCACCCATCTACACACAGACATATGCATGAGTGGGTGCCCACACACACACACACAAACACACACTGGAGGTCCGCTGTGCCTCCCAGAACTCCCATCTGTTGAACCAGCAGTCCAGGTTGGTCTTAATGAGAAATAATGAGCCTTCACTAAATAACAACAGCTTGGATGGATTTTACCTCCACTTCAGATTTTATTAGAATGGCATGGACACTAGTTCATTGTCCAAGTCACAAAATCCATTTGTTTCAAGTCAAAATAACATTTAATTTCTTTTTTCATTCTTTTTAAGGCTGCAAATGATTTTTTATGACCGCTGACTATTGGCACATTTTAAACAGATCATTAAAACCAAGTTACAGGGCAATCAAACATTAAGTTACTCACTGCAGGGTATAGAAAAATGTTACTAAGAAACTTGTTTCAGCACAATCTATATTGACAAATGTAATTTTCCCACCATCCCCTTGATGAAGACATAAATACTCAGCGTAAAATCAGATATATCACACTGACGTCTCTAAGTTATGAGCACAAAACTGAATTACATGAAGCTCAAAAGGGAAAGAAACTCCTTCCATCAAATGTTTGACATTTTTCTCTAATAAATCAGAGCAAGTGTGGAATTGCCAGACCTCTAACAGCTGGCATAGCTGTCAGCAAAAAAACTAACAATGCATGTGTGTGTGTGTGTGGTTGTACAAAGAGCACCAGGCATCAAGTCAGGGAATCCAACTGGCCTTGCACGATTTCAAGCTGAAAGAAAGGGGAGAAAATGTTGTTTGAGTGTTTGGAAAATAGAAATGCACAAAAGAAACACACACACACACACACACACACACACACACACACACACACACAAACACATGAAAAGG
>NW_023339718.1:13784381-13784764 GCF_004916995.1 Morone saxatilis
TGTTGTTTGAGTGTGTAGAAATCATAGAAATGCACAAAAGAAACACACACACACACACACACACACACACACACACAAACACATGAAAAGGTAGACAAAGTCCAACAGAGAAAGAAAAGAGAAATAGGAAACAAAATGTATCAAAGTATGAAGGAGACAGGTGGGCAGATGGATTTTGTCAGGCAATGTCTGCCAATCAGGATGATATGCAACATGGAAGAACTGAAACACAAAGACATATATGCAATGTGACATCAAAGTGGACACACACACACACACTTTTAAAAAACAGACCTTGTTGTAGAACTCAAGCAGCTCCTGGTGGTTAAAATCAACAAAGACATTTTCCTGAACCTAGAGGAAGAGAGAAAGAGAAAGAGAGA
>NW_023339718.1:13784784-13792849 GCF_004916995.1 Morone saxatilis
AGAGAGAGAGAGAGAGAGGTTTAAGAGTGAAGGGTACAAACAACCTAACAAATAAGAAATAGGAAGTCCAGAGATGTACCAGAACAACAGAGCGGAGGATAAAAAAGCAGCAATAAGAGCACATGCGTAAGAGTCATGACCAAGACTTTTTCACTCTTGTGCTTTCTATAAAAACCTTCATTAATTATTACTGCTCTCTGGCCAGCACGTACTATCCTCTAAGTCTTATCCATCAGAGTGTTTAAAAATACTCTAAAGGGAAAGTCACTGTCCACTGTGGTGGGAAAACTCATCGCTCTTTCTCCATTCTGTTTGGCTCGCTTTTAAAGAGAAATTGGCCACATCATATGTAGCCCTTGCTTAAGTATGTTACAATATATTGTTTCAACACTGACACCACAACGGACACACGCAGTAACCTTGCAAAAAAACGTATATGTGATACACAAAATGAGGCCCAAGATGGAAACACGATGGAAACTATAGACGTTTCTCCACCGCATGGTACGGCTCGAAATGACTCTGCTCGCTCTTTTTTGGTTTTCCATTATGTTTGGTATCACCTTGGTCAGTGGTACTACAAATTAAAGATATCAAAAGCGAGTAGAGTTCCAGCCCAGCTGTACCATGTACTTGAAATACGACTTATTTTACTGCTTCTTTTACTTTTTCAGGAAAATACACTGTCTATTCCGTCTGATAAAGTAGACTGATTCATTTAGCATACATGGAAAAAGACAAGCTAACAAGTGCCTCATGTGGCTTTTTGCATCCAACTTTGGGTTAGACTGAGTGGGGAAAAAAGAAACCATGAAAAAATAAGGTTTAAAATTGTGGCGTCTATTATTTGTAAGTATTTCCATTTAAAAAAAAAAAAGATGATACAGAGCAAAAAACATCTTTCTGTCTGTTTCCTCTTTCTGAATTCTGTCTTTTTCTTTCTTTAAATCTGAGCTACAGAGTTATTATGAATTATGTAACTTTATAATATTAACATAGCAAGATGTATTTCAACAGAGTAAAAGGAGACAAGAGAAAATAGTGTCTGTTATAAAGTAAGGAATTAAATCAATATTACTACAATGATAGTGCAAATGTACATTAAGGAACTTTTTTCGCAATAAAATGGATAAATGTGTCTAATGAAGCTGGGATATATAAAGATTTTTGAACACTGCTCCAATATTTTAAAGTTTATTTGCAGGTCCAGGACAAGCGCTGTGTCAATTCTTAGTGATTTATACAGTGTCATTATGTGCTTATTCACCTCGGAGGTTACAGGTTCACCTGGGAGCATTTTTCTTTTTCTTTTCCTTTCTGAAAAGGCTGCAGGCTTGACGAACTATCAAGGGACCCGAGGTTCCGCAGACAAACACAAGAAACCAAGGGCAACCATCACTGGACTGCTATCATCATCATCATCATCATCACCCCATCAGAAACCAAGACTGAACAATAATCCACCCCATGAGTGTACGTAATGGCGAGACACTTTATCACCACCCATCGTTGAGAAAATAGCTAAAATGTGTGTAATGCTTTCTAGGTAGCACAGAATGATAAGAGCAGTTTTGTAGCCAACCAAAGTGCACTCAGAGCCGTTGTGCTGAATGTTGATAATAGCTCTGAACTCCTGGCACCAACGAGGAGGGCAGGAGGAAAGAAAGGAAGAATGAACGAAAGACAGACACAAAGAAACAAACAAAAAAGACAGAAATATGTGCTAAAAAGACGTGAGAACCACATGGGAGCCGTCCGATTATACACTTCAGTCTACAGATCTCTTCCCTGCAGTTTGGTGCTCGGAGACTAAATAGGGCTTTAGGGCTTGAATCTATCCGACTTGCTGGTTGGGTGGGTGGAGGGAGGCCATGTGTCACAATAAATTAATGACAAAAAGATATTAATTAGAAGCAATGTTAAAAGTCCATAAAGGAGAGCACAGAGGGAAAATGTTATCTCTTGTCAAAGCCTCCACAGCACGAGGAAAATGTAGGGCAGCCTTGAATTTAGCTATGGCTGAGAGGGAGCTGCAAGGACAGCCGCTGAACGACAGGTAATAAGACAACTTATTAAAGTGTTGTTAGCGAGTCAGATACAATGAAAAGGAGACGCACATCAAAGTAGCTCTACAAGCTGATAAATAATTTCTCAGAGTAAACAAGGTTGTATGGAAATTGTTTGATTTGGACTAAAAACTGGATATGCAGTTAAATTAACTCAATGATAAACACACCCAGTGCTTCCAACGGCACTGATCTGAGTCTCAGTTCACACCATTCAGTTTTCTATTGATCTCCGCTGTGAGCAAACACTATAATAATGAGGAGAAACCAGCACCGCATAATCAGTTATTGGGGTTGATGGTCTTTGGTGTGCTTGGGTCGCAGTAACAACACCAGCAGAGTTGGAAAAATAAAGCAACTCGTCAGCTAACTGAGCTGTCTCTGTTGTTGTCTGACAGAGGGGACACAGAGGGCAACCGAAAATGCAGTTTTGAGTGTGTGAAATATGATGTCGATCAAAACTGAGCTACAATAAAGCGAAGACAACAAACCAGACCGTAACACTTCCTGTCTGTTACACAGGGGTTGAGGATGAAAGTGTGTGTTTGTGCTTACGTGAATGCGAGATTGACAGGGCGTACTGACAAGGATTTCCAGGCACTGCTGGTGGGTGTGCGTGTGAAACACTGTTTTGTCTTGGGAACACAGGCACAAGGGTGTGAGTGTGTGAGTGTGTGTGTGTGTGTGTGTGTGTGTTTAGCCCATCCCATTGTTCCTCAGGGTTGAGATTTTGCCAGGCAGTAACCCAACGAGGCTCTGACAGATCTAGGCTAACACTAATGGGGATAGGATGCATCATCCTCATGATCACAGCCCTATACTACCAGTATGTGCATGCATACACACACACACACCCCACACCACCACACACCACACCCACACAACACACCCACACACACACAGCACAACCAACCCACACAGATTCTTCTCTGTGCTCAGTGCCAAAATCCTGTGTGTCAGGATACAGAAAACAGGATTAACCCTTCAAGATAATCATAAATTCACTTGCATCTGGTGTTCCATATGCACTACATGTCAGAGTATATTATTACAATATAGGCTACACACTAAGGGAGACCCAACACATGAGAGAGAATAAGCTAACAAAAGAAGAATAAACACAAAAGAAATCAAGGAAATTCCTACAAACTTATCCTTCAATAACTGCTGAAAAGTAGGACTGAATATTCTGTTGCAGCTCTCGGTACAAGTCTAACAGCTTTTGACAAGGTTACTTACTACTATTTCCCAAGATGAACAAAGTCAAGGTGGGATAATTGTGAAAGAAGCTCTATATAGTTTACAGCAAACGCCCTCAAGCCAAACTGAGTGAGGATACCACAATGTTATGGAAATTCTGGTTTATAGCAACTTGGGTATTATTTTCTCATTTTTGTCCTTCATTATTCATTCTAATAATAACATTGTACTCATCAAGTTAGTTTCTAAAATCTGGGAGTGTGACAGCATAGCTAAAAAGACACACAAAAACACAGGCAGTCAGGTTTTAAACAAACCCCGACAAACTTAGTCAGACTTATCTGGAAGTTAAGAAAAAGATTAAAGACTTGAGTTTTACTTTGAAATCAACTGGTAGATAACAGCTATTGATGATCAGCAGAGGATGAAGCCTACTGTCTTTAGTGATTCCCTAACTTGGGTTTTTGCATATGATAAGCCTTTAAATGCATTAATCTGTTACTCCAACTCCCTTGAACATATTTCATCATCTCACCCCACCAACGCAGGGCTGTCTTACTGCAAGGCTTATATTTGTTTATTCTTCTTAGGGCTTAGTCTTGTTCCTTGGCTCATGAGTTTTTCCCCATTGGACTTCATGCTAGTGGTGTTACCATGTGTCCAGATCTCAGGTCTTAACAGAATGAACACAGTGATACTAGAAATAGAAATGATGGCCAACAATACAAAATCAAAAATCCAAGTTGCAGCATAAAGTATACACCAGAATTTCCCTTTAGAATAATTAAGCACCAAACTGAAAAAGTCTAACCTTGAGAGGCAGCTGGATTCGCAAGATCACGAAAACATGAGCTCACACGAGAATACTAGCAGGCTTAAAGCTATGGGTTTGTGGCCCAACTACTGTGGTATTGGATCAATTAGTCTTTTGAGGAAGTACTGGCAGCTACAGGGGCGGGTAGTTCTAGTTAATATTAGAACTGGAGAGTATTTCTTCATTGAGAGAAGTGCAAATAAGGGCACTGAAGGCTTTTCTCGATGGAAAACATCGCCCATGATAGACAGTGATCGACAGATGGTTCAGTCAGGTTAGAAAAAGTCTATTCTGCCTAAAGCTGAGAGGGAAACTCACGTGGTGTCATCTAGCTGAACAACTGTGGCTGCAGTCATGTCAAGAGGAGAGCAATTTAATGATTTTAAGCATTAAGCTGTTTTTGTGTTCTTGAGTGAACCAATCAACATATTCCGAAAAGAATGACACATTCAAGGCGGCACTTTTATCCCATTAAATGGTTCATGGTGTCAGTAATTTCAGTTTATATAAGACCACGGTGCACTGCATTGAGCAGTGGTATTCTCAAACCACAAGTTTCTGAGTATATGGCTGGGTGGATGCAAAAAAGGCACTCTTCATAAATGATTTGCCTCAGTGCAATAAAGAATAGCATTGATTTAAAACACTTGTCAAAGCCATGAATTTCTTTGAATTTCTTACTTCTCATGATAAAAGCAAAGAAAAGCTGGGTGGGAATAAGGAAAGGGAGAGGGAGTAAAAGATGACAAGGAAGAGAGATTGACAAAAACAAAGAGGGGAGGGGAGAAATAGATATGAGAGAAATGAGGAGCGGCAAAATGAAAGCCAGAGAAGAGAAGAAAGTGAAGCAACACAATGACAGAGAATGAGAACTTAAGCAAAATAATGAGAAATTGTGATAACCCAAGAGAGCTTTCATTGTTATAAACAACCAAAAGCATCTCAACATCAAACTATAAGGAATTCACTGACAGAAAGAATTTGTCTTATATCCAAAAATTTTATGTCAATCCTAGTATAGCAACAAAGCTGCCTATAAATTCACAGAGAGAAAAAGAGAAATGGGACAACACTGTTTAGTGTCTGTGTGAAACTGACTGCTGGGTGAAGTAATCTTAAAATATGCATTGCAAAGTCCGTACGAGACAGACACGAAGTGAACAAAATCAGGCTGAAGTGTCGACAACAAGTGCCAATCAATCTTCTGCAGTATAGTGAAATGACGTGTAGTTTGTGCGACTTGGAGAAAAATAGAGGTTTTTAAATTTTATTGTGCCTGTGTGTGTGTGTGTGTGCACTGTGTAGCATTTGAGAATTCAAAAACTTCTATCATTCTGTTGTATATTCGCGTAGAAGTCTTGTGTCTCATTATATCTGAAGACTCTGCTCCACAGTAGAGAACACAATAACATTATCCATTTATATTTATATTCTTTTATCATTATTAAAGAAGTTCATTGTTGTTTTCTTTGGCTCACTCTTGATCCTATAACTTTATTTTGTGGGCTGTACACTTAATTTAGCTTGGTTTTATATACTGTCTTCACTGTCTTATTTCGCTCTCTGTCAGTTCTTGTTCCTGTAAAGCAGATCTTAATTTCTGTTCGAGAAGTCGTCATAAATGATGATCCAGTGACTTCAATATGATTAGGGCAATTTACTTCCAATCTGCAAACACAGTCAGTTGTGTTTGTTGGAGCACCAGAAAGCCACAAACATCACAGGTGAGAAATGACATTAAGCCCTTCAGTGGACGAGTGTTGTTCCTCTGCACTACTTTGGTGCCCACGTGGAGCTCTCTTAGTGCTTGTCTCTTCATCCAGAAATGTCACATTCACACCAGGTCTTAATTAGCAGAAAAAAACATGATGACTGAGGGGAAAAACAAAACAAAAACAGATCCATGTCCTATTGGTAATTACATGAAGTGTAAAGCGTTTTTTAGGCCACTTGGCATCACAAATGGCACGAATGTTTCAACACATGCATTGAATCCACAGATTTTGGCAGTTCAGAGTATTTAAAATCAAAATGATATTTATGCTGACACAATTAGCACCTCTTCCAAAAATGCACAAAACGTGCTACAGTTTGTTCCTGCTCGACTAAATGCTTTTCTGCTTTTTTCGCTATGACACCAGCACAGCATTAAATCAGCATCAAAAGAAAGGGTCATTGTACTTTTGCTAGCTCAAGTGCTCTGCAGAGAGAGAGTATGGTACATTATAGGCCCTCTGTGACTTTGCTATATTATATGTCTTCTGTGACTATGAGCTCTTTGACAGTTTGTCCAACTGGAGCTCTCTGCTGCTGCCTGGTCGTTGACTTTTGCCTGACAGAGAGAAATCTTGACAGTGAAAGACAAAGAGACAGAGAGAGAGATGGAGTGCACAGGAGGCTGAGCTGTCATATTTTGGCATCCCTTTATCCCTCCTACTCTCCACACACACTCATAACAAATACACTCACAGACAAACACACACACACACAGACACACTCTGTTTTTTTGGCTTCACCACAAATGATGACCATTTTTAATAAAAAATATCCATCCTTATGTTGCCATGGGTGCACACCTCTTTACAAAAACCTGATGACTGAGCAACTGTCGGTCTATCTTTCTATCTGTTCTGTGTCGTACGTGTCTGCATGCTTGACTGCTTCTCTGTCTCTCTGTCTGTCGGTCAGCTTACAGCAACCAGAGTATATGTGTCATTACTGTTTGTCAGTTAGCTTGAAATACACGCATGTCTGCCAACCTGTCTGCCTGTCTCTCTGTCTTTGTGCCAGCCTACATTCACAAGCTTCCTGGCTGTCTGAGCTGCATTCTGCCATGTTGCTGAAGGATAGTCAGCGGGGGTTATTTTATGAGGACATGAGGAGGGTTGTCTGTCACTGGGCATGCAAGCAGATGACAGCAAAAATAAAACTGCAGCACAAAGACACCTGGTAATATTTTCCACAAACAGGTAATTGTGTGGAATAAATTGGCATTCCGTCCTCACTGACATTCTTTTTTTTTTTTAAATCAGAAATTAAATGAGATGAAATTGTTTTTCATAAGGCAACTTTACTTTGTTTTAGTATGCAAGTTCAATCCGTGGCTTTGATTTATAAAGAACAACTTACTGAGACATAAATAAATGTGGGCGTACTTTGCCTGTACATAAGAGTATGTTTGGTGTGCTTGAGGATGTGTTCAGGGATGTACTGGGACTGATATTCAGAGCACGAGCAGAAAATGTTTTGTCAGTAATTTTAACCCTAATACAGTTTTTGTGGTATGAAGAGAATCTAATGATTTTGAAGACCTTCAAGACACTTAACGATGTCTTGCTGAAACCTGCCTCCTCAGTTTGTATAAGCACATCTCCACTGCACAGTCAAAACAAGACCAGGCCAGATAAGCCGAGGTGAGTTGGAACACAATGTCTCCTGAACCCCAGTGTCTACAGTAAGTCAATAGAGGGCTAGATAGTTACAAATGCTCATAATTTTTCTACACTACCCTTTTCTTTTTCATCTGTTGTCTTCTTTCTTTTCACAATTTTTGCTAATTATGTTTACCATAAAATCTTCTGACAGTTGACAACTCAAATCAGATTTCAACATGAGCAAGGATCAGTCCAAATTGGGAGGGCTCGCTCATATCCTGCCTCAATACTGCAAAGTAGACTGGCCGAGTCTGACAAGCAGTGTTCCTCTGTGTGCTGTGAGGCTGCAAGGGCCAGGCGGGCCCCTGCCATGGCTGAGGACCATTCAGTAACTATGGACATTAGAAATTGAAAAATAAAAACTCTATGACCCCCACCAGTTCAGCCTGGAATGGATCGGCCGTTCGGGAGTCTTCCCAAGCTTCCCAATGGCCAGTCCGCCCCTGAATGTGTTTGTTCAGCTGCATAGCTGTCACTGAAAACTCACTTAAAAGGCAGCTGTACTGTCAAAACACAGTCTTTTAGTGTCTCAATACAGATTTTTGTTGTTT
>NW_023339718.1:13792930-13815656 GCF_004916995.1 Morone saxatilis
GCATTATGCTGACTTTAATTAATAGCTTTCTACTCATTATGGCACACTAATCAAACTGAATGTATTATATCATACATCTAATATGTTCTCCAACTACATTTACAAACAAGAAGAGGATGGCATAATAAGGCAATTACAATATGGTGACAATTGACCCCCAAAACGTTCAAAATGACATGATCTATTAGAACCAGCATTTCTCAAATTCCAGCATGCTCATGGGTATTCCCTTAGCCAGTTAGCTGACAGGCTATTATGAGTATGTGTATATATACAGCACAGACTATTAGCATTTGGACTGGATTTAGCGTAAACTGTCATTCAATTTCATGTAAGTTGTCTGTAGTGAGTGTAATGGGGCTTCTTTGAAGTCTGTGACACTAAACCTTTGTATTTCTTTTAAAACTTCTGCTGTGCCCTCACATGTTTCCTCAGGAGCCACGCTAGTGAGGAGGTTTATCCACTGAGTACTGAAAAAATTGTGCTATTATATTATAAATATTGTGCCCTGCTCATTATAACTGTGAAGATTCAATAACAGACAAACTTTTAAATTAAAAAAAATTAAAATTATTATTGAAAGTGTGTAAATACTGTTTATTTTACATATATTAAAAGGTCCATCCTCTGTATGTTTGTATTCAACTGTTATACAACTGTTATACAAGCTGAATTTGCGTTTCTATGTTCTCCAGTAGTTGCAGTACTTTGGTCCTTAAACTTTCTCTATTTCATCTATTTTACTTGTGATTTCCTACAAATCAAAACTGACAGCTAAATCTCACCTGAAGGTCCAATTAACCCAATATAGAAAAAATTAAATGGGAAAAATGGAAATCTACATTTCCATGACAACCTGAAAAACGTCATCATGCGATATGGCTGAATGTCCCAGAAGAGTTAAATGGAGCTTGAGGTGAGACTGTTTTGTCAATTCCCAGAAGGTTTTGCAACCTCCGAGGGAACTGCGATTAACCTGCTGCATTTAAGTGTAGGCGAAGAAAGCAGTAGCAACAGTTTTCCAATCAAGAGAAAGTGACTCTTACCCAAAAAAGTGACTCCTTGTTGTCTCTAGTCAGTAAAGAAACTGTATTTTCTCTGCCTCTGCCGTGGTTGTTTTCTGAAACCCTTGACTTTTATATGGAAACCTGATGTTCACAATTGATGTTTTAGGTGTGTAATATTATGCTACTCAATTGTACAGTAGCTGATCAACTTCTCAAATTACTTCCAGCACAGTATGTTTGGTCTGGTATCCATTTGGGTTAGAAAATGTACCACTGCACAACAAAATGGGCCCCAAAGTTCAACCTTCAATAACTTTGGATTTTTGTTTTAATTAACTATACCAGTCCACAATATTCAGCTCCTCTTATGCGTCAGACTCTTGGAATTATTCAGCAAACGCTGCAGCCAGAGGCTTTACACAAAACTCTTATGTGCCAGTCAACAACAACAAAAATAAATCAATAGTTCAAAAAACAACCATGTTTAATCTTCCCATGACCCTTTGAGCCCAGAGCCATCAAGAAAAACAGCCTGTAGGAGCCCCACAAGCACTTTGCATTGATGCTGAAAGGGGGGCACCATGAACTGGTATCCACATCCACAACAGTGCCCTGTAGCCATCGCAGTGACAGACATGGAACCTCAGAACGTCAGCCATTCACTAAAAGCCTGTCGACTACAACAAATAGGAGCTGTCAAGACCAAACACTAGCAACTGTCAATCACCTCTGGTATTTATAACAGAAATGAGCACAAGCACATATGTGCACACACATGCAGGCCCACACAAACACACACAGATACAGTCCTATTCTCCAAAATATACAAAGAGAAGATATTTCCCAAACCCCCGTCAGACTTATGACATACATACACAAGATGACATGATGGAAAACCCTTCCTGTACAGTAAGGGGCCTCCCAGATACATGTAAAGGGGCAAATATGTCTTTCTAGTTTCTATAATTTGGAGAAAACACTTGGGAATGAACAGACCTAGAACATTCATCAGTCTAAATACCTTATCACTCTAAACTTTTGCTTCCTTTTTCAACGGGCCTTTTGATAATGTTCTCATTCAATCTAAACTCTGAAAACAGCAGGGAGTAAATAACAGCATAGAAGAGGGGAGTGTAAGCTGCTACCTAAGGGGAGACAGTGGGAACTTTGACAACAATCAAAAGAAAAACAAGGCAGCAAAGCAATAAACAAACCGGGCTTTTGCTTTGTTTTGTGCTGAGACAGGAGCTAAGAGGCAGCAGGTTCCAGGCCTGACAGGATGAATTCCTGAAAACACACTGGGACACACACACACACACACACACACACTAACTATTCCATACACATACACACACACACACAGTGCAGAGGCTGCACCTACCCAACAACACAAACAAAAATCACACACTAATGTAAAGGTAAGTGGCACACAAACATACACACACAATAGTTCTTAAAAACACAATTTTGCACTTGTGTGTGTGTATATAACATAGTGGTTCCCATGAATGTATTATATACTGAATGTTATTTAACACGATTAATAATAACCTATTAAGTGTTTACATTCATACTACTTAGAAACTGTATGTTCAACCATTTATTAATTCAAGCTATTCATCCATATTAGCTATTTTAACTGTTTATCAATTACCCTACTTTTAGCTAACTATTTTAGCAATTTATCTGTTATATTCTGGTAACTATTTCACCAGTTTGTCCATTATTTCTTGCTATTTCACCATATATGCATTAGTTTCCATTCAACTGTATCAATTAGCTTACTGTTAAGCTAAATATTTAACCTGTTTACCCATTACTTTTAGCTAACATCAACTTTTTATTCATTCTTTTTACATAACTATTTTAACTTCTCTTGAACACCATACTGCTTCACAATCACTACATCTTTCTCTGTCTCCCTGTCCCTCTCCCATCGTCTCTCCATCTCTCGTTGGAAAGATGCATCACCCTCTCTTGATGTATTCCTTTTCTTTATCTCTGTAACTTCGCCTCAGCTCCTCTCTCCCCTTGCATTAAGTGACGCCTTGTTATAAACAGCCCATCAGTGAGCTGTCCATCCGTAGCTTGGCTGTGGACTGACATTTATTAAGAGTCAGCTTTGCTTGCAGTCTCACTGCCTCTCTGTGCATTCCCACATGAATACAGAGGACCAATTAGAGGAGGAACAGGGCATATGTCTACATGCTCGGAGAGGCAAGGCCACAAACACAAACAAACACCAAAACAGATACGGCAGACGGACCGAGGAATGAATATATGGAGAAACGGAGACAGGGAGAAAGAAGACAGGAGAGAAGAGGAAAAGGGGGAGAGGAGAGGGGAGGAGAGTTTTGGATTTGAATATATCTCAATAATAGTTGAGCTACTGAGGAGAATCTCCTTTGAGCAACACCAAATTAACAGTAAACTTTCAACAAAATGGGAACACTACCTACTGTGCTAAATATATGTTCTATAATAAAGGCAGAAGACAATAACTGTGCTGTGTCTGTGAAGAGACATAACAAACTTGATTAATAAATACACAGCACCTTTATTCAAAACATTAAACACACTGGGACACCCTGCACAGTCAAATTGTACAACACACTCATTCAACAATGATGAGGCTTGACATTTATGAGCAGCAGGAGGTAGCTACCGGGGCTAAACAAATAACATCCTCAGTGGTGGGCTAAATAGGACGATGGCTATTTTGCCTATTGGTTTTGTCTCAGATGAATGAGGTCACCTATGTCCTGTCTGTGCAGTTTGTGTATGTGTGCTTGTTCATTATTTGCTTGTGTGTGTGTGTGTGTGTGTGTGTGTGTATTGTCCATCTACCTCCCCAATTAGAATCCACCACATCCTGTGTTGTGGTTAGGGACAATGGGAACATGACTAGGCTTCCACCAGAGCGTATCGGTCCCACATCCGCCTCTTGAATCTTCACATGCTATGCAGCAAGACACAGTACAACACGAACACGAGTGACAATTATTGATGATGGTGATGATCCATCTTTGAGGGATCCATTCATATATTAATGACTGGGTGGAGACAGGAAGACAGGGAGATGCAAAGAGAAAGAAGCCCCTCCAGACCTGGAATCTGGAACATTGCTAGGTTCCTCGGTCTGTTATAGTAATTAATTTTTGCCTTTTACACGTAGGCCTCCATTCTGGAAAAGTTCCATGTTGACTTAAGACAGAACGGATATTAATAGAGCTAAGATGTTTGCATGGTATGTGGCATCTGGCACGCAAGCCTGAGGAAGGCACAACAGAAAGTTTATCTCATGTACAAGGTAAGAGGCTGATGACCAAAACATGACACACAGTCCACTCACACAGGTGTTCTCACTTATGTTGCCTTATTACACCTCTTCTCAAAACTAAATGGGTGTGTTCAAACTGTACTGAACAAACAGCTTACTAATGCTTGTGTTAGTTTTGCTGCAACTGTTAGGGCGGGACAATTGACACAGTTATCGCTGACTAACTTTAACCTGACTAGAGGTCAAATCAACCAGAGCAATTGCGGGATCTTTAAGAGTAACACATTGTCTGGTGTCTGTTTGTTTGGCCTTTACAGATTATACAGCAAATTACAAGGGGATAGAGAGGGACACGCAGACAAAAAGGAAAAGATAGAAACACAGTGGTGCTGAGAGAACAGAGTGGCCTCTGCTGGGGTCATTTGTCAGGTCATTAGGTTCGACAGTTAATGAAATAAAAGAATATTAAAGAATCTCTCTATACTGTCCAACACAGAGAGTGGTTGTTTCGGTGTGGAGTGTCCTCTTTCACCCACCACTTCCCACCCTACACACACACACGAATATGCCCATACACCCACCCACGCACACACACAAGTGCTCTTTTTCTCTCCAAGTCGGTCTTTCTCTCTTACACACACACACAGCTGACAGTCTCTAGGTGGGCAAGGGTGGGATTTTCACACGCCTCGCTCCCCAGAGCCCATTCAGTACAGTACACAGCATGGCAGCAGGACATACACACAAAGCCTGGGTTTGTCTGCACCCAGTAGGCCACTCACTGAACTAGAATGACAGAAACACACTGAAGCATGGATGCAGATACATGCACCGACTCACACAAACACACACATCCACACACACTGCATTTGGAGCCTTATTTCTGAGCAGCAGAGGCCTACAGAACTAGTCTTTGTCTTTTTGTGGCCCACAATGAGAACAAAAACATGGATGGACAGAGTCACTATCTGATTAACATCTTAACTAAGTAACTGACCTTTTAGAAAAACTAAATTACCAAGTATTAAGAAGGTGACTAATCTGACTACAGTACACTCTTTCCATTAAGCTGAGGCATATAAAAGTGCTCTGTGTTGGACCATTACTGTAAAAACATTACTATTATTAACGTAATCAAACTCTTGCAAAGTTTAAATGCTGTATGATGTAAGCTCAGCTGGTCCACTTTGATGGTCCCCCCTGTAGTCATAAACGGATTTTTTAGGCATTTTTAGCAGTTAATTCATAAATAATAGCCAAGGCCACCACTCAGGCACATTACAGAAATAAACATTTCAATGCCACTTACTGTTTTCTTAATAAAATATTCTGTCCTGCTTATTTTATTAAACATGGTAGTAATAAAAACTCTCTCTCTCTCGGTTTCTTTCAGGACTGATAGCGCCGAAAGGAATGCAGACAATGGATAAAGAGTCCAGAGAGGCAAATGAGTTACAACAAGTAGTTATTCTAATTCAATTCTAAAAGTGTTATGTGCTATATTTCTTCTTAATATGTGCACACATGGCACTTTTAAGTGTTTGATTTGTGCAGCATGTTGCAGCACAAGGCTTATTCTTTCTTTCTTTTTTCAACCCAAGTACATCCAAGGTCTCGTTCTCTCTCATTCCCTCCCTGTCTTCCTCTTTTCTTTTTCAAGTCCTCTGTTAGCTAACACCATTAGCTTAGTCGTATAACACATAGCCATTGTCAAGTATGTTCCTCTCTGCTCCCCTCACTATGTGTGTAGGTCCACAGCTATGCAGCAAACTGAACACATTTTGGTTAAGACAGCCGTTTTGAAAGTGTGAAAACAGTATTGAGCAACACTTTCAATAATTGTGATTACAAATCAGGAAATAAACAAGTAAGATCAAACATATAACCAATGTTTTAACATTTTACAAACTGTAACTATTTATTTCCCCAAATCCCCTTTCGATTTTTAATTTGTTTTCCAGTCCAGAAAGGTATAAGTGACCCTCAATCATTACTGAACCACAATGGTGCTGGACTTATTTTGGCAACCCACATTTCTTTGGACCCTCTGCCGTCTTCTCAGTGATTAGACTGAATAGGTTTAAACTGTGAGTTGTATAAGAGAACAGTTCTAACCCTAGACCAATCTTCTACTTCTATTATGTAGTTTCAAGAATAGCTTTGCTACAGCAACACACCTTAAGTTAATTCAAGGCTTGTTATAGGCATTATCGTGGTCTTCACACAGACACAGGAACTTGTTCCTATTTAAATCAGTACAGATTTTGATGCTAAGTTTCCAATTTATTTTACCATGGTGTTTTCTTATATTCTTATTTAAGTGCTGCTCATAGGTATCTTTGTCTCTTTCTCCATTTTCAGTTGTCAGGGTGCTTGGACCAATGTAAAGCGTTATTTTTTCTTCATTTTTTGCAGCCATTTTTTTTTATAACCTAAAAAGGCTGACTGTACTGAATCAAGCTTTGTGGCCGGCAATTCCAAACTTACTGAGGTGCAAATACTCCACAAACATATTTGTTTTTAAAGAGTTTGCATTGTTGGGGGACTTTATTGGATAAAAGGTAAACTAATTTAATCATTGTTTAAACACTAAAGGTGCCATCTGACACCTGTGAAAAATCTCATCATGCCAGATTATCCCTGGGTCTTTTCGTGTAATGCCTTTTTTGGAAAGGAATTGACTTTTAGCATTTCCTTAAATGAGTCAAACTTGTAGCTTGTGGATACAAGAGTGCAATGTGGACACCAAGATAAATACAAACTAATAAAGACATTTGTCAGCTAGTGATGAGACTATGGCTTTCCACTGGTTTCCATATAAAGGCATACTAAACAAACCACGAAAGTCAGTAGAAAAACATTCTCATTGCCTCCACACTTAGGCTTTTAAATATATTGTTAGTCAGGGTGGGTGTCAAGCTACAATTTGGGATAAATCTGGCTCACATCTTGTATGGTGCGTGCATTTGTGGTGTTTCAGAGGCAGCATGGTAACATCTGTGCTCCTCAGTGGCCTCTGTGAGCTAACTGACGATGACTGGGACTTCCGCACCACTGCCACATCTTCCATGCTAGCCTCTCGCTGCTTAGCAGCACTAACTTAAATGAAAAACACTTTCATGGAAGCATGGAGCACAAAAACATGCAGAGAAGCACGCACACAGCCACATTTTATGGGGTTAAAGGCATTGGAGTGCCTTTTGTGGTGACAGTGACACTGCTGAACTTCTATGACAAATGCTCTATGACCAATTCTTCTCCTCCCTCTCTGTGCCTCGGTCCCTCGAACTTCTCTCCAGTGAGGTAGAGCCACATTATTTTTCAACCACATGGGAATCTCTCCCTCCCTACCCGAGGGAAATATGACAGCTCCTCAACCCCTCGATCCTCCTCTTTCCCTACTGTGGTCAGTGCTGAACAGAGACAGAGTCTGGTTCTGATCAGCCCTCTAGTCGGCACGTCTGCAATGCGTCATCTGCCATATGCTGCGGTTGCTGGTTTCTCTATGGCCTTACAGTCTATAAGCCTAAACCAATATATGAGGAATAAAGTGCTTCTCTCATTGATTTGTTGCACTGCAGTTGGCTCAAGTATTTCTGGTGCCTGAAATCAATCATTAAAGCTTTCTATCATGACTGTTTTACCTTTAAAAAAACACCATTGTGTCAGTTTAGGTTGGTCATTTTCTTTACTACTAACTGTTTTTAGATCCAACTTCATGTATCAGCCAGGTTCTGACTATTACAGATCGAGCCAGCATCGCCCAAAGCTGAGCCAACGGCAGCGAGAAGAGACTGACACACACCACGCCATGTACAAAACAGTTAATACATTTTTAATAGGTGAATCTGGGGCACTTCTTTTAGAGGACTCAGAGATACTCACTGATGTTTGTCATCAAAAATTTCCCAAACCACTATATATAATACATATAAATGTACTTGGCATATATAATATGCTTAAAAAAAACACTTTTTGAAGCCCAGCGCATGATGCATGAGTGATAACTACTCAAAATAAAAGGAAATACATGCAGGAGTCTTTTTGAATTTCTGATTAAACCTCTCCATATGGGGTGGAGGAAGGAAGCAGTGCAAGCCATTAAGCTTTGCCTACATCAAACCTGTCCACCACCACCTAAGCTTTGCAATCATAATCTGACAAACTGCAGCAGTTCATGACTATTTCATTGATGTATGAACTTGAAAACTTGTAACAAAAGCCTCCAGAGAGTCTTTAAATCCAAGAACACCCTTAAAGACTCATCTAAGACAAGGCTCAGACATCTTTTCATCATCTTAAGAGGAATCCTGAGGTTTCAGCCCCTCTAGTGAATTTGTGTAATGTGAGCAGCAGAGAGCAAAGTTTTTGATACACCTCACTCCCACATCTCTCCAAACCTCCCACTCGTTCTTCATACACTTCACTCTCACTTGTTTCTTCCAAAAAAACTTGCACATTTTAAGCTCCAACCAGTGTATTTTATACATGCATGCTGTTTTATTCCTGTGGTGCTTATGACACAAAAAACTGTGCATTGATGGGAAGTTGCTCTTGATAAGAAAGTCAGCGCAATGCCATCTTAACATGAGTGTAATCTCATCTTTCAGCATCAGGTAGTGAAAGGTAAGGAAGATAACTGCAGAAAAACCTGTCCATACCTGACCTCCTTTTCAACGTTTACTCAACAAAGGGATTCACACATGACAAACTGGAGTGTCTGAATACAATACACAACATTAAATATGGGGAGAAAAGACAAAGATAGAGCAAGGACGAGGATGTCAAAAGAAAACAAGAGATGGGAGAACAAACTGGGGGAGGGGGACAAAGAGAGAGGACTAAAGATGAGCAATTTCATTTCAAGAGTGAAGCAAGCGAGAGAAGTTAATCCATTTCATAGTCACCCACCACACCACCCTTCATATGTGGTCTGTGGGAGTGGCAGGGGCTGGGCTGGCCTAGATACATGCAAAATGAATAAAGCCATAATATCCTTTGATACAAGTCTTTGAAACATGTTCAGCTCCGAGCAGCATCTGTTCCTACTTTTAATCTGGTTAGGCTGTTTCTCTAAATACAGCCAAGTATTATCGTCATCAGCAGGCGTTATGGATAGGAGGATGTGACATGATCAATGGAATGCACTAATGTGGTGGAAAATAATGTCAATAATCCCCCTTAATTCAATTTCTCAGTGTACATATTTATAGTAACTCCGTCAGAGAATATGAGAAGCATAAAGCAGCACCTGAGGAAAAAAATACAATATAAAGACAATAATGTTAATAAATAATAAAGCAGCTGACTTGGGCGTATACAGAAGTTTGATACTTGGCTCACACTGTGCTCTCTATCTCCAACAATCTGTCCTATGTGGCCTATTTAGCCCAGCCAACATCCAGAATCCGAAAACGACCAGACCTCAAAGTGTGTGAAGCCTCTCCCCGTGCTCGTCATTACCATGTTTGTTTATCTACTGCTTGCTCCCTCAGAGGAACACCCAGCCTTGTTAGGAAGGGAGAAGAAAGCTTTAAAAGTGGAAATAAGGCATACATTTCAGTCCGGTCCCAGGACGATGCGCGGTACCGAGATATTTCCATAATGGTAGCTTAACGGGAGCTAGCCGGCTGAGCGAGGGGCACGTCGCCCTCATTAAGGCACTCGCTCAGGAACAGATTAGCGCTTCATTAACATACAGAGAGAAGCGGGGGAAATTACCACTCTCCATTTCACAGTCTAAAAGGCAGGCAAAGACCAGAGTTAGAGATAAGTGGTGGGGAAAAGATGGACTCAATTTAGGGGAAAGATAAAAACCGGTGTACGGTATAAAATTTGCTATTAAGATTTCCTGAGTGTCTCTGACCGTGAATGAGCAAGACAGAGTTACCTCTCGGTCTGTCTGTACCCATATTTCTTCATTCTTTGTCAATATTCCTTTTATTCTCTCTGTTTTCACCACCTCTGTCACTCTCCTCCTCCCTCCTTGCCTGATTGGGCTTCATTATATTAGTTAGAAGAGAATGAGAGTGGTTGCCCTGGACTATACTGGTCCTTCTTTTTTTTCTAATACTGTAAGTCCCTGTACCACCCGCATCAACAAAGCCAGACTTCCCTCCTCCTAATTAGCCTGGTGCTAAAGGGGAAGGAGACCCAGTAGGACAGCATGCTGAACAATGAACTAGTTACTAACGAAGTCAGCCTGCTGGCAGGGCAGGTCATACTAAAGCTATAAATCCAAAAGTTTATTTACAATATATTAAGCTCCTTAAACTATACCAAGAATGCACTTCATAAGATGATTTGATGTTCATTAAACTTGGAAAAAATGCCGGCTGTAATGTGGTAGCTGCAGTTCCTCTCTGTCCGTTCATATTCAAAAGTCAGAGATCAAGAAGCAAGTTCTGCAGAAAAGATTAATTAGCCTTTTGCTGCAGTGAATTAGTTTTTAAAAAAAGACCAAAGTGGCCAAACAAAGCCTCTGAGAAACACTGCGATTAGGATTCTCAAGCTAATTCTCCAAATGTGTGTGGACATCGTATGCAACAGATTCATGTACTGTTAGACTGCCCTTCACCTCTTCATGCCCCAATCTTTAAGTCATAAATCTCAATGAAGTGTTTTTAACCTTTAGAATTATTGGGCCTAATTAGGAAAACTACCTGTCACAAGAAAGGAAAATATAGGCTGACTCCCACTTGAAAAAACGAAACTTAACTCAAAAAAGTGTCTAATTAGGAAAGCTACCTGCAATAAAATACTTCCATAAGGGAGAAATGAACTTTTCTAACCTCTAACTTTGCACACGTCTGTCCTAATGTTTTGTGACCCCCACAAAACGAAATATTTCAACCTTTCTAAGATGTTTAATTAGGGAGAGACCTGCCATCACACTCATGTCCCATTAACATTAGGGAGATTTGAACTTGTCCTAAATTATCTCCTTCTACTTATATCTGTATCCTGATGCAAAATGTAACCAAAAAACTATTTTGACCTTTGCTTGGCTCCAATTAGTGAAACAGCTTGCCATAGGAATTTGAGAAATAAAAGAAAACCATGGGAAACCTATACATTAATTCTCCCCTCTTATGTCTGTGTTCCCCTCCTTATCATACAGTATATTGTACCCCTATGTCTAACCGCATGCTACTCACACCTTGTCTTTCTCTTTACTGAGCTTGCTGAGGGGTAGCTGATTATCTAAAGGTTGGCAAGGTTATTATTACCTACACAGTCTGAGCTGACTTTGGGCAAGAGGCACTCAGACTGAACAATGTGCTTGAGGTTAATGAGATGTGCTTCATTCTTTAAAGAAAAGAACATGTGTCAAATGTCTGTGAGCTCAAGCTTACTGAAGCCACATTAACCTTACAGGAGAGTCCTTTTACTCACTCACTTTTAGTCACAATTGCCCTTTTTTTTACCCAGAAATGTATCCCTTGACCCAGGTTTAACTTTAACCTGAACTAAAAGCAAAGGTCAAACATGAGATAAAAGCAAAGAGATAAGTTAAACAGCTTTACTTGACTGATATTAGTGATGACACAGTGCACACAGTATCACACTCGGCACTCCAAATCTGTGCTAGAGCTGCAGGCTACAGAACGTCTTCTCACTAGTTTGAGTAACTATATCATTTACATTGAAGCCAGTCCACTAATATAAGATGTTACTTCTTGCATTTTAAAGTGAAAGCAAATAAAGCAAATAATAAAGAGAAAATGTTGCTGGATGCTGTTTTATATGCTGCAGATTAACCCTCCAAGTCATTAAAAATGCAATAAATAGTGAAATTACCTACATTTTTCCACTGCAAGAAGTCTGATTTCCCTATAGAATCTTGCATTATTTTTGCATCCAATTTTCACCTGTTTTTCCATATTGAATTTAAAATTTTGCTTTTGGTATTAAAACTTAAATGAAAAAGTCAGTCTTGCGCAGATTTGTAAGGAAACCAGTTGTTGAATCATAGTTAATTTAAATGTAATGACTACTCAGACACCAAAACTGTAAAACTTCCTAGTATAAGGTGACTCTTTGCAACACCATGTTATTGATTGATTGCAATATACTAAACTTACCAACCAACCCAATTAGAGTGTGGTCACTTACATTGTAATAATTTAAATGTACTAAACATGCCTTTTACTGTAAAACTTCATATTTTCTACTCATACGTGACTGAATTAACTATTCCTCTTGTTCACCACTGCCTTGCTCTCCCTAAAACACCTGTACAGTCAGTATGGTTACAGACAGGATTAATAATAAATTAACCAAACAGACAGAACCATTGCTGCCAGTGAGAACATTGAATTAAACTCTAATAAGCTCAACCTGTGCTGTGAGGTTCAGTCACATGTGAAACAATTAGACTGCGGCATATCTTAGTTGTCAGAGTCTGCCGCAGAGCTGTAAACTGATGTCAAAGGAAGAAATCACCCTGACTGGTAACCTTTTGGTGTAATAGTAAAGGAATAGTTACACCTTTTAGGAAATACACATTTTAGTGGGTTTTAAAAGCAGTTATGTAATGGAACTATTTCTTAAATAAACAATAGCTTATCCATCTGCCAAGCAATGACTCCACTGGTTGCCTGGCAACCTTACAATGATAACAAAATGTCAGTTATAGCACCTAACTCCCTATAAAACCACAAGTCATGATTTTTTACTTCCTGTTTGTGTATAAATTAAATAAATTCCAAATAATGTGTTCATTTGTGACCTTCAGGTGTGCCTGTTAGGAACAACATACAGACATGAAAGTGGTATCGATCTTTTCATCTGTGTGAAGAGTTCTGTTTGATGTAATGCATCGCAGTGGACCCACATTGAACATCAACTTGATAGACAAAACAGTCTCACCACAGGGGCCATTAGGTAGTTATTCTGGAGTTTTCAACCACACAATTTTTTTCTCAGCAGGTGGAGTTAATGCAGTTCTCGTAGAGCTCAATTCATTAAATCCACTTTAAACTTCTCAGCCAATAAGTCCTTACAGTGTTCAGAAAAACAATGTTAACACGTATGTGATTTATCCCGATGTATATATCAGATTATATATATTATATGATATAAATCAATAGTGGAAACATAATATTCTTCATACACGATATTGTGACAATGATTTCATTTTACCAAGCCCTAGTGCAAGAGTAAACAGAATTTCCATCATTCAGACATACTCACAGAACAGACGTCACATTTTTGTCATAGCAATAGGCACAATATCTGGATGCTATAATGCATTCCTGAAATAAAATCCAACCCTGCGAAATAACATCACAGACCTAACTCATTCCAATGCAGTAGCCTAGATTCTTTTTCTTTCTTTCAACTTCTCACAGAGAGAAAAAAAACAGATATGAAAGCTTTGATTGTACTTTATCCTTGAAGTGTGAAAAAGTAAACGAAGCCCAAGCAAAGAGAGCAAAAGAGAAAAAAAAATGGTGGGAAAGAAGCTTCAGGTGTCATCCAGATTCCACAGCTATCCTTTAGTCTTTCATGACCAAATCAAAACATACCCAGTGTCTCTCGTCTTCATTGTCAACCCCTTTACTGCCTCTCTCCCTGCCCCTGCTCCTCCATCCATCAACCAATGTTTTTATAACCTGAAGCACACACGCTAATACACATACTGAGATTGCACAAATACTACATATGCCACACACGCACACACACTAACACACACACACACACCACAGACAGGCACACATCATCACCACCTTTAACCCTTCCTGTCTCCACTCTCAAGTCAGTGGAAATGTAGCCTCTGCCTAGAATGCTGAGGGCTGAGAGTTGTTTTTAAGCCATGCTTTCACTATCTCAGGTCAAAATGCTTTCTGCTGAAGGAAGCTCATCATCCCGCAAACTTTGAAAAGGTCTGTGAAAGGTTTTCCAATGTTTCAAGTCGAGGTTGCGTGCTGTCTCTCTCAAAAATGGATGACTTCTGTCGCCTTAAGTGCCTCGCTAAAAATGCAATTCCGAGCTGAACTTTGCCATTTACCTGTGGGGGTACGGTAAGGTGCCATCTAACTTTAAAACTCTTAGCGGTGCCTGTGATAATAATAAACTCTATCCCATGTTACAGGTATGCGAACCAAAACCACAGCCTATTGCTACAACCGCCTAATTTGGGATATTTGAGATAACTTTGAGAGTTTTAAAACTGTATGAGTAACACAGCCACTGGCAAGACTGAAATATGCCTTCAGACAGAATTAACTACATTTCAAACCATTTTGTGACAAAAATGAACCCTTAAAAAGGTGGTGTGTGTGTGTGTGTATGTGGAAAACTGTCTCCCTTTGAGTGCTTCTCCCATCCCTGCTGTGACTAAAAGGATTGTGGGGATTTTTTGACGTAATGGCAGGGAGAGAAAACCATATTGGGAGCCATTGCCAAAAGGCAGAAGAGGATTTTTTTTATTTATTTTTTTTTTACATCCTCCCCATCCCTACCCCTACTTCCTCCCTTCTTCTTCTCCTGCTTCTTCTTCTTCTTCAGGTCTTCTCCCTCCTCCTCCTCAATACCCTATCTCTTCATTCTGCTCTCCACACCGATGTGTCTCTTTAGAGGCTTCAGAGCCTGGGTGTCTTATCAAGGCTTCCCAGGTCTACGGGCGAGGCTGAGGAGAAGCTACTGTCAACCCCACTCTCTGCTATCAGCCCCGTGGCAGTCACAATGAGGCCGACATGCATACTCAAGCAAGCACATTCACACATGGAAATAAATGCACACACACACTGGTTTATCAACCCCTAAACAAAAGTCTGGTTTAGACTAGAGTTATTTTCCTACAGGGCTCCAGCAGAAAGAAAAAATGTGCTTAATGGACATAATTGCTTTATGAAAACTGTCAAGAGGAACCAGACCAGTAAATAGAGACTGGGTGAAGCTTACAACAAGCTGACAGCTTATTCAAATAAGATGCTGAACACATCTAAATCGTATCCAGTCAGTGAAAGGCAATGCATATGAAGTGCATTATTTTCAAATGTGATTTTAAGGAATAAATTATGATAGCACTGAGGTTTGCTTTCTGCTATTCTCTGAAAAAACAACAACAACCATCTTGCTAAGTATGCTTTAGTTTTCCCCTGTTACGGGAACAATAACAACATTTCTATCCATCACCAACTATTTCAAAAACATAAACCAACTATTTGTTTCCCATACTTCACTCCTGCCATTTCTCAGCCAGCTGCCCAGTTCGTCACTCTAAGACAAGAACACCCATTGACAATTTGACACTGTGTTTATTATTTTAGAGCAATTAACCTTGAATATGCAGTGAGTCACATCGTGAAAACATGCAGAAAAACATTCTTCAAATCAATTGTACGTAAGGTCTGTGGCAGGGCAGACAGACTGAGACAGGCGACATGAACAGACATGTAGGCTGGTTGGTTCTTTGTCCATTGTTTCTCCGACTCTGCAGGTGTGACTAACAGACGAGCAATCTGAACGAAACCCATTGTTTTACTTGATGACCCACAAATAACACACACCACAAACACACTGAAATTACTTATTACCTGCTTAGAGGTGAAAACATCTTAGTGGCTTCCTGTTAAAGTATGCATTTGCAAAACCACATATAAGTAAGTTTGTTTGCATTTGTGTGCCTGGGGAGGGTGTGTGACTTGGAAGGAGGAAAAGGTGGGTGTGCCGTAGCATGCCGGAGAGACACATTTCAGCATATTTAAAAATGACTACACCCAAAGGAGCTTCGGTTAGCAGAAGGCATCAAAAAATGTATACACATGCCAGAAAGATCAGCCAGGGTCATCAATCTGTATCTCCCTGACATGAAAGTTTCCTGGCTGAGAGAGTTTGTCACTAACATATCTTAATATAAAGAGACTTTAATTTGAGGTAACATTTGGAAGATGTGTGAAATCATTAAGGCTTTAACTAATGTTAGATATATTATACTTTCCCTTGGGGAAATCTGTTCTCTTCATTTGACCCATCCAAACTAATTAGAAGCAGCAGGCACTTGCTGCGCAGCACCCAGTGACCAACTTCACATCTTTGGTCAAGGGCAACAGCAGGGGTATTCCCTATATCTTACATTTTTGGGTAGATGAGAAATAATTCACCCAAGAAAAACCATGCAAATTCAGGAAGAACAAGATCAGTCCCAAAAAATGTTAGACACTGAACTTCCTGTACATTTTGCAAGGCTTTCATTTGTCTTAATTTGGTCATCCATCCTGCGAAATCAACAAGCTTGTGAGTCTTCTCTATGTGATTATTTCACACCTTACAGATCATTTTCAAACTGACAATATGAAATAGCATAGGCTTTATATCTCTGAGATTACTTCTGAGAACAAAATGAAAAAATACCCACTGTAGCCAAAATGAGAAAAATATTGCTTTGGTGAGTTGAAGCGTGTGACATTTACCTCTGTTAACCTTTGTTTTCTGTGGATTTTTCTCACAGCTGCGTGTAAAGTTAAATCCCAGCTGTTTTACATTGCCTAGAGTCCAGCTGCCCTGGTATACACAACAGGATGGGATGGAAATCACCTGCAGTATGCATTTACTCAAAATAGTCAGCAGAGATGTTTGTTTGAGAAGGTGAGCAAGAGAACCAATATCCTATCTACAGTACAGTATACGGTATGGGTTTAAGAAAGAGTGTATTAGTATTTGTGTGTTTTGTTGTGTGCACACACATACATATGTGTACGGTGGGGCCAAAGCCTCGGAAACATCGAGGCAGAAGACGCCTACATAAACAAGTGGGTTCTGACACTTGTACTAGGATTTAGAACAATGCAGATTATTTCTCTACACCCACCACCACTGGCATGTTCTGGCCTATCTGACAAGCTGTCATCGTCAGCATTGTTCCCTCTGTGCTACTGCATAGTGACAAATGGTACGAGCAAAACTGTTTGTGTAGGAGAATAGCACAGATTTAAAAGAAAATGTCATACTACAGTACATAATCTCTGCCATTGGCAATCATAGATAGAGCCATTTGTATTGAATGTACCTACACTGGTATTAACTATCAAATATAGAGCTGAATGCCTCACCGGCACTGTCAAATACTGTATCTTAAATGGCAGTCCTTCACCATTCACATCAAATGTACAATGCTAATGATAATGTTCAAAAGCAGTGCCAACAGCTACCACCCATCTTAAAACAATATGTTGGTTGTCTTCAAAGCTGCAGTGTCAGTTTTATTTGGCTTTCAACAACACATCATTCAAACTGAAAATGAATGCAACCTACAAGCTGTTGAACCACCACCAAGTCACAGCTGGGAGCAAGTTGGAAGGTTTTTAAAGTTGATTTAAAATGTGGGGATATATTCAGATCACTGGAGGGGAATTTGGGACTACAGTTGTGTGTGTGTATGTGTGTGTGTGTGTGTGTGTGTGTGTGTGTATTGCACATCTGTTTTCACATGATGCTTGTACAACATGAGAGTGCATGTGAGTGTGTGTGCATGCGTGTAGCATCATTAGAGGAAGGTCAGCGTGACACTAGCAACACTACTTCATAAATAATGTAAAACGATACAGGAATTAGACTTTGTAATTACACCTCTCCACGGCACTATGGGTGTAGTTTGCATGTATGTCCGTGTGTGCATTAGGGGCGTGTGTGTCTCTGTGTGTGTGCGTTTGTATACGCTCTAATTAGCTCCAAGAGAATAACATTGGCTAATAAAGTGTTGCATTAGTTAGAGCAGAGGATGAAGAAGGCAGCACAGGGCTCAAAATGCCTCGGTTCATTAGAATTTGAGTGTTTTTTTGTGTATGTGTGTGTGTGTGTGTGTGTGAGTGTGTGCAAATAAAGAAAACTCGCAAGAGGAATACGTGAGAGAAAGAAAAGACAGAGACAATGTTTCGAAATATGTGTCCTCACAGGCTTATACTGTATTTGTATGAATGAGCACGACTGAATGGCTCATGTTTATAAAGTGTGTCTGGCAGTGAGTGTACCTGATTGTTGCACTTGTTGCACACTGCCACTTCAAATCCAGCTGCTGTGACTTAGCCTCAAACAGCACATGGTATTTGGCCGCAACTCAATGACATTTAGCGTTGACCGATAGGGACTGTATGTCACTCCAATTAGAAGAAACACTCCCCTGTACGGCAAGCTGTTAGACAAACCTCGACTCCTCCCTGCAAATTTTGGGATGAATTATTGAAAAGGGCAGAGCTGAGCACCTTGATGAGGTTGGCACATTTGGCTGGCTGAATGGTCAAACTGACACAGCTTGAGGAAAGAGGAAAAAGGCCACTGCTATCTCAGCAGCTCAGAGCGTAGATGGTTCAGTGGCTTTGTCTGGAAGCTGGGCCTTATCACGCGACCTGCTGGGCTTTCACCCAACTCACCCCGGAGACAGCTTATATGACAGAAGTCAACGTGATGGTAGCCATTTATCAGATTAAAAGATTTTGGTATTGTTGTATTCGTCATAAATGTGAAAAGGTGATTAAAAAATGGTTTTGTACTGCTTTTGTGACTTAGTTGGACACATACTCTGTATACTCTGTGGCTGTATAGTTACAATATGAGTGATTCTTAATGACAAAAAATATTTGGGAAGCATTTCCCTGTTAAAGTGAAAATGAATCCTCAGTGAATCTGCGCAGGTGTCTTTTGTTTTCGTGGCATTGTGTAAAAGCCGCAGTGAATGCCTTCAGACACACAATTGGCTTCACTCAAGTATTTTCACACAGATTGTAGATAAAATTAATGTTATTACTGATCAATTTTGCAAAAACAGAGGACACAATGATGTGCCTTGAAATTATGGGCTTCCGTAAAAGTTTTGTGTCACCGCACCAAATTGTCTTTTAATATTCTGAAATACTACAGGAAAGGGTGGCGCAGAAAAAGCAATATCTCTCAAGGAAATGTCAGCTGTGCTGTTGGTACTGGGTGGCCATCATGAAAGCACAGCCGAATCAATTGTGCATTAGGATATCGAATAAATGTATTTCTTTGTTTTCAACAGCAGACGCCAAGAAAACAAAATAGCACTATATCAAAGCATTCATCATTGTGTTTCATGATTTTGTTTTCATAGATGTTTTTAATACACAGCCAAGTGCCATTGGGACATTTACTTAAGTGGCTAAACAGAGCTGACTGAAATCTAATTTACATTTTACTTTTTGTTACATTTCAAAAGCTTTCATACAATTCACTTGACAGCTGAATGAAAACAGCTACAGAGCCACCCAGAAAACTAAACTGTTCGGTGCTGTTGTAGTTCCTGAGTGTGTGCATGCACCTCTTTCATGTGCCTGTGTGTGTGTGTGTTTGAGAAATATAGAGTGTGGTAGCTGTCCCTGAGTGTTGATGGAAGCTGCTGATGACAGAACGGTGGCACCGGGTTCTTTTCTGTCGTGCTCCCCAGGCCCCTGACCCACCTAATTGGTTTTCAGTGTTTAAAAGACCAAACCATCAAAGACGCGACTGTCAGTTCGACTGTGTTCACTTTCGGAATCAGTTCTCTCTATTATTTATAACTGACAAGCAAACTTTGTGAAATACACTCTCAGATATACAGACGAGAATCCAGACATGTATACACACAGACATATTCTGATGAGGAACTCTTAGGTGATCATGAACGCACACTTGTGCTTCCTCTACAAACTCACACACACACACACACACACACACACACACACACTCTGATGCAGGCATGTAGACACATATCAGTGTAAGAGCATTCAAAGAGAGGCAAGTCAGCCAGCACACCCTGACACAGCAAAGAGAATATATGACCAAAGGGGGCTTCATCAGTGTGTCTTTGTGGGAGAATTTGTGGATGTGTGTGTTTGGGAAAGGAAAAGTGAGATGGACAGTGTGCGTTTGCATCTGTATGTGTTTTAGAGAGACAGATTTTGTGTGTGCATGTGAGCGTGTGTTCAAAGCCTTCATATCTTGCCTCTGCACAGACTCTGCAGAACTGTTCTGACAGTACAGAAGTACAAACACTGATACAAGTTCTGTGGGAGTTTTTTGCTCCAAACAATGCAGAAAAAGGCTCGCGCTAGTGATCAAAGTTGTAGAATAACCCAAGGAAACATCACTGCATAATCCTAGCCATTAAAAATAGGCTCATAAATTCTTGTTAAACTCTGTTGAGCACGAAAATAAACGTCAAACACATAATGGACTTGGAGGCTTAAATGTTAAATTTAAATCACGCAAGCGTTTGACACAAAGCCTAAAACAAACAAATAAAAACATGTTACTGAGCTCTCAGCTGCCTCAAAATGGCTCCACAAATAGGCCAAACTTCAAGAACTCCTCACATAGCTAAACAAACAGCCTCCTGTTCAGCCTCTTTCACATCAAGATGTCTGCTAACGTCTGAAGAAAGAACTGAAACCACAACAAACAGCGAGCCTTTCCTTCCTTCCACGCATGCATCTGCAGCCTGCATCTCTCATCCCCTCGGCTTTGTTTTGACCATATTTCTACATTGCCACCCAGCTAATCTCTGCCTACAGCACCTGCCCTACCTTGCCATCAAGGCTACACCAGATAGCATAGGGGATGGAGTTTGTCTTTGATTAGGGGGGCCTTGATGCAGCTAAGCTATCTAGCTCCAATCTGAACTTGTTTTTTTCTTGTCTGATGGGACTCCATCTCCACCAGACTGGCACTACTGGATACAGCTCAAACCAGGAGAGAACCTGGCTCCAACGATTCCCACCCACACATGTTTAGCTAGACACTACAAAGACTGTACGCACACACACACACACTCTTTTATCCCAGGCTGTGTTTCCCTTTTTAGGGTGCCAATCAAACGTTCATAACAACTTGTTTTTGGACTTTCAAAAACATCTGTCTCCACCTGCCTGTCGTTGTTTCTTTTCTTCGTTACAATATATTGAAAAGAAAAAGGAATCACAATATGAGTTTTGTCAATATCGCAGAGCAGCCTCTTTCATTCTCCGTCTCTCTACTACTGAGATAGTGCTTCAAGCGATAAAGCCTGCCTCTATTATTAGCAGTGTAATGGAGGGCTGTGGTTGTGAGGATCTGACAAGGAGATGATAACAAAAGTGCTTACTCCTCCGTTCTCCCGCGCTCCTCCTATATCATTTAGAAAACAGTCGCAGTGCAGCGGCAGATCATGGCCAGCAAATGGCCTTAGAATATTACTGCTGCCACAGTAAGCAACACTTACCATTACTCAATTTGTACAGGCATTAAAAAGAACATCATTAAATTTGAGAATTTATCTGTTATTCCGCTACTCTAACATGCTCCAATAAATATTTGTGATCATGCACAACAACCAGATGCCAAATTAAAAAGAGAAATTAAGAAAGAGTCAGACTAGTCAGAGCTGTGAAAGCCTAGAGCTGGTCTCAGGGTTGAGTTTCCTATTATGGACACACAGCTGCGTTGTTGGAGATTTCACACCTAGTGGTTTTGGCAGTTCTCAACCAAAACATTCCCAGAAAAAGACCCCTGGGTGCTTTTCCAGATGCATTTATCGTATCTCCTAAATTATTATATTTGGAGAAGCTCCAGATTTGACACCTGGTGACATCATGAAGTTGAAGAGTTGAGTCTGAGTTTACTCAGATCAGGCTTTAGGGAATGTGTTCCTCGTGTTGCCAAATATAGACTGATCTCTGTTTGACTAGAGGTCTATCATGCAGGAATTAACTGAGTAGAGATACTCCTTAGATGGAGGTTTTTGGTTTTTTTTTACAACTTGGGTTTTATTTTTATAGTTTTTAGCCAGTTGCGATAACAATATGCTCAGCAATATTAGTAATAGCTGAGATATGGGAACACAGAGACATTACTTCAGACAGGTTGTAAACAAGCCAAAACTTTCGGCAGATTATTGAAGGAGGTAAAACAAAAGTGAGTGCTTGTGAAGCGTCTGTAATAATCCATTATTACACAGCGTTATTATTACAGCTTTAGCAATTAGGGGTCAAAGTTGAACCAGGACACTGTTTTTAAAAAAAATGTGATGTTATACAAACAATACATAAAGTACAGTTTGAGTAATAATCTTTAGAGCTGCAACGATTAGTAGATTAATCAGTTAGCCAAATGACAGAAAATGAATCTGAAATTATTTTGATAATCGATTACTTGTTTTTCTTTGTCATATATGACAGTTAAAGGAATATCTTAAGGTTTTAGATGGCTAATTGCACAAAACAAGCAAATTGAAGACATTTTTTACAACTTTTTAACATTTCACAGACTAAACGTTTAATTAATTAATCGAGAAAACACTAATACGTTTAGAGCTTGCTTGTCCTTTCTCATTCAAATAAATTCGGCAATGCTAGCAATGTTGCCACCAACAGTTCCAGTGTTCAGTGTTATTTTTCTTCAATAGGAAAGATGGGCAAAACTACAAAAATAAGCCCACAGTTGTATGAAACCAGAATTTCCCTTT
>NW_023339718.1:13815670-13815993 GCF_004916995.1 Morone saxatilis
ACATACACACACACATGCACGGGTAGACACCCACACACAAGTAGTATGGCAGAGGAGAAGCAGACTGAACAGTGACCATCAGCAGATACCAAAACATACCATGGGCCATATCCCAGTTTGTGAAAAAATGTGTGAGAAAATCTCCTGCTGAGAAAGTGTGTGAGTTTTCTCTATTCTCAAGATAAAAAAACACAAGAAACAGTATCATGCACCTCCCTATAGGCTAATGTGAGAATATGATTATTATACTACAAGTGTGCCTGTACTTGTTCTGAGATGAAAGTCAATAACAGCCTAGGCGTGCCTGTGTATGTGTGTGTGTG
>NW_023339718.1:13816016-13843583 GCF_004916995.1 Morone saxatilis
GTGTGAGTGCTTGTAAAGAATTTGGATGTAACAACAGCAGTAAAGGCAACCGAAGCCATTGGTTGAAACCGGTAGATTTCCAGGGGTGTATGTATTTAGAGTGCTGTGGGCGACTCTGAAAAGCCTTCAGAATAAAAAAGAACAGTTTCCCAGAATGCCACCTGATGTGTGTGTGTGTCTACTGCACGTGTGTGAGTTTCTGCTGTGTATTTTCTTACTTTCATGTACATGAATTTGGCTGGATTTATGAACATTTACATCAAAATGTGCTATATACCTTTCTGTATACGTGTGTGTGGGTGTGTGTGTGTCTGCATTATGTCTAGCATTCTCAAAGTGTGGGTGTTCTGCCAAGCCAAGAAAGTGACATATCGGAGCAGCTTCCTCTATCTATAATTCATAGTGCAGGCTCTAAACAAAGAACAGAGTGTTCGGCTCCCATCAGACATGCTACAGGGGAACCAACACGGTTGCTAAAGCTGCAAACAAAATATAGCTGGATAGCTAGGACCTGGAGCTAATAAGAGGTATTACAGACTGTGATAGTATAAAAGAGCCCCCAGACTGACAGGCAGGCAGGATGACAGCCACATGTGGAATAAGGGATACTTTTTTCTCTCCGTCTCTTTCTCTTTCTCTCCGCCTAGATGGATTTTCTCTGACCCACATTATCAGGAAACAGACGGGCTGACATATAAACAGGTTTGAATATGACTCAGTGTGCTGTCTACACTGAAACAAAGGCTCTTTCAATGCTGTGCCATTTTTCTTTTGTTGTGATAGACACCTGCAATCACCCCGCGCTCACTTGGAGGACAATCATGCAATATTTAGAAACTCCAGCTCCAATCATTCTCAGAGGAAAGATGCAAGATTTATACCCACTGTCTGTAGAGGTTTGTCTTGTCTACTACATCGGCTGAGGCTTGTCGAATTAGTCATACTCACCACTCATAGCTGAAGAGAGTACATTTGTAACTTTTCTTTTATACATAAGGTGTGGTGGTAATAAAAAATATTCAATATTTTATATATATTCCAAAGCTCTAGTGCTGAATATAATAAAAATGTTATTCAAACTACATAGTAGTACTAAAATGATAAGTACTGAATATGAGCAAGGATGTGTTTTATTGCTAAAGAAATCATCTTTTTATTTTTCCCACTTTAAGTAATTTGTCAAGCAAAAAGCACCAAACATTTCCTGTGTATGGATCAGTGTGAGGCTTTGCTGCTTTTCTTTGTTTCATATCACTGTAAATTGAAAATCTTTAGGCACTTTTGGACTGTTAATCAGACAAGATAATCAATGTGAAGATACCTTTGAAGTCAAGTCAGTTTTATTTATATAGCCCAATCTCACAAATTACAATCCGACTCAGGGGGATTTACAATCTGAACAACATATGATACCCTCTATCCTTAAACACTCCATTCAGATAAGGAAAAACTACCCAAACATTCACTTTAACAGAGAGAAAATGAACAAATCCCAGACCCAAATGGAAATTGTGATGGCATTTCCACCATTTGCTGACATGTTATGGACCAAACATTCAGTCAGCTAATTGAGAAAATAATTGACAGAATAAATTATTAAAATAAGATAATCTTAGTTGCACCCCTATAATTATATCTAGGCCATGGAACTGTAACAAATCCACTGGAGTACTTTTAAAATAACACACCTAATTCCCACATTTCCTTGAGAATAATAATGTTAATGCTGACAACATGTGTCAGTTGCTTCTGCTGTTGCTTCTATTTATTCAGTGCATTGAGATGTTGTGACAGTTCCACAGGGCCTACCTTTCATCTGCTCCTGTGAGCCTCAGTTTCAATACCTCCATTATCGGTGGGGCATGTATGTGCTGTAATTAAAATGCTACATATTGTTAATAGCAAGTGACATATGTGGTGCTCTAAACACACAAATTGTCATGGGCTTTACCTATCAATGTGACGCTTACTCCAATTATCACAAAGACAAATGAGCCAGGCAGATGGGGGGTATGTTCATTAAGATGAAAAGAAAAAAAGAGAGGAGAGAGACGATAAAAAGAGGTAATATAGAAAAAAGAAAGATGAGCGATTGCAGATATGGAAAGATAACGACACTAAAAAATGGTGTGAGAATGTGGCAATGGTGGAATGGGAAAAGTGGCTCTTCATAACTGATGGAAGGATCATTTTTTATCTTTTCATATGTCACTGTGAGTCATCCTTTAGAGCAGCTGAAAATAGCATTCTCACCAACTGCACACGCAGTGTGTTTCTCCTCTCATTCATTTCCTTCAAACACCGAGCAACAATCAGAGGATGTTCAACACAAGGTAGGGGAGTAAGTGAAAAGTTTGGAGTTTTATAGTGCACAGGTAATAATGTGTATATGTGCTCAATAGAAAGAGAATTGAGTTTAATAAATGGTTCACTATCAAAACTTCACCATCGCTACATACACCTAATATAATAATATACATAACAGATGGCTTAGAGCTGTACATGCACTAAAGAGAGTGTAACTACAGGCTGACATAAGACTGTAAACTGTGATTTGTCCACTTTAAATAACCTTCAATAGGGTCTTACAGACCTTCTCCCCCCACTGTTGTGTTTTATTGCAATAATAATACACAAATGTTTTGGCTGTTACTCCTTATACAGAAGCTACTGTATTTCCAGTTCAGACTCAATATCTGCTGCCATTGTTACATGCTGTTTACAAGAAGGTTTTCTCTTTCAGAAAACGTAAACACAGCTATTTCTGTTTGTGTTACATATGTAGCACAACAATAAATGTTTGCAGTGTCGTCAGCGCCTATTGCAACATGTGACAAAGGCCCCCTGCCGAATCCAAGCCCGAGTTCTTGTGGTTACACTGTATGTATCCCAAAACCACTGGGTCACTAGAATATGTTGATGTTGAACAATAATCAAGCTGTTATATGCAGAAAGAGGGATATTAGTCAAGATATGGAGTTTAAAGAGGGCACAGTCCAACAGAGAAACTGATCATCAAAGATGATGAAAAAAAAGAATCACAGACATTGAGAAGCAAAGCATAATGCTGATTTGAGGTTTAAATCAACATGTACAGTATGTTCTATTTGAATGGCACCTGAAATAATGTCTAGAAATAGTCTGGTGCTTTCACATTGTTTGTTCACACCTCCCACACTTCCTAGATGGAGGGTGCAAACATTGAAAGGAGACAAATCACATTAACCACCTAAAAACTGCCGAACATTGAATTGGAATGACTAAGGCTGGCAGTTTATCCGTGGGCAGAGGGAGCTCTGCCTCTGCGGACTATTTATCCAAGGCTTACTGTTTACAAGACTTTCAGCTCAACCCTCAGGCCTTTCAACTTTTGAATTTAGGCCATGCCCACACTAGTGAGGATACATCTGAAAATTCCCTCAACATGTAAAGCAGGTTTCTAGCATACTGGCTAACATATTTGTAGTCATTTACTAAAAAACTTGCTGTTTACAGCAAAATATCTACTTCTTTTTTTTTACATTCTCAAACAATGTTTCTGATACTATTTATTGCCAGCAGAGTCTGCTATTACCGCAATAGATTCTGGTTGCCTTCACACGCACAATAAGAGTCACAGGAAACAATGCAAGCATGTAATGTCACGTTTGTAATTTTATCTTACGGATATCAGTTTACTGTTCACTCTTCCAAAGTCATATCAAAGGTGTATTAAATTGTACCAAAATGCAAACCAAACATTTCCCACTGCTACTGTGTCACGTTGAAAGCATTCAATGCTTGGGTGGCTTTTAGTGTGAAGTAGTGCACAGGAAAATACAACACTGAAAAGTTGACAAACATATTCAAAAAGCTATGTTTTCCCTGTCCACGCTACTATGTGAGACCAGTCCTATTTAATTCAACCACTCCGGAGTGTAATGAAAAGAAAATTTATATAAGTTGTTCATCACCTTTTATCAACCAGTAGGAGCTGAACTGAAAAATAACCATATTTTTACCTATTTACTGCTGTAATATTGTAAAACATTTCCTAGAATTCATCCTCAGGCCTTTTTTAAACCCAAAATAAAAATTTGTGTTTAAGAGCCTCTAAATCAGGAGGCTTGACACTGCAGAGCCAGAGAGAATGGAGACGCTCAACAGCTCCAGCGCCAAGATAAACAAGCCAAGGAACACGAGCCGTGTGTGAGCCATAACAAGATGATTATGGTGGTGGCAGCTAGTTACCATTGCCTGATACGGAGAAAGAGGGAAGGTGCCATGTCATGTACCAGCCTATGCTGCCAAGCCCATAAACCCTGTCTACTTTCCAACAGGGCTGGAAAATGATGTACTAACTGAAAAGCAGCCACCAGAAGAAAGCTGCAATGGTGAGGTATTGAATGCAGCATTGCATGATATAAACTAATATGGAGATAACCATTTTGCATTCTCGCTAATTCTAGTGATCAACAAAACCCAAGTTTTACAAATCAAACCTCAAGTTTCTTCCTGCAACTCCATGTTCACCTCTGCTGAATCTGCTTACTACGACGTGATGTTGAGAAAGCACCTGAAAAAGCTGTGTCAAACCTTAATCTTCTTAATGTGTGAGAGGTGGCTTAAATAAGAGACGAAGCTAGCCAACATCTTCTAGTGTGAGCCTTAACCAACCATCGGTGTGCCAGGTTCTAGGATAAGTGGCACTCAACCCCTGCAGCCAAGGCCTCCATTTTTGAAACAGTATGCATTTTAATGTATTAGGTTGGCACAAGGTTGGAGTGGGGGTCACGGGCAACCAAGCTCTGTGTGTGTGTGTGTGTGTGTGTGCGCGCGCATGCAGAGAGAGTGCTCGAAACAAGACGAGTAACGGCTGCTATTCACAACTGTAAGGCCCATTTTTTCCACTATGTGGCAGAGCTAGAAGATCGCCAAGGCAGCCAGCCTGTGCCCCCATGGTATGTAGACACTGTCGCTCTCATACACAAGGAGAGAGAGGGGGGAGGAGTGTGTGTGTGTGAGAAAGAGAGAAGGCGAGTTAGGGAGAGTTTACAGTACAGCTTGTGGGAGACAACGTCAGCTGCCCCTCCAATCAAGCATAAACATTTCATCACTGACCAACAACACAAAGCCAGACATAAATATGGTGTCATCAACAAACATACTGTTAGTTACAATAAGAGACAGTAATCTTTTCCATTTCTTTGCAGTGCAATTCAGTTCATGCCAAAATTACAAAGTCAGTTCACTGAGCATTGTTGGTTGGAAAAGTAAGTTAATAAGTAACAGCTGGCATTAAAGGTCTGATCAGATTTGTACATGTATTTTTTGTTACTGTAACACTTCAAGACTTTCTCCACTTTGAACGGCACTATGGTGATGGTGTATTCTGTTCGAAGCGCTGCCAAAACCGTCACTCAATATTGTGTCTAAACACGTCCTGTGTAGACATCGCTACTGCTCTGGTAACGTGCTGCTTTAACTATGCTATGTAGACGAGGTGTAAGGTATGGCATCTGCACTACTATCAAAAAATTTAAAATAATGCTTATGTGGCAGGTAGGCTAGATACATGCCACTCAACCTAGAGACCATTTTCTAAAACAATACATTAGCTTTCAAGAAAACATTCAAACACCAGTAAAACATCAAAGAGGTTGGGTGTTCAGTAAGACACTGGTGACAATTTGTTGATAGAGGCGGAGGGAGCACTCGGCGCCCTATCATTGCATGTCGGATGACAACAGTGCCAGGCTCTAACCCATCATTATAATCATTATTTGAAGGAAGGGAAGGGGCCTATAGCTCATATTCTTTCATTGCCATTATATCCCGTCACAGCATGATGCAAGCAGACAAAGACAACTGTTGTCAACATGAAATGCAGCACAGTTCAGAAAACAAAAGAATGTTACAATAATCAAAACAGAAACCACAAGAATAAATATCCAAACCTGTTAACATGATGTCATAATACTGCATATCTGCATTATTACAAATATTTGTCATTTGAATAAAAAAAAGCAGCCTTTTTACCCCATGTATGCCTATCAGCCAACTTTCACTGGAATGAATGGATGTGATTTGGCTCTGCGCTTCTGCAATCAGTGCGTCTTGTTTAAACTGAAATAGATTTCTCACCCCAGCATAGTTCAGCCAAGAGGCAGAGCAGCCTCTCTAAAATAAACTCCAACAAAAAACTGAAATGAATAAAGAAAAAAAAGCACATCTGAAAAATCTCAGTCTTAAGCACTCTTTTACCATCGCTACCGGCTATGGCAAAATGGCACCACATTATCAGGGGATTAATGATTACTTCGCAAACTGGGTGTGAAACAAAACAGGCTGAATAACCAGAAAGAAATAAAAGCTGATCACAGGAGTGGGAGAAGTGAGAATAAAAGAGCGATGTTAAATCAATGAGATTTAAATGGGAGTAGCAGTTGGATTTGCAGGGTTGATGGCGTCCCTATCTTGGTGTCAAGCATGTACCGTGGGTGTGCTAAACAACATCCAAACATCCCTAAATCCCCCAGGCGCCTTTTCAGAGGCAAAAGAATCTGGGAAAGGGACTGGCGGAGGAAAACAGGAGTGGAGGTTAGGGAGGGTAGGGGGGTGGAAGAGGGAGATATAGAGTGTGTAATACGGAGAGAGAATCAATGGGTACCCCTGGAGCAAATAAAAGCCATGACATCATCGTATGGCAAGGAGCAAGGAGTGGAGGAGTAGGGGGGGAGAGAGAGGGAGAAGGGAGAGGCGAGAGCACCCACAGTCACCCATTCTGGCTCTCGGGGCCCATCCTCTGGAATGGATAAGAGCCGAACAATGCGCTCGCAATGAATGAGATCCCAAATCCCACAGGAGAAAAACAAATCACCAGTGGGAAAGGGGGAGGGCGAGGGAGAGATGGAGAAAGAGACAGAGAGAGATGGAGAGAGAAAGGGAGACCCTTAAAAAGATGTGCGCACAAAGCAACAAAGCATCTCGGGACATGTAGAGCAAGGCAAGTAGAGATTGAGACAAAGCTGCCTTTGTCCTTCCTGGCTGGTGGGTGGCTTGGTGTGAAGGATTTGAACGTGGTAGCATTTACATCAGAGCTCGCCGATATATTGATCGGGCCATGTAATCCCTCAAATGATGACTGAAAAGGTTGGATCTGCTCTGGGAGCCTTGTTTGTTGGGTTTACATGACAAGAGCATGTGGGAGGCAGGAATCGGGCTTTACGTAACTCGTCAGGAAAGCTTTGAGTCGCGTTCAAAGTTTGGCCCGCTGCTCGTGATGCTGGTTTGACAGAGACACGTGAGGCAGGGAGGGATGTTGAGGGGAGCCTCTGATCACAGCACCTCCTCGCAGAAGTCAAAATGGGATGTTTAATTGCATTCCTCATCACACGGTGTTAATAAATAAAGTCACAGCCTTCACTGGGAGGGCTTGATATGTGTGTGCGAGTATGTACGTGTCAGTGTGTTCTCATGCAAGTGTGTGTGCTTTTCGAACAAAGAGCTTCCGTTCCTCCGTGATTACAGCACTGGTTCTGAAAGCCAGAACAGAGAAAATAAATTAGAATCATAAGGAGAAAAGTCTTTCATGTCTGATGCTTTGATAACAAAAACAAGCAGGTTTCCACAAACTAGAATTAGTTTGCTTATAATTCGGCGCTAGCTGGGGACAACTCGACACAAAAATTTTGAACAACAACTGAAAGATTCGCTCATGAATAAGCCACAAATAAAAGAAATTAAAGGAGGAATTGTGTTATGACATTTATTTCTGGGATCAATAAAAAAAGAAGATGCTGGAAAAAGAAGCAGCGCATGACGTGTTGAGGAAGAATAACGCAAATGTGAAAGCGTCAAAGAAGACAAGACACTCTGATCTAGAAGAAATATGATCTTTCTGACAATTCAGCGGCACTTGTGTATGAATGAGCACAATTAACAGCAGGACTTCTATGATGCTTACAGACACTCCTCCTATGAGAAATGGGAAACAAGATACAGCTGCTGGAGCTATAGCTAAGTCCCACATTTTACTACTGAGCTTCTTTGGCATCGTATCCATCGGGAACAGTGAGGGAAACAAACACCTATTTTCTTTTTTCAAAAATTGACAGTTTTGTGTTTCAATTGATCTGGCTGTGCGATGTATCATTTATTCAAGAACTATGTGCAGTTAAGATGCAGGAAAGATGCAAATTTCATTTCAAATACATTTAATTTGATTTGGATGGAAAAAGGAGAGAGTGCAAAGTGGAGACCCAATATTGACCAGGGCACAGCCTATAAGTGTACTGAAATAACCTGGAGACAAACACTGTATCTCTACCAGCTCAGAGGTGCTGACCCTGACCTTTAACCTCTGTTTAAAGGGTTGGAGTAAAGCTGCCCCTAATGATTATTTTCATCATCAGTCTACAAAATTGTGATGCCTAAAATGGAATCTTTAACATGTTTATTTTCTCTGGCTTACAGTCTAAAACCCAAACATATTTAATTTAAAATGATACAAAACAGACAAAATCTGATCAACTAATAATTTCAGCGGGGGGAAGTGAAAAATAATTTAAGGCTGGGAATGAAACAAGTACTTGAGTGTTATCATTTTAATCAAAATGCCACACAAGTCTACAAAGTCATTCTCAAGTTCATTATCAATAGAGACTTCAGTGTCCCAGTAAGTAAATTGGGGACTCAAGCTCTGGGACACAGTTGTCCTTGCTCACAAATTTTGATTGAATGTTCGAGGGCCATTGGAGAAACAGAAGAAAAATCTGTTTGGGATTTTGTTTTAAAGCTGCATTCAGTAAAATGTTCCCTTTTCGCGGTTTAGAACTCAAAAGACCTTTGGTTTATCAATTCTCATCAAGTCTGTCTGAAGCTATCAGCTAAACATATCCTTTGAAGTCTGAGCCAGCATGCAGAAGCTACATTAGCTCACTAGCTCTTACCCCGTGCCTTTATTGCCTAGCGTGTCCACAATAAATATTGAAATCGGCGGTGGCTGCCTTGCAAGTGGATGTTCTGTATTATAAATGTCACCCTACCCTTGGACGGCGGAGCAGTGGCTCGTTCTAATGCCACAGGACAGAGACACAGAAAGAGAGAGAGACACCATGACTGGCAAGGGATTTCAACTTTCAGACTCATCAAAGCAACATCAGTGTCTACTTGCATGTTTATGAATAAAAAAGGAGATGGATACTGTGCAAAAAAGAGGGATAAAATGATAGTGGTAGAGGGATAGCGAGATGATCAAAAAGTCAGAAGAGAAGAACAAAAAGAAAATGTTTTCTGCTCCTTATTCTCTGGGGCCTCTTTGCTGTAAAATACATCAGAGCTTCACCTCTTCAGGCCTCTTAAAGTTATAGAAAATTAATCTAAAAAAGCTGTTTCCTTAAGTTGCTCACAGGCTGTAGAACTATGTAACCTTTGATGAGGAGTCATGAGCTGACTTTTACATCTCGTTTACAAGCCACAAAGGTTAAGAGCCACTAAGCAAGACACCTTTAATAATGTCAACTGCAGTCCAAGATGGTGCCCAGACTCTTACCCCCAAATGATTTGTCATTGTTAGCAGCATTTTCAAACAACAAAGACAAATTGTGCTAGCTCCTGGAATGACTGCTAAAAATATGATACACCCCGACTAAAAGCATCCTCACTTCCTCTCTGCCTGTCATAAACTATACCTGGAGCTTTCTACTGCACAAATTAATGATGCAACTGAATATATTATTAACGCCTAGCTGCTGATTCTGTGGCCAATGTTTTGAAATACGACTAATGGTCCTATAAATTTCTCTTCATTTTATTTTTTATTTGTTACACTCATGGTAATCCACCATGCCTAAAAATAAGAAACAGAAATAAAGGTGATTCACAATCAAAAACAACTGTATTTGCACATCCCATGAAAAAAAATTTATCTTTATTTATCTTACTTTTTTGCTTGTTCTCTTCTGGCCTGTTTCTTTTCTATACGTTTTAATATGTTGTTTTAATATTCAATAAAAAGTTGATCACAAAAAGACAGTGGTTGTCTTAATACCACTAAATGTACGTTTACTCCATTGCTCATTCAACCCAAAATGTTAGCTTGCTAAAGACCGTGTAGCCCAATCATAAATACATGTGAGTTGGAAAGACTTAAATTGGCGTCCACTCATTTAGGCTTTCACCACTCATGTTTGTTCAGCCCCATTGTAGGGAATTGTGGTGTATGTCTCTTGACGATTTTACCACAGAAGCAAACATCTAAACCTACAAAACCAATAATTTTGTCTCAGTTTTTATCTTGCATAATGCTTGTGCGTCATATTCTGAGGTCTCTTTTACCTCAGCGAGACACCATAAGCAGGACAGATAGAAAGTGAGAGTGAAACTACACAGCAACTTCAAATTTATGTAAAGGAGATGTGTATGTACAACACCCTACATCAGCAAGAGAAGAAGGTAGCTGGCAGAAACCCTCCTATTCCTGTTTTTACTTCTCTCTCGCTCTTTATGCACAGCTTTATCCCACCACAAAGACTTAACCTCTGCAGACAACACCTCAGAATTACAATGGGTAGATTGAGTACTTCTATTTCATGTTCTGTGCAGCTGGTAAAAAATGAATCTGATTATCTGCAGTCTGGATAGGATGCTTAGCAAAAACCCTCTTAAAATACAGATAAAAGCACCATTTTTTGTGTGTGTTGATAAATTGAAAACTCTGCACACCATTAATAACTTCACCCAATACACACACCACTGTTATTATCACAGGTTCCCACAATGAATTGCAAGGGAAATGTACACAAATCCTCCGCACCCCTCACCATATTTCATCTTTGTAGTCACCTCCCCATCCTATACTTCTTTTTCTTCCTCTGAACTCTCGGTTGTCATTCTCCTGTTTTCCTCATCTTCTTCTTCTTCTATTTTTCGTCCTTCCTGTCACCTTCCCCTGCATCATCGTCTTCTTCCTTCTATGCGTGGCTAAGATCCTGTTTCCTGTCTCAGCTGCGCCTCCTTTGTAATAAAACACTCTATGCAACAGGTTTCATGTCATACACTGAATGAGGCCGTTTCCACCCATATTATGAGGATAGAACCAAACTCATTCTTGAAACATTATAGGGTAATTGTGAGGGCATTTACCTCTGCACAGATGTACTGCAATGCATCCTCAGTATAGTTTTCATATGGGAAACAGCAACTTTCCACTGACCCCAACACAAATTCGGTTAGGGAAATAGCAGGTCCCTTGGGTGGGGTGCCACACTGAATGCTGTATAGAGGCAGAACCAATGATCTATATTTCAATATATGTTGTAAGTCCACGCACTCTGGAGGCAGAGGGGGGAATGTTGTGAAAGAAATCCCCCTAACAGTAAATATTTGAATAAAAACAAAAAAATCTAAATATCCTAAGAAGCAGCCCACTCATTCTTACAAATATGTAATCTAAAATCTCCTCCACTGCACTGTAGATATACTGTATGTCACATATTGTTTGGTGAAGGAGCTCCCTGGCAGTCCTCCTCCTCCTCCTCCTCCTCCTCCTTCAGAGAGAGTGCTAATGAAGCAGGAGGCTGGTCAGATGGGAGAGTCTCCAACTCTCCACTTGGGTTCCAAGCAATCAATAATATACAGACGGCCACCCTCGCCTTCCTCTCTCTCCTGCTCCTTCTCTTTCATTTTCTGTCCTTTTTTCTCTTCATCTTCATTATTTTACTCACTATATCCTTTTATTTGTTTTCACCACCTCTGCCGTATATGGCCCCTCCCCTGACCTCCGGCACCTTTAATACTCTAATTTCTCCTATTAGCAGTTTTGCCTTCCCCTCTTTTAGACAGTTAGCACTGAAGGTGTTATAAATCTACCTTGTAATTAGTATGACACTTGCAGCTGAATTTCTTTTTTATTCACAACTAATTTACTTCTCAGTCTTCGCAGTGTTTTGACATTCCAGAAGTTGCGCTCACAAATTCTCAGAGAGTTTGGAAGAAAACAAACTTGCTGTCAGGAAACTCTAATCAGAAAACACCGATGGAAATTTAAAAAAAAAAAACGGTGCACATTCAAACTGCCTTAATACAAAGTTACACGAGGTATCCTATCCATCTCTCAGATACTTTGAGGCCCCCAAGGGCACACTTTGCAGCATGTGAATCAACAGTGCCCCCTGCAGCCCACCAGAGGACATGCACCTCAGTAATGTTCAGTGAAGTTGATCCCTCTACTCTTTTAACCAGCCTTAGCCCCCCAGCTATCTCCTCCCACAAGAGGGAATTGTGTAAGTGGATTTAAATAAATTAATGCCTCTTTTGCAGGCCTAGGGAAAACACAGCAGAAAATAGTCTAAAACAAAAAAAATTCTACTGCTGTCGCATTCACACAGATAAAGAAAAACATATATTTTTCCTAGCTTACGCCTATAGGCCCACGTTAAAGATGGCAGCAATTTGAATATGTCCTGCCTAATTCCACATTTAGGCTGAGCCGGCGTTCTCTAGGGACTGAATACAAAGCAGCGTGCAAGAAAGACACTTGACTAGTCAGCTGGAACAACACTATCCAGGCTCGGGGGATAATCAGTCCCACCATTTTGAGACAAAAACAGCTTTAAACAAAACCAGTCAAATGCCTGAAGGCCATAACTAAAATGTTCAGTATCCATGCCAACAAACTGCAGTCCTGTGTAGCATTTACAGTCTATAATATATTTCAAATATTTGTCAAAACATGAAGAGCACTAGATTAGTCTTATCTCACTAGTATGTGTTCATATTTGAAGTCTAGATAAAATATTTCAAATCAAATCAAAGGCTGAAAATGATTTCACGTGAAAAAGAATCAGCCTTTTGAGTTCTCACTCCTTTTTGCTACAGCAGCAGAGAAATCCTTCTCCCAGTGGAAAAGAAAGAAATGAGTAAGGGAGGCTCGTGAGATCTTTGCTATTAGACTAACTACACAGAATTAGCTAATTGGCATCCAAACAAACTCTACTGAATACAAATGAATGGAAAAAGGGAAACACTAGGGTGGAAACAGTCAGAACCATATGTGCATCATGTTCCTGCAGTTTTTCTTTATAATTACAAATATTTAGGCCTCATTGGGATGCTGCACCAAAATCCTTTATGTAATACAATGTTTTAAATTGACACTAATATCTATACGCAACATTTGAATATTAAGAATATAAATAAGTAATCCATAACTAACATCACCAATAAAGTCACCAATAAGGCAGACATCTAGACTAAATCTAAAACATATTGCAAAGCCCGGATACTGTGCATAAAATCACACAGTTCAATGCTAGTTACAACGCTGTTCAATCCTAGCTCCAAAGTCAGTCTCTCAAGAGAACAAAGACACCCTGGAGGTTTTAGATAACAAGCTCCCTGATCTCTGGTCTTTACACTACAGTTACTCTGGAGCCAGATGTACGTCTGCCTCTGGGTCAAGACAGACACCAGTGGGATTACCATCTATTAGCAAAGAAATAGGGACAGATTGGAGATGCTTCTCATTTGGCATAAACACAGAACAGTTCTCTGATTACAGTGGATAATAGGGTTCTTTAGTTGTTGTTGTGGTTACAATGGGGGGAGTGAGGAGAAGCAGAGCAAGAAAAATAATGACAGTCGTGTACACTGTTCATGCTCTGTGTGTGTGTAGGTGTGTGTGTGTGTTCACACCTCAGAATCTTCACTGCGGAGCCCCAGTTGGAGGACAGCACTGGGAGACTTCAGTCTGGCTTGGCTGGACTGGGCCATCTGCAGGTTTAACTGCCAGCCGACGTACTCCAGCTGAAACACATGAATGGAGCCAGTCTTTCTTTAATATTCAAACAGTCTTAATAAAGCCTCACACTTCTATTTAATTAATACCCTTGACACATTTATAAAGACTTTAAGAAATTCAAAGTGGCACTTTTCACACAAAATAACAGTAGAAGCAGAATTTCTGAAGGAATATTCATTTTTGTTTACATTTATGCATATTTTGATATTTTATTCATACGTTTACCTCATTGTATTCTCACTAGATTTTTCATCGTTCCCTTGATAATTCTAGATTTTGACAAGTGCTACATTAATCAACTTTATTATAATAAATGTGCAAATAGAAAACACTCAATCAATCAAATGATTATTCATTTTCTTTTAGTGGATTAATTGATTAATCAACTAATTGTTGCAGCTCTGACTTGTTCTAGATTTTCCAGCATATTGTCGGTTTATTTATGAGAAGTCGTAACTTTCTCACCTAAACTACACTTAACTCAGTCTTTGAAGAATAATACGTTTTTATATACATTTTTGAGTGTGCACACTTTATTAATGGCTTTTTGGCTAACCATGTACTGACCAGATGACCTATAGCCAACAGTATTACTATAATTCACTGTATCACCACACTTATGAATATAATCATTATAACAGACATGAAGATTTACCACTATAGAACTTTGCTTAATCTCCTCAAAGTTTAAGTTACCTTGCTTCCAAGCTGCAGGTTGTCAGACTATTATTCTCAGTCGTAGTCAGCTGTAGCAGTGTGATAGATTAGCAGCACTGAGTCAAGGCAGGGCAGTTAAGTGTTTTATGATGCAGAGAGAGGCCATAATAATAAACCATGTGTGACTTATTGGGTCTGGATGCTTTCACAGCATCTGAGGACAGGTGTGAGGCAGGGAAGGGCTGGGCCACATTATTCACGACTGGAACAACATCCACACTAGCATGAATAAACATCGCACCTGTATGATGTTTTACTTATTTTACCATCAGTATATGGAAATTATTCAATTTCATTTAAATTAATACGTATGCTGTATATTAATATCATGTAATACATAAATGACTTATTAAATATAATTACATTTCATAAAAACAGGTAGTACCTTTTTGATGTATTTAATAGTTTGTTTCTGTATTACCTGCTCCATCGTACTGTTAGTCAATATGTTTTGGTAGGTGTTAAATTTGAAATTTGTAGCCATCCAAGAAGGAGTTCACTCATTTTAAAAGCAAACGCAGTTAATTAAAGCAGTAATCACAGTTATAATCACTGTTCACTGCATACAAAGATACATATCTGTAAACAGCAACTGGGCTGGCCAATCAGACAACTATCAGTGACCAATATAAAGACTAACTTAAAACTCCACACACAAAAGTGACCTAAACAACACTTGATATTTGTTCAAGCTGGGTTGTATTTATTCCTAAAATTGTTGTCAAAACCTGCTTTATATTTAATAGAAAAAGGATGAGAAAATATGTGTTAAAAAATAGTTATATAAAGTCTCTTGTGTGACTTAAATATTTCCCAAAGTCAAAGAGGTGGCAGAGGTCGTCTCAAGGATCAATGGTTGTCACCACCTCCTGCTGGGAGCAACAAATTCATGGGGGAGACGAAGATTACTTCCGAGACCCCGACAGGTGAGATGTCTTAATGTATGACAGCAGCAACAACTCCAGCATAAGGTGAGTGATGTGTACATGCTGCTTATTTACTCTGTGTTAGATCTTAATTCCCTTGACTTTGAAAGGAACGCTGTTTGAAGTGTCACTGCTTAATAAAGTTAGAGAGAGGAACAAGTTTTAAAGTCAATGTGACAACTTGTGTAAGCTGTGAAAGAACTTTTTGTAATCCAAACAGCTGGAATGAATTCAAATAAAAGCAGGTCAGTCTGGATATGGATCGTCCGATGTTGATTCTCAATTTAGTATCAAGTGATTATAATGTCTCACTAAAGAGTGCTCAGTGCAAAACAGTGATAAAATAGTGTGAAAAGTGGGCTATAATTACTGGGTGGGAGCTGATTCATAACTTCGGTTTAGACACATTGTAAGGTTAAGGTTCAAAAAGTATCTTCATGGCAAGTGTAAGCTTAAACTTAAAAATAATACTTACCTTCTTTGGGGCAAAGACACTGTGCTTTAGTCTGTCCACCAGCTCAGGTCCAGCTGTGGCCCAGGTTTGAGAGAACATCTCAGCCTTGTCTGGGTTCAGATGAACCGCCTCCAGCTGTTGCTGCAGAGAGGCCGGCTTTACATTATGATACACTGCCTAGAGAGAGAGGAGATACAAGGGAGAGTAGGAACTGTGTAATGATTGTTGCCATTAACCATGTTTTACAGGTGTAACGGCTCACTCTTACAGTCCTATTTGAATTTACTCAACTCAACATTGCTATAATACAATAATTCACTATACAACAGTGACCCCAGCTGGAGAAATGGGCTCATAATGTGATTCACAAAAAGGCACAAAAGCTACAGACAATGTTACCATACAGACACAATGTTTAAATTCTTTCTTTAAAGGTGAGGTTCTCACATATTGAGTTATGAAAAATATGCACTTATGCACAAAGTATAAAACCAGAGATTTGTGAACTGTGTTGTTGTTGTTACACAGCTACACAGTTACTGTAAATAATAATAGTCACTGTCGCTATTGTTTCTGTATAATATAAACAACCACAAGAAGTTAAATATAAAATGTCTTCTTCTGCATTAAAAAAAGTTAATTAGTCATCATATTTCTTCTTTTACAAATCCAATTGTAATCTTCACACAGAGCCTTTTTCTTATTTGGCCTTCTCCATCGCTGTTGACCACTTAATACATTGAATATGCTGACAGAACAAAGAGCCCTCATACAAGAAACTGAGACTTAGTTGTATTAGCATTTCAATCAAACAAAAATCATGTAAAACCCTTATAATAATGTCCGACCCCCACCCCTCACCTGCTCTAGTATAAAGGCAGCAGTTTCCAGGACTAGACTGAGAGCCTGTTTGTCCAATGAGAGAGCAGCCTGAAGTTTCTGCTCCTCTTCTTCACTGAATGTCCGCTCTCCCTAAAAAAATAAAAATAAATATATAATTTACTGCGTGGATATGAAAAGATCCTCAAAATATCCCTGTTTTCAAGACAAGAAAAAAGCTACATTCTGATTGAGAATCAACATTTTTGGAAAACAAAAATATTAAAAAATAAAAATACATTGTCTCAGTTTATGAGGAGGTCAAATATCAAATTGAAAGACATTAATACAATATATATATAATGCATTTTGGAGGAAGGCAGACACAAATTCATAATGAAATAACATAAAATACAATAAAGCAAAATCATTTATTATAAGATGTGAATTGACCTTTTTCTCAGCAGAAATTGCGTCTCGTCAGAGCATCAAAAGCTAAGGTTAAACTAATAGCTCTATTCTAATTAAGTGTAACAAAAAGCCAGTGAGAAATCATGCAAAACAGTCATTATTAATGTTATTAGTTACACCCATGCTTTCATGATATGTCATGACATTTCCATTACATTATGTATTATCATTAACCAATATTAATGTATTTTAGCAAGTCAAAGTATAAAACTAAACGGACAAATTGTTCTTGGAATAAATGATTGACACCTTTTGACAGCCAGCTAATTCTTGTGAAATCACAGAATGATCAACAGGGCCAGGCATGAGTGTGCATTCATTAGAGTCAAGTCTGATTGATGCTCCAATAAGTCATTATGCATGCACTGCTCTCTGTGAAACTATAGCCTCACTGAAAAAGCCTCAAAAGCCTCAAAAGCCTCGTCTTTGGCACAGACAGCACTGTGCAGCCTCTGTACCTTCAGATGAAGCTTTTGTATGATGCGGGAGATCAGCCTGGAGAACTTGTTCACATCAATCGCGTTGATGAAAGTCACTGCTTCTTTTATGCTGTTTGGAAAGAAGAGTCATGAGCGTTGGAGACAGTGGCGTAGAGAGTACGTAGATCTTTAAGTTAAGGAACAGTAAGAGTTTACTGATGTCATATATCAAATGTATTTTACTCTAGCTGTCAGTGAATTTCAAAGGTAACTATAAATTGCCAACAAATGCACATAAACTATAAATATAGCAGCAGCAACACAAAGCATTAACAGAATGGCACAATGTTACACATTGGACCTTTAAGTTACCAGTTCTGAAGAATGGTGGCCCAGTTTGTGCATCTTACATAATAACTGGTCTTACAGTTGAGATGTGAGTATGTATGTGTCTACTGGATCCTCCTTTTTTTCTACAGTGACTTTTAATCCAAAACATACTTCCTTATAATATTATTTCCAAAAATTATAAAAAGGCTTTTTTTCCCCCTCAAATGTGTACTACTACTAATATATTACAGGTGGTTTGGTTGTCCTATACTGATGCCTAATTTGAGCCAAAAACAATGCATCATAGCTACAGTATCATGGGAATTAAAAGTATAAAACCTCTAACTGCAAAGTAGCTTGTGAAATGTAAGCTGAAATCTTACACCATTTATATTTCCCTGTAGTTAAGTATTGTGCTTAAGTAAGTCTTACTATAAGAAAATGCTCAAGTGGACTGCCAATATCTAGACCAAGTATGGCTGGTGGCCTTTATCCACCACAAAACACATTTCATGTAACTTTTACAAGTGTATTCATTGAAAGAAGGCAGCTTCCAATTTCATTGAAAACAAATGTTCAAGAAAAACCGATGAAGACACAGTTTAATAACGACAGCAGTTCAATGAGTCGTCTCCAAAGTAGTGCAACTTGTTGGCTAAAGTCCACCATTTATTCAATAAATCACAATATCGATAACCTAGGATGGATTCAGGCTACAGGCAGCTTTGCGTTAGCTGCTGGATGAATTATTTATCGGAGAATTCAAAACAAAAATCTGCTCACCTTTGTGTTTCTTTTATAATTGAAGTCATTGTTGTGTGTCTGTGTGCAAATGAAAGATTGTGTAAAGTATCAAAACAGCAGCAGCAGCATCCTCACTGTTGTCATTCCTCCTTCCTGTTGTCACGAGACGGCTCACGTGACAGTCAAAGCTGCGCGAGAATGCGCAGTGACGTACGGGATGGAGAAAATTCAAAAGTTTGAAGAAAAACAAAAGAAAGCGTTTGATAATGTACTCAAACGCAACAGTGTCAACAATAACGTAGTCGTTCATTTTACAGTAACTCTGGCAGCACAATCATACGTCGGAGCGCAGTTTGCGTAAAAACTACGCACACGGAAAGTGTTTGTGTCTGTCAATGGTCACTACGGAAAAAGCAAAGGACAAACAGAGCTGGCAACAAATGTGCGACAGCAGAAGTATCATCACTGTTTTAGAGCCATGATTTTAAAAAGTATTAAGGTACACCTTATAATTTGACTGGTATCCCCTAAAAAAGGCTTATACGTTGTCACTGCTGCTTCTGTCGTGGTTAATAAATGGTCAGTCAGTTATCTGTTCAGTCATCATATTATATATACATATTATTATAATATTATTATAAATATTATTATTATCATTATATACTGTTAATTAACAATAACACTACCATCATGTCATCAGTACTATTACCACCATCTTGCAACTACAACTCTTTGCACCTTACCTACCTATTTATCTTTTTTGTTACTATTTATCTTTTATTTTTTTATCTAAGTATTTTTTGATTTATTGTTGTATTTTATTGCTATTGATTTTATTGTATTCTGACATGCTACCCTGGCTGCTATGACGACCCAATTCCTGTCGGGATTAATAAGAGTCTATTATCGGTATCGCTGATCGGTATCGCTATCTATCTATCCTATGCGGTATCGGTATCGGTGGTATCGGATCTATTATCAATGCCTCACAGTTAATTTCAGAAGACATTAATCAGAAACACATTTTATTGGGTTTACCAGGGTTTGAGATACCTCGTCGGGGGGCAAAAGTTCTTCCATAGATCCGGGGAAGTTGCTAGTTCTGCTGGAAGGAATTACGAAAAACACCCAGTGTAGGACTGAATCAAGATTCTTGTACTCATGCAGGCATTTTTTGGAGGCGAAGAAGCCACGCAGCATAGAATGTTCGCCTCCCAGGACTTCTAGAAGCTTATATTAACCCCTCTGTGTTACACATTAAACGGATACAGGCTGTTGTCCTGGCAACATTGCCTAAGTCTAATTTAGACACATGGGCAGTTTTTAAGGTCTTTCACATTGGTCCCTGTGAACCTGTGTGTGACAAGCTGTCCTGAGCGGGTGGCGTCTCCTACCGATAATAACCAATCCCTAGACCAGAACGTATACAGGGGTAGATTAACTTCCCCACCTAAAACATTCATTTACCACATACCAATTCCAAATTCCAAAAATAATTTATTCTTTGTTTTTGGTATTAATGCAGTTATAAATGTTGGTAATCCAATAATAAATGCTCATTGGTTTTTCACTTTCTAATATGTGATCAATAATCCCTCTGCAGTCATCAATAAAGGGTAGATCAAGTCTGCAACTAAGTGTTTATAAGAATCAGAAATAGGTTTTTTGCCATGTAGATGTTCAAATAAGGACTTTGCCTTGGTATTTTGGTGCATAATGCTCAAAGTAAACATAGTGAAAGAAAAAAGAATTTCAAAAATATGTGAAATGTGAGCTCTAGAGTGCTCAAAGAGGGTGGAATGTGCAAAATATTGACCAAGGAGTGCGCAAATGTTCACAGTACAGAAAATATGTGCAATGTACAACCTAATTATCCAAAGCTTTGCATTAATGTAACTTTGATGTGTTAACAAGATGTAAACAAAACTATCATCTGCAGCCCTTTTTAAGGAATAAGTGGTCAAAGGGTTGGACCAGGAAAGTTTTCACAACCCAAATGTTGGCCTTTTTAAGTGTATGTTACTGATCTATAACGAAAATGATTTATTACCCATTAATACAGACATCAGTTACATCTTATAAACTCTTAAATAAAGGGGCACATTTACTGTTTCACTACATGACCTGCCATACCTGCGACATGCTGCATCTAAGAAGATTTTCATAAATATACTGTATCAAACACATACTGACAATATAAGATAACAGCAATAATGAAATAAGACAAACACACAGGTTGAGTTTCGACAATTTATTATGTTGAAAAAGAAGAGAGAAAAAAGTCATGCACAGATTAAAATTAAGAGAAATATTTGATAAGACATGATAAATCATTTAAAAATATTTTGCATAAAAATAAGAAAAGGAAAACAAAAACATTTCAGCATATATATTCATAATTCTATCACACAGCATATTTGCAATATAATAATATTCTTTACTTTTTGCACTGATTTTACAAACGAGCTGTAATGTATGACTTTCAATACTGTAGCAGACCTGTCCCAATTTGGTATTCGAAATGGTTTCATGCTCTTTCCACCATGGATTGATTCCTCTAGTCTGGAATAACCAAACATATGAGACTGTCCCAACACTTCACTACCCGCCACACTCAAGTAAACATTTGAGTCAGTGAAATTATTTCAGTTACAAACTGACACAGATCTGTACTGTAGCAGCTAACCGTCAAGGGCCAACCCCCAGCGAGGCAGAAGGAATGTACCACTGATAAATAAATACTTCCATTTTCCTTCCAACAGAAAAAGAAACACATAAAACACTCTTTTCTTTAACAGGAAAAACAAAGAGATAACACCAGAACAAGGAGTGTCAAATCACACAGTACCTTCAAGATGTATAGTTTTGATAAAAGTTAGTAATTTGAGGTTTTGGTAAACAGATTGCATCACGGTAAACACTGGCTGACATCTGCAGGTTCAAGCTCTCGCTGCCACTATTTGAAGGAGGGTAAATTTGGCACTTTTATGCTGATGTCACCAATGTTGATGTTTCTGGGCATTTCCGGGAGGTTCATGTTCTTTACAGCTGATACGGCACGAGCAGGCGCTCCTGCAATACCGGCCTATACACACACACACAAACACACACACACAAAACACACACATGGAGGGTTGATAAGATACAAATCAGTAAATCAAAAAACGTGCTGTACATGACAAAACACTGAACAATGAACACTGGACACACAGTGCTAAACAGAGTACTAGACGAAAAACTGCTGACAAAATGCAAAAGCACTGACAGCTACTAGGACAAACAACATGTGCAAATGTACATTCAGATGCCTTCATAGCTTCATATGCACATGCATTATTTGGTTCTACAAATGATTTACACCACAACCAGAGCCAATTATGAATCAACTGTGAGGACATACTGTACTAGACCATTCACTAATTTTGATGTACTGAGCAGTACTGGACATTCATCAAATGGACAAAAGGCAGCATTGCTTGGAAAGTGAACCCACCGGACTCTTGAGGACCGATAAGGGTAAAAATGCAAGGAGAGAATTGGGTAAAGCAGAAAAAATGGATTTGGATATGAAGACGGAAATGATGTTTGGATAGATAGGTATGTATAGAATGTGTGCGTCAAATTTAAAGCAATGTGTCAACATAATATAACCCGTAGTAATACATGTACGTCTAGTGGGTTGAATTACTTCTGGAAACTCTACACATGACTGTAGCTAACATTTTTGTCTGGGCACTTATTTGTGAATACAAGAATATTGTGCCATGTACACGTATTATTATAGTGTTAACTACTGATGACATGAGGAGGTTATAAGTCTAGTAGTGCTAATCTACAATGGGACATCTATTCTCAGAGACAGAGGAGGCACGTCACTCTAACACAATGAATCTCAATGTGAAACTGTATAGAAGGAATTTGGTGTTTTTTAAGGAAAGGCAGTTTAGCTTTTTGGAACAATAAAACACATCTGTAGAGAGTCAATGATGTTTTCGTCTCAAGTGTGAGCAGACATTTGAGAATCACTGCGGTTAGAGAGCCCCCCAACTGAATCTTTAGCAGAAAGACCCAAAAATGACCAAAAGGCTTAAAACACAGAAAACTGTGTGTTCATTATCTCCGTTAGGAACGCAGTCAAATGAAAAGCCTTGTAAATCATTTAGGTATATGACACACATAAAGTATGTCTGGAATGTAGTTTCACAAGGTTATTTCAATAGACCGTTTGTCCTATGGGCATTCCTCCTGCTGCCAACAATCAAGGAGACTTGTGTTTTATAGAGGGATGACCATGGCGTTAACTGAGAGGAATGCTGATCCAGCACATGGGCTCAGTATTCAGGAGTCAGACTCGAGATATTTTTTGCCTCACAGTGGGTAGCTTGGAAAACCTACTGTCCAAATCCACAACAGTGGGTTTTTAATCAAATGCTGGGTGACTAATTTGTACAGAAATAGTAACACCAGCTGTGTAACTCACGACAATCGTTAGATTCTCTGGTCTATGTAAGTATTTCAGAGAGGCTTTTTAAAGGCTGGAGCAGTACCCCATCTCTTGTCTGTGAGGGATATTAGTGCAAAAGAAAAACAGGATTAATATCTACAGTGTTTTTTCTTCTTATTGTTGTTGACAAACTACATGTGGTTTAGTGGGTGAGACCTTAAAGGAATAGATCATCATTTTGGGTAATTCGATTGTTGGCTTTTTTGGAGAGAGTTAGATGACAAACACTCCCATTTCTGCATGGTAAATATGTAGCTTCAGCTAGCAGCAGCTCATCTCAGCTTAGCACAAAGACTGGAAACAGAGGGAAATCCACCTACCAGCACAAATGAACAGATTACATCTCTTTATTCAACCTGTACAAAGACTTTTAACAGGGGTTATGTGTCAACCTATTTCTTTGCCAGGACAAGTAACTTCCCTTTTCTACTGGTTGCCTGGCAACTAGTGGAAAGCCAACAAACAGTCCAGTGCATAACCCCCCAGAAACAACAAGTTGTATAAAGATATAAACTATTAATAAGCCAGCTTGCCAGAGGTGCTGTTGCGCAGATTCTGTTACCTTTGGACAGAACCAGACTAGCTGTTTCCTCCAGATTAAATTTTTTATGCTAAGCTAAGATAACCAGCTGCTTGATCTGGCTATATATCTACGATTCAGATACTGGTATCTGCAAGGATTTGCATCTAATTTATTCTCAGGAAGAAAGTAAATGAGCGTATTTCCCAAAATGTCTTACTATACCTTTAACACTCCGTACTATCAGGACTTCTCTGGCCTAAAATGGTGCAGTTATATGTGATTATCCCACAAAGAGACAAATCTCATAAAATAATGAACATATTTGCTAAAGAAGTGTTCTAAAGCAGCCTTTAAGAACTCAGAACATAATTTAAGCAATGGCCTTTCAAGACAGTTTTCAAGAGAGTTGTGTAGCCTCTCTAGCCTGTTAGATTTACATTTCTTTAAACTACAGTGGGTGGACAATAGGTACACCTGACAATATGTATAATGTGCCACCACAAACTACAGCTTGTTGAACAACCATCTCTCTAATGGTATCAACGGCTGTTCAACATTACAAGCTTTACAAAGATAGTGTTTATTTATCTATTGGAATAGACTGCATTATACTGTCAGCTGTTTCTATTATCTAGTCCACCTCCTGTACTTTCACCTAAGTGACGTGAACTATTGTTTTATTGAGTTTTAGAGAGAGATGGGAACATTTTTGGGTCTGCCATGAAAGATTCCTACTGTATGTTAGTGACGTCAGCTTGCTATTACATGGAGGGCCGTATGGTGAGACTCGAGGGGGGGAGGGGGAGTAGACTTCAGTTAAGGTTACAGTACTTGGTTGTAAATTTAGCAGTACCTGTGTCTACCTGTCCTGCCTGGTAGACTGAAAGATAAACGTCTGTAAAGAGAGAGAAGAATGGAAAGAACTAGACAGGGTCAGGAAAAAGAGGAATGAGGAATGTTAAAGCAGATTAAAGTAATTACAGTTTATCTCCACAGAAAAAAGTGATAGGACCTATCATAGACCACATCTTTAAAGCTAATGATCTTCTCCCAGACTTACTTTTGTAGCAAAAAATGAAGATATTAATTGAGAAAGTTTGATGAAAATAAACTAATCTTAATCAACCAGTTTGGAAGGAGAACAGCTCATTCCTTGTTCCCCAGAGGCTGCCCCATTAATGGACAATGTCATTTTGAATTAGCATCAGTGTGAAAAACACACACTGCGGTCTAGGGTAGGTCCAAGAGGGAAAGACAGAGCAGCTCTGATGATTGTAGAACAGTAAAAGACTCTGCTTACAGAACATCAATCGAAAAGAGAAGATTCCGTCTTGTTAAAATCACAAAATTCAGATCAGATCATGAGAAAAAAAGTGTACTTTGTTAACATTAAAACTTTTTAAATTCAAATGTTAGAGCACAACAATTGACGTCAGCCAGTTGAAAACCTGACAATGTGACCCTTCCCTTCATTCAGTCAGAGTTTTTCAAAAGTAAAAAGAACTCCCCAAAAACATTGCCTCAATGTTTAAACATTATTGCAGCGCATCTTAAGTCAAAACAAAGCCAAATCATTAGTGCAGTTATGTTTTAGGACTATCAGAGGCTAAAATCCACATTATGCACAACAGAACTGATTTCATGAAATTGTCTCTGGCTGTCTGTCTGATTAAAACCTTCCAATAAGTAAATGAATGTTTATCTGCTAGCAGAAGCTGTATGGAAAGCAAAGCAATGTCCTTGCATAGAGCAAATATCTAAGCAAGGACACTGATTTATAAATGTTACAAAACACATTGGAAAAGCAATAACTCCAACATGGACGGGGTATATAAATTCACATTCTCCTCTGGAATAATAAGAATGTAAAAACACAGCCTACAACCAGCCTGTTTTCATGAATATAATGTCAAATCGAAGGTTGAATATAAGATGGTGATTGAGCGATTCAATGGTCAGAGATGCACTGGACAATGATACACTTTAGTCTCCATAATAATGACAACAGTGATGACTATGATACTGTATTTCATACTGAGGGATACAGGAGGGGATATGTTGAGAACCTGTGAGAGCAGTGCAGCAGCGAGAGGAGAGGCCGAAAAAGAGCACAAACACTCAAGAGTAGGTAGGGAGCATCCATAAGGTCACTGAGAGTAGCATGCAGGGTGCAGCATACACACATGCCTGCATACTGTACAAGATAGCTCAGAGAGTATGGAGGTAAAATCAAGTCATACATACAGTGGACAGGCACGGTCAGGCTTACCTCAGACTTCTCCATCTTGTTCTGGGCATCCACCTGTGTGATGATTTCGTTCATGTTGGTCTCCAGGACCATCCCACCCATCACCATCTCTGCCAGAATGTTGTGGACCTGAGAAAAATACGATGTCTTAATATAAAAAGTTTATGAGACATTATAATTAAGTTATGCAGTAAGGAGCTATAAAGGTCATTTTTAAAAAGGACGTTGGGCTGGAAAAGCACAAAAGAACACAAATGCCCCAGATCCAGAGCCAGTGTTTGGTTTGTCCTTTCTCGGCTACTGTAGAAACATGGCGGTTAAACATGGTGGACTCCGTGGAAGGCGATAGACTTATTCAAAGTTAAGAAAAACCTAACGATTCTTATTATCAAGGCATTACACACTAATGAAAACATACCTATAAAAAAATATATATTCAATTTCTCACAGTTGATCCTCCTAAATGTTACACACTGGATCTTTCTGTGACTTTAGAATTCCTTAATTTGTCTGCGCAGCAGCCATATTCAGTTCACATGAGATCATTTAAAAAAAAAAATCCTCACAGTTGAGAAGCTGTAGCTGATATTTGGCATTTTTGTATGAAAAAATACTAAACAAAAGGTCCGGTGTGTAACAGTTAAGGGGATATGGAATATAATATGCATTATTCATATTTTCACCTGAAAATAAGAATTGTTGTTTTTGTTTCCTTAGAATGAGCCGTTTTTATCTACAGAGGAAGCTGGTCCTCTTCCACAGAGTCTGCCATGTTTTTACAGTAGCCCAGAATGGACAAACCAAACACCGGCTCTAGATAAGGCCTTTCACATTTTTCAGCCACCATAGTTTCTCCTACATGCTCGAGAGAGACGAGCGGTTTCGGTTGGTTTCAATCTACAACTTCAGAGCAAGATGCCACTAAATCCTACACACCGTCCTTTAAGTTGTTAAGAAGTAACTTATAACGCTATAAATGTATAGTCATTTGACAAACCAATTATGTGCAAATTGCTCAACTGCAAAATATGGGAAGTCACTGAATATCTGTTACAGCACAAGACAGCTCATCAGATAAGTGTGACACTAATATGGAGGCAATAATGGCTCAGGCAGAATATTACAACCGATTTCTGATTTCATTAAAGGTTAAGGTAATCTTTAGGATCAAACATTCAAATGGTATTATAAATATGGAACAAAGAGGCAAACAGATTCAAAAGCATTTCTTACCTTGTCTACATGGAAAATTAAGTCAAGCTCACAGACATTCTCAAAGCATTTGTCCAGCGTTTCCACAAATACCTGAAAATGGAGAGAATTTAAAGTAAAAAACAAACAAATCAGGAGAGAAACTAAAAGAACACTGCCAAACATGTTAATAGATACACTGTGGTGTTGCAGGCTTTTACCTGGATTAAGTCTAAAATTCCTAGTTCACTCTCTGAGGAGTCCACACAAAACACAAAGTACAGTGTGGCGTAGTGTCTGTAGATCAGCTTGTAGTCTGATCCTCCAATCAACCTGAAATATATGGGACACGGAAACATCACACAAGCACCAGTCCTGATTGAATACATGTTTGGGAAAATAGACAACAACAAAAGGCTGAGTTTGGATGTTGCCCTCTAC
>NW_023339718.1:13843683-13852529 GCF_004916995.1 Morone saxatilis
CTGTCTCAGGGGAAAATGAGGGAATGGTGCACGACCATTCAAAAATATGACTGGGTTTCTAACGATACAAAGCTTAATGCAAATGGGTGAAGTGTCCCTTTAAACATGACCTGATGTTACAAGAATGTCATAAACCTGTTATGACAAAGACAAGAAACACAAAAACATCAGGAGAGAAACAGACTGTTTCCAGGCATAAGTCAACATATGTAAAGATAGCACATATGATATGCTACCATGGGAAGATATGAAAGGTGGTGCTTTCTGCAGTCTGTTACTGGGTTTGATAAGACCTCAGTGACAGTGGTAACACAACAAAATGGTGGTTTGGTTAAAGTGATACTTGTCAGCAGTTGTCATGCTTTATGAAACAAGCATTTTATAACCGTGTGGCTTTGGTGTCACAATTTAAGGTGGCAGAGACTGTTGCGAAGGGAAAAGAGCGAGAGCAAGTAGAGTAAACTGACACCTAGTTTGCTCCTCATTCATGAATGATAAATGAACTTTAAACAAACACTGCTACTATTGATTGCTATTCATAAAGCCCTCTGAGCTTTTCCTTTAATGTGCGAGATGAATTCCTGTGATGCTGCATCAGAGTAAATAATGTACTAGAGTGTTTTACTTCCACTGACTTAGGAGTCTCTGCTTGCCTCTTTAGCATTCAGACACACTTGCTTATGCACTCGCAGGCCAAGCTGATGCACTCAGACTTCAGAACTTACATGCCACCTTCTAGGAAATTACAGACGTTCTCATCTCTTTTTGAGACCAAGTGGAAGGTTTCCCTGATGATCTGTTGCTCTGTGTCTTCATTCTGCAGGGTGAAATGAGGAAAAAGAGATTGTTAGACAAAGAGAAGATGGCAAATAATGTGTTGTTTGTGCACTTCATTCCTTCCAGTGAGGCATTTCATTACCTCTAGCCAACAGACTGGGTTGGCAGCTAAATTAATGGTTCCCCTCACCTCTTTTTCTCAAGTACATGTATTGGTTCTGAGTGAAAAAACAGGATTTATTCTCTTTGTCATATTCAAACATACACCCATGCCTGCAGGCTACAAAGGCAATCAGTACATTGTACAAGCTGAATCAAGGCAGACTTATCTTATTGTTTGCTAATGGATGAGATTCTGTTTGAAACCTCAAATATTCTCAGGCGTGTTTGCATGCATTCATTGCTGTAAAAGGCTTAAATGGGAGCTCACACTTGAACATTTCCTGAACTAATAGAGGAGGATAGTCCTGTGGCACAAAAACCAGATTCAAGCTACATTAAATGTATAAACTCTTGTATTAGCAGGCAAACATATTTTAGTTGATAAAAATGAAAATGCACAGGGCCAAGAACATATGGTCTGAGGTTTTTAACCTCCAAATCCTCAATCAAAAGACAACAGTAATTAAAATCTTGTTGCGTGCAGCTCTAACACTGAGTCAGCCTCACAATAGGGTGCCAATGTCTGCTCGGGGGTGCACAACAGGTCAGTTAGCGCAAGGAGAGAAGAGGCTGTCCACTATGCAATTGGCTGTAGGCCTAAATAGGTCATGTGACTTGTAGCATGCGACTGGCAGGGTCACTCACAGTTTAATGATACAGTTGCCTACAGCAACAACAGCAGCAAGACTTCTGCCGCTTCTTTTAAAAGTTTTAAAAGTAAAAGATGTTTTTGATGTTGAAGGGTTTTAATGGACTCTGGTTGCCATGTCCTGCTCTGGACCGAATTTGATGTTCTGAACCTGCAGCTTTTCTCTAAATTCTGGCATAGTAGTAGAGTCATTGTGGGAGATATTATATATACAATTTAAGGGCATACAGGTTACCTAATGGTTGGGACTTACACTATACAACTGCAACATGTCTCTATGTCCCATGTCTGTATCTTCACTGTCCAATAAAAACTAATCGTATAAATGTAATTAAATGTAACACACTATAATGTAATTGTGCAGATATAGGGAAAGTTTTCCTTAGTGTACTGTATTTGTTAATAATATCGTCTCCCATTGAGACATATTTTTTGTCAACTGTGTTTTACTACATTGTCATTCATTATCTTTTCTTACACCAGCCTCCACTTGTGGGTGACCACAGGAGGAGTTATAGTCACATCTGCTTACAACTACATTATTGAGCATTATAAACTCAATGTTTATAGACTGCTTATGCTTACACAGCGGTTAAAGTGTCACCAGAAATCTAAAGCTGTATACATAGAGCAGTGGTCACATAGTCACTTATATAATGGACCAATACAGCCAGCAAACTATCATACGTATGTCCAGTATGTGTGAAAGCGACTTTTGTTAAAGCCGTAGAACCAGAATCTCAAGACTGCTACACATAAAAATGTAGGCCTTGTTGTTGTTCTATGGCGTGAACACCCAGTTTCCCTTCTTGTCACTGATGTTGGCAGAATGCCGATTGATGGTAAGTGAATTTATGTGGTGTGAATTTGTGTGTGTGTGTGCATATTTCACTCTCCTCCCACCCCCCAACATGTCACCCTCAGATCAGACGGCTGCTTTGACTTTATGTCTGAGTGAGCAGACCGGCTCAAACAAGACGATTTCTCAGCTCTGCCACTCTCCCTCTAAACACACACACACACGCACGCACGCACACACACACACACACACACACAACCACGCACATCACACGCACACACATCATGGTTGACTATCTTCTACTGCCTGCCACAGACACAACTCTAACAACATGCCTTCAAATAAAGGCTTAGTCTTATCAGTAAACTAACTTAAATAAACGGAATGCTTCACAGCTAGCAGGTGTGTGTGGTGTGTGTGTGCTGTGTGTGTGTGTTGTGTGTGTGTTTGTGAAAATACTATATCCCACCAGACAGGTAAGCCGATACCTTAGCTCCTATTAATAATAAACCAAGATGCTTCTACATAGGCTTATCCCAATCAATTTCAAATTCCTCTTCCTGAAATACAAATACATCCATCTCAATTACTAGAACATGCAATTGAGAAGTAGGCCCTGCAACACTAACAATTATATTATATTATAATAATTATAATATTGATTCATCTCTAAAATGTAAAAATACTGTGAAATACCCATCACCTTAAAGGTGACATCTTTAAAGGTCTTCTTTTACCCGACCTACTGCCCAAATTCTAGATCTGAAACAATTTGTCAATAATCGATTAATTGTTCAAGTTATTTATCAATGCAAAACGTTTCCTGGCTCCAGCTCTGGCTCTAAAATGTGAAGGTATTCTTTGTCTTATAATGACAAACATTAATATTATATATATTATATATCATTTTGTACTGATTGTCGGATATAATCATCAATTTGAAGATGTCACATTGGGAGATTTTAGAGGCTGTTTTTACAATTTTCTGACATCTTACAGACCAACTGATTAATCCATTAATTCAGACAACAATCAGAAGATTAATCAGTAATGACAAAAACTGTTTACAAGATATTCAGTTTATGAACATGAGAAAATCCTCACATTTGACAAGCTGGTGGTTAAAAATGGAGATTATTTCACTGAAATCCCCTCAGATGACACTGTAACACATTGACATATTTCCTCATATCTGAACTCTCATAAAAAACCTTTCCCTAAGAGGTTCACCGCCACAGTCCTGTTCAGAATGACCCTGGCTATGGCCGTGTAAAATTTTATTCGACTGGAGTTGTTGCGAACATTAAAGAAGCCAGCTCCAAAGTCAAAATACATTGTAAGACATTCCCAATTTCCTCATACTTGAACTTTCCACTTGAAAACCCTGTAAAGTGACCATGTCCAATTTGATGGTTTTATTTAAACTGTGAAGTTTCAGGTTATGAAAATAGTTGCCAATTAATTTCCTGTCACTTCTTTTTTAAAATCACCCAACCAGTTTGAGCTTGGCAGAGGATTCTTACAGTTTCCTGGTTAGGGCACCTTCCTTTTGCAGCACCAATATTAAAGAAAGGGGGGGCAGGCAGCCAACCTTGAGATATAAATCCAATTATGAGAACAAGCCAACACAGCTTGTACAGCAAAGGATATTACGTAAGCCATCACTGACTACCTGCGTGGAGCTCCTATGTTGTGTTTTTTCCTGACAGGAGCAGGAAAGTTACTGACCACAAAGGACCACTGAAGCAGCAGTCGTCAGAGGGCTTCTTCTTTTTTCTTTTTTTTTTTCTTTTTTCTTTTGGAGGAGCGAGCACGAGTCACTCACAAGGGCGTTATTAAAGTCATGTGACACAAACAGAGTGAACTCACTTCACGGGGCTCATCAGCAGCACAGCTGGAATTTAGCAGGAATAAAAAGACAAATCCTGCTCATACGGGCTCGGGGGGGATACGATAGCCTCGGTCGGCTTCCACACGTTTAATTATTCATATCTTTAAAGAGGACGGCGTGGATCGAGGCTGACATCTTATACAGCGGGTCTGAAACAACAGCTCATCACTGGGCGGGTTGTAAAGTACACACACAGACACACACACACACACCTTCCCATTCAAAGTGTTTGCAACAATACTGCACGCAGTGTGGAGGCGAGGGAGAACTTGGCTACACCTGCCTTGGCTGCAGAGGATAACACGAAACAAAGTATCTTTCCAGACCTTCAGATTTGTATTTATTGTCTTCCTCTCTTGGCCCATCCATCACACAAACAACAAGCCTTGAGGAAGAATCAAATGTGTAAAGAACAGTCATGTTACTCACATAGTGCTCGTAGAATTTAGAAAGCCTCGGTTTCCCATGGTTGTTGAATATTAAGATGGCTTTTATCATGGTTGTGGCTGAACGGAGGGAGGCGGGGGAACAGAAAGGGATCAGTCTGTGGAAGACTGTTGTCCGTCAGCTCCCGTGAACCCAGATCTGACCGGGATTCAGGGTTCAATCCCGTCTCGGTGTAAGGTTAATACGGGATAGCTTCGAGCTACACGCTGCTACTCCTCCATCGTCTCTTTACGGAAATATTCCACGTCAAAGGACCAGTCATGCTCTCCTCCTCCTCCCGCTACGGCTACCGCGATGGGACAAACTTCCGCGGTCTGTCGCCGGAAACCACACAGGAAGAATTTTTTTTTTTTTCTTCCTTCCCCTTAATTTCTCTTCCTAAGAGTGATTCTCGGATCATCTATGCAGTGGAGCGAGATCCAATATGTTGCTCAACAAGGACTTTAATGGATGTTACCCCACATGTATATCTGTTTATATGTTTATCTTGCACATTAGTGGCTCCTTTTTTATTGTCTCTTTTTTTACGTTTTATCTTTATTTATATCTTTCTACGTTTGATTGTGATTCTTATGCACCAATGTACCAAGGCAAATGATATATAGGCTAAAATAAAAACTGATTATGTTTATCAATACATATCAACTTCCTGTGTTTTTACCAAGATTTTGTTTTTATTTATGTTTATGGGTTTTTTTTTGCTGTCACGTCGTCCTTCTTTCTGTTTTGTTAATCGGGTTTGAAGAATATGGTTTATGCTACATAATTAATATTGATTATTTGTCAAATGTTAAGTGGAAACTTGTTTTATTGACCTTTTTTTGACATGTGCAGTCACATATTACATTATTGATCCTGGTCTCATTCTTAGTTGTTTTCAGAGAAAATCCAGAAATTCTAATGTTTGTTTTATGCAGTTTGATGTAATACTAATTTCATACTATTTATACCCTATATGACACTATACTACTAAGAATAATAATCATATATATCAATAACCGTGCCATAAGAGCATCAGGTTAATATCCCATATGTTCAGTGTATGTTTGAGCCACAAGGTGGAGCAAAAGTACATCTGGTATTGATGATGTGGCACCTTAGAGGAAAACTTGCCACGACCTCTGATGCAAAGAACATTCTCTACTTTTTATGCTGGCAGTAAACACGAAAGTCTGAATATCCTCCTCAGCCAGAGAGGATTTTCCTTTGACATACTGACACATGTTGTAAGGCTGAAAACAAATGCGTGAGTTTTTCTGTTGGAATATCCCAGCTCAGCTGTGGTTTGGAGCCTAACCCGTGATAACCAGTAGGCCTACAATTCAGACAGTTTACCTCATCCATGTCTGGGAAATGTGAAGTGTCCTATTTCTACTCAAGCAGTGTTCTTTTGATTTTTCAAATATTCCTGGCAAAGTGTCCTTGAGCAAGGCACTGCACTCAGAGTTGCAAGTGAGGCATCTGCTGTGGTACTTGATATGTTCTGAGCCACTACTGGTCACACACATTGTACATTTCATTATCTGCACCTTATCTGACCCCCAACAACCTGAACTACTGTATGTGATTTCAGTGACATGTTGTTTTTCTTCATAATGAGTCTTCTTCCTTTCTTTAAGGGCAATGGGTGTGGTTCCCTGATACGAATGATCTATAAAACGACTGTGAAGGAATGTGTATCATTTGTAAGGATGATTTATGATTAACTGCAAGCTGGACTGGAAGACATACAGCGCCAAGAACATCCTGTGAAGAGGATGTTGAGTGTGATATCAAAAACACGAACAGAAGCATCTCTTCTTGTGTCTGACTGTTTGTCTGTGTCTAATTTTAAGTCTATCTCAGACTCAGAAGTTAAAACTTAAACATGCATGCACAAATCCACACATGCACAAGCAAGTTGAAAGTCAAAACATTTATTCAATTTGCCTCCTGAGGTATAATTGAGGCTGAGATCTGAGGCTATACTTTGAGGATATTTGGATCTTGTGAAACTTTTCAGATGGAAACACTTTTAGAGCTATAACTCCCCAATTCTCCTTTACTTTTGACATTTACATTTTACTAATATGTGCACTCCTTTCTGCTTTTATTTTCTAATATATGACTTTGGTTGAATATTTTCCCATCAAATCTCAGGCTATATTGCTTGAGTAGTTTTCCACCAGTAACTCACACCCACAATCATCATTGGATATCCATCTCTAGATTATCTTGCTTGGTTTGTAAGATAACTAAGTGAACCATTAAGTATCTGCAGTATTAATGAATCACTACCTCTTTCTTCTGCTGCGCCCTTTACATATTTTAATAGTTAGCATTCCCATCCCTCTGAACATTTTAAATTATCTAATACACTCTCATTAAAAGTATGGTTGACTACATAGTGCATCTATTCTCTTATGCACTGCAAAAGTCATGTCATAATCCCTTAATTTAATACAACTAAAACAAGGGTGATTAAAGGCCCAAAAAATATGTTAACTTGAACAACAAGCTTGTGTTTCCCATAACACTCTTGATACCATTCAAACTTTTTCTCACGTTTTTTCCCCTTCCATCTCTCACTTGTTTGTGAGCTTGTGGTCGGCACACACCTCAGACAGTGTGTTGATGATATAAGTTAGTGAGGAGAGAGCCCACAGAGCGAGGCTTGGACAGCTATTGTTGGAGAAATGCCTCAGTGAGAGAAAGAGAGAGGGAAAGGGGGAGGTTGTGTTTGTGGCAACGTGGTAGTATTGGACTCAGGGAGGATTAGTCCAAGTTCTTAATGTGTGAGATGAATGCATATTTGTGATCAAAACTTAAAAACAAAATAAGAAATAATTATAATCTCTATGGATCAAGTGCGCCGGGAGCGCAGTCACGTGTTTTATTGCGATATTTCACAATGTGCTCATAATGAAATTGTATTTAAATGAGACTGTGTGCTGTGGGCGTTCACCTTTTCCCATAATGGTATAGTCCGACACCAGCTCGCCCCCAAATTTGCGGCGCTGGCCTATAAAAAGTGAACGAGTGCACAAAGTTAGCGAGAGAAACCTGTTGCCTTTAAACAGAAGAGAATATATCTGAAAAAGAATCTCCAGCTCGACTCAGAGAGATGGATCAAACCGAGGTGGTGAAGCCAGCAACTCTGGATGAGCTGATAAAAATCCTGCACAAAATCTTCGAGAGTGACAACATCAATGTGGAGGAGGTCCAAAATATAATGGAATCATATGAGAGCAACCCTCAGGAGTGGATGAAATATGCAAAGACTGACCAGTACAGGTAAAAAAAAACCCACTTTGTTTCATAATCCTATTTACAGCTATTAACTCCTTAGATATTACAGATTTATTATGCTGATGCACTTTGCTCTCTTGCTCTATAGCCTTGTCTGTCACCTTGGCTCAGTCTGTTTTTGTTTTATAATATAGTCCGACTTTTATTTTTCCAATCATATGTTTTACTTTAGTCTATTTTGTGTCTTTATTTCATGTCTGCTGCTTTTATTTTTGTTTTTTATTGCAAAAAACTAGGAAGTTGCCTTAAAAAAGTGGTGTGTTGTAGGATGTATGTTATTTAGAGTGCAAACTATTGTGTGCATTTATAAAAAAAAATCCATGCAATCAGTTATTAAAACTGCGTATGCTTTAAAAAACATCACTTTTGAATCAAAACCTGCACTTGTTTCCATGACCAAAACCTCCTTTCGTCACGCCATATTCGAATAAAAGAAAAAATCTGCTTATTTACATAATTTTATATCAATGTAGACAATTTAGCTACGAAAGCTCACAGCAAACAACATGTTTATCTCTGCAGTAAGGCCTCCCCACTACAAAATATGGCTGCTCTATTCAAGAGTTTTCTAAAGCGGTGTTTTGATTAGTGAGGGAGGGGTGGGGGAGTGAGTGGGCCATCCAATCAACACTGAGTACGGATACACACCCGCTGATTTTTACGTGCATGGGTGCGTGTGGAGTGACTGTGCAGTTACCCCACCGGGGAGCTGCAGCTGCCCAGAAAATATTTGGAGACTGACGAAAGCGCAAAAACGTGCGGAGTGGCGATATTTGCGCAGAGAGCGAGGACGCAGCCTGCCGGGCCTGTGACATGGTGGGGTGGGGTGGGGT
>NW_023339718.1:13852629-13864106 GCF_004916995.1 Morone saxatilis
GGGGGGGGGGGGGGGGGGGGGGGGTATGGTTGTAGAGTTTCTGTGTGGAAGTCAAATTAAATAAGAGTCAGTGACCCCTCTGTTGTTTGTCCTTCTTATATTTCAGGATCTTTAATATAAAAGTTTCACCCCCTCTCCCTTACATGTTAAATTACAAGTGCGATAGCTTTACTGCGTGGAAAATGTATTTAGTCATATAAATGAAAATCAAGTTATCATATTTTGGCAAGAAATTTATATAAAATAATGCTTGAATAACTGCGATTTGACTTTTAGGTTTGTCCTAAAATGGTTCTACATTATTTGGAATGAATTATTCAATGTGAAGCAGCAGCATGTCTCCACCTTACCAAAACATTTACACTGCATTTCCCTTTGAAACCTTTTAGTCTTCAGTGTAACAGGAGCAATAGTTCATAATCTGTCTTGCTGTTCGTTGAACAAATTGTCCTGTTTTGCAGATACACAAGGAACTTGGTCGATGAGGGTAACGGGAAGTTCAATCTCATGATTCTGTGCTGGGGAGAAGGCCATGGCAGGTAAGATGCTCCCGCATGCAAACAAATAGGTTAATTAACATGAGAAAATGTAATATTTAGTGCAAAACACAATGTTATTTTCTGGTCTTTTGCTCATTTTCATTTCGTATCAACAAGATCTCAAAGATTGCCACTGCAAATTTGTAGCAGATAAACCTATTACACCTTGTGTTAACTGCATACCGCTCAGGTCACATAGTTGACTGATATTCTCTGGCAATTATTGTATAAAGTTAATAGAGATAAGAGAGTCCAATGTTCTACAGGCAGACATTATTTGGCGATATCTATGCCCCACTATGTCAGCAAATGTCACCTAAACACCTGGAGTCTATAGAAATGGAGGAGATCCATTTCAGTTTACTGTGGTTAATATCTGCCGTGTGCTGTTTGAAAGGTGTTTATATGATTACATATTATTTATAACTATATGACTAACAGCTGTTAATTTGGCATAGCATGTATCTTTGCCCCTGTGAAACATTTTCCAACCATTGCTGGTCATTAAAATGGCATGACATTATATTATGCACCAATCTAGTACCTGCCAGTCTGGAAGAACAGTTTATACTTTATAAAACAACAAAAAGAGATTGTCTAAAATGCCAAAAAAAACTCTCTCACCTTTTGACTAAAACTCAGAAACTCTTTACAGGACAGATTTGTAATGTTGCCTTCGGTTCAAGGCTCAAGAAAGAGGACATATTCTGACACTGTATGCTTGTGTGTTTCTTGCAATTTGCAGTAGCATCCACGACCACACAAACTCCCATTGTTTCATGAAGCTGCTGCAGGGACAGCTGAAGGAGACGCTGTTTGACTGGCCGGATGGTAACTCACAAGGAAACATGGTCCAGAAGTCGCAAAGAATTCTCCAGGAAAACAAGGTTGCTTACATAAATGGTGAGAAAGCAGACAGTGTGCTGATTGTTTTTTTTCTTTCTTTTTTTTTAATTAGAGTTGGCCATTTACCCTTCTACAATATTAAAACCACTTAGTTCTATAAATACTCATTGGTTTGTGGGGCAAGTTGTGAAACTGGTTCTTAATGTGGCAAAAATAATCATGCTTCAGTACAATAGAACAAACATCCTTTACATGTTCTGTCCCAAATCAGATATACTGACGTAACATATCTCAGACATGACAACCATGTAACAAATGTGACATTTTTTACAGTGCAGAGTACCACCAACGTTTCCAACCTCTGCAGTTATTTATGTTAAATTGGTCTCAGAGAAGTTAACAGTCGGTTATAACTTCTAAATGAACAGTACTCAGCTCTCTCCTCAAATCTTTGCTGACTGAGTATTTCCCCAAAGCCAATAGAGCCCTGGTGTTATGTTTGGTCTCGGTTTTTGATTACAGCACTGCCAGTAACTGCCTGTGTGCCTCATTTTACAGCGTTCCGGTGGCACACACGGTCTTATTGTATGTTTTTTTGTTTGTGCGTGTGTATTTCAGACTCCATTGGCCTTCATCGTGTGGAAAATGGCAGCCACACAGAGGGCGCAGTCAGTTTGCATCTGTACAGTCCCCCGTTCCAAACGTGCCAGACCTTTGACCAGCGGACGGGGCACAGGAACACTGTTAAGATGACCTTCTGGAGCAAATACGGAGAGAGGACTCCATTTGTAAGGGATTTTTTATGGCTTTAATAGATACATATTCAATGGTATTCAATTCAAATAGTCTTTGGGAGCCTAAAATTTGGGAAAGTCAAATTCTGTAGGTGGGTGAGACTGTAGAACAATATGTGATATTATGACAAATTGCACTGTACAAAAAACTTTTTAAATCATAACACTGCATTTGAAACACTAACAGCCTAAAGTAATGTCACTATAGTTGTTAGCTGATCAGAGAGACAAAGATACATTTCCTTAAACTTCTCTTGTTAAAGAGACCTGATTCAATTCACAAAGATACTGTAGAAACCATAAAGAATGGTTTATATGAATGCATCACTGCATACATAAGCATAAAAATGTTTATTATGAGAGTTCTAATTTTAGTCAAAAACACAAGTTTACACCGGTTAATGACGTAATTATTCACACACAGGATCACTACAAACAGTTAATTGAACACACAGGCTTTCTAGTCCTGCTGCCTTATAGGCAGGAAGTGGGAGATTTTTTTATAGTGTCTTGCTACTCTCATTAAGCACAGCCTACAAGCAATTAAAGCAGCACCCCTGAAAGTTTCCATTTGCTGCTGTTTAAACAAAAATGTTGCTTTAGCAGGCAAGAAATGTTCTTTTTGGAACACATGAGAGCAGTATTTTATGTTCAGGGAGAGAAGAATCAAGGCTTAGTTAAAAGTTAAATTAATTTTTTCTGAAATTGTTGCACATAATGAAACACAAATAAAAATTACACAAAAGGTAAAGACGTAAAAACAAGAGCAAACACCATATAAGACATCTGCCAGTGGTGTTATCTGAAATCTACAAGTTGTATAAGCATACCTTGACCATAACACTGTCAAGTTAGTGCATTAGATTGCAACACCAAACAGAGGAGATAAGATAACATAAGCATGTAAGAGTGAGTACACAACGAACTCAACTCAACATACGTCCCAGGGTCTTACAACAATTGTTGTGGTGTCAGGTTGTTTTTTTGGACAGATGACCAGTTAGTAGCTATATTACATTTGAAAACTTAAATATCTAAATTAGGAACCCGGCTTTGAATAATCCTGGTTTAGCTTTGGGTACAATGTACTTAAAAGACTCTGTAATCGTGTGTTTGATAGCCTGACCCCATTGTCTAATGGTTTGTTCTGTTATTCACTCTTTTTTTAGGAAACCACAGTTTCACAAGAGAACAACTAATGACCACCAAAGGAGGCTCCAGATGATGAAGAGAGTTGCATTTAAATTGACACTGTTGTGAAAATCATTCAAGGGAAACTGCTGGGGAAGCGAAAAGTGGACCTACTATGACTAAGCACCCATTTAAAAATCAGGAGCGGGCCGGTTCAAAAGGACAACCCAGTAATTAGAATGGCTTTATCGCTGCCCAGTGTGAGCTTGGCAAATACTGATGAGCACAGGACGAATGCATGAATAGGCTTGGACATGGATTGAATCTGCCTTTTGTTTGCTGGGCCTGAGGAGACCCTTTTCCAATAACAACATTCCTGTCTATCCATGACCTGTGTAACCACACTTTTGTAAAGTTATGGCCCATAGTCTAAATAATAGAGCTTTAGCATTTCAAAAATGGTAAAAAAGAAAAATTGCTCATATAGTGTTTCTCTTAAATTTTATATTTCAAGAAATGAAAAACAGTTCTGCAATCAACAGTTTTTTTTATCAGTGGAGCACTTTTATAGCTGTATTTACTGTTGATTTATACCACTCAAAATTGTCTTAACACTTGCTGAAAATTGTGACAAAATGTAACATTGTTTGTATAATCTAATCAAAAAAAATTTCCATTTGCATTTGGAAAAAGAAATGTAAAGCTTTAGAGTTGTGTTGTTTTTAAAAGTGCGATGGTTGTAATTTATTTGCAGGTTATTCTGTTCACCCAGGGAGTGTTTAAATTACAAAGCGACGTGTTATTCCTAAATGTATTCATGATAAAGGTTTTGACTAAGAGAGTATTGTGGACAGATTATTTTGTATTATTAGCAGACAATTATGTTTAGATGAAACTCGTACTTTTTCTCAGGATTCTGGCACATTTTAATTGTAGCTATATTTATATAGTGTGTAGTTTTTACAGCATAGCATCTCTCATAGCACTGTCAGAAGCATGTATGATTTCTGTGATGCAGTAAATTATGAATCTGGCCATAACTGTATACCATTAAACACAACTATCCTTTCGCAGAACTTTATTTTGTGTTGTCTTCATTTTTATGTTGTGTATTTTTCTAATTACTCAGCAAAATCCATAATTCATACTGAATGTAACAAGCACATAAAATGTATATAGCTTGATTGGTAGACCTGTGCAAAAGCTTCAGTGTCAAACACCAAAATAAAAACTGATACATGTGTCTTATGGTGTGGGAGGCTGGGTGTAAACACTTTCACTTCGCTTCAGTACCTCTTATTAATATTCAATCAATGTTGGCTAATAACCCCTAATGATTCATTGATAGTCACATAAAAGTACATTACAGTGATTAGAGAAATGCAGCAATTTATTAACAGATAAGCCCTGTCTGGCTTCAGCCTGGCAAGCAAACTAATGCGTGTCTCCATCTGTACTTTGGTTCGAGGAAAATATTGATTGGCCATCACCTTGACCACCAAATAGATTATGTTAATGGTGCCCTGATAAGAGTATTAAAGTTCCAGATATCTCCCTTACGTCTGTGCCCACGTTACGTATGTGTCAGCACATTGCTAGCTAGACAGTTCCAAACTCAGTCACTGACCAGATAAGAGCGCGTTTGAGCTAAAATGCACATTAATCTGTTCCTTAGTATTGTACGAGCTGTAGGATCAGTGGCATCTGGCAGTGAAGTTGTAGATGGCGACCATTTGAATACAGCTCAGTCATCCTCTCGAAAAACGCAAAAGGCCATATCTAGAACCAGCGTTTGGTTTGACCGTTCTGGGCTACTGTAGAAACATGGAGGTTCAACATGGTGGCCTCCATAGAAGAAGACCTGGTCCCTCTGTAGATTAAAATGGCTCATTGTGACGTAACAAAAACACAACAATTACTACTTTACATACTACTAACTTTATGTTTTGTTGATATAAAAATACACTGTAATGAGTCTGGATATGCAAAAGCATGTGGACAGTAAAGTCATTAAAAGTGTTTTTTTAAGAATAAAAATGATAGAAAGAGTCTGCAGTGAGCCAGGGAAATTAATCAGTTCAGCTACAATAAGACAATAGTAATATCTACTCATCTAAAATGAATTACACAGGCATTCGTGTGGCATTTTTGTTTAAAATGCAAATTCTCTACTACAGTGGATTTCACTGCTTTCACTCATAGACAGTTTCTCTAAGTTCCAGCCTCTATTTCACTCACGACCAAAGCACATGTTTGTTTGTCATACAACAAACATGCGTCATTGGTCACTTTCCATCATTATTTGCCTTTGCCAAAAGCACACAATGTAAGTTTGCTAAATCTCCCCAGGTTTTCTCTGTACCAGGTCAACCATGGATGGCCTCCAGACAGTGTTTTGTAATGATGCAACAGCCTTGATTGACCCCACAAAGCACCTGTTTTATAAGAGGACATGATTGCCATGTGCCAGGCCGGATGGAGGCCCATCCAGAAGACCTTTACCTTCAACTGATGATAAATTCTGATTATTTGACTATTCAAGTGAGTGATCCTGGGGCAGCCTATGAGATGATTAATGCTTCAATAAAACAACAATCCGGTATCAGAACATTGCAGGGAGTTGATTAATAAACAGGAATGACACAGAAGAGGACGTTGAGCTTTTAGACCTTTCTCTCAGTCCTAGATTATAGTTGACACACTGGCAACAATTTTAGGAAACTTGTGATTCGTACATGTTTTAGTGGTGATAATTGTGATTGGTGCCTTAAAATTGCTACCCTTTTGTTGCATTTAACTACTTACTTCAATGACCAGTGGTCATCCATGACTATATCATGGCGCAGGTGCACTCCTGCAGATACCTGGGAGTCAAAATCATGGATTACAAATTGGTGTGGAAAGTCCATGTGGAGGATGTGTGCTCCAGGGTGCAGCACTTAATGAGAATGCTCAGATCCTTCAGTGTGAACCAGGAAGTGCAGCTTCTGTCAATCACCCGATTTATACAGACAGCAGATTCAACATCCCAGTACCTGGGCTATTTTTCAACAAATCAGACAACTCATGTTCTCCACCCTGAGTATCGGCTCTTTTTCTCAGGCAGACTGTACAGGATCCCTCTGAGCAGGCACCAAACATTCTGTTGTCCCCCTGTCGATTAAAAGCCTTAACACCACCTAGAGCGGAATATGTGTGTATGTTGTAGCTATCCTTGTTGGTGATCACTGTTATTGTACAATGTGTACACTTTCTCTGATGAAGATGGGCATGTGCAACTGATGGATGGATGTATCTGACCTGCAAGATTATTGCATTAGTTGTTTCATATCAATTTGAACAAAATTTAATTTTTTTTATTGAATTTGGCACAAAATTGGACTTTTGAGCAGTGCAGGTTACGGGCCTTCATTTGTTGTACGAAGCTGTGAACAACAAAGATGATGATAAAAAATGTATAGAAACTGCTGTTTACATTTCTTTGTTAAGTATGATATTAGTAATGGAAATATTTTTTAGACTATTACACTTTCTTGTAATACTTGGACGCTGAAGTGGACCCTCCTATGAGATGACAATACCAGCAGTGGCCCCAAGCCAATTTGAGTTTGAGACCCCCGCTGTAGACACTGTGACGCCCAAGGCAAATTTCCCACAGGGACAATAAAGTCTAATCTTAGTTTAGTTAGTCATTTGCTGGAATAGTAAAAGACAGCTATTGTTTCTTGCAGAATAACACATACGCTGCACTTGAATAAAATAACAGATTGCCTTTACAAAACCTGTCGTCCTTTATGTTTTCAGTGTTACATATGGTCTGTTTTCATGTGAATGACCTTTTCCTTTTAATTATTTGCTGTTTTTCATGCACTGATCATTTAGTGCCATTGGAACACTGTAGGCTAATATAACTCACCTGTATATTTTACATCACAAGTTGCATTTTATTTTTATTTTTCATGTGGTGCTTCCTTCATTTTATTTGACATGTATTTGTTGTTCATAAGGAGTTTGAATGCACTTACTGTAAGTCACAAAATTATGTAATTTTCTCAGTGTAGATGTTGACCTTTGGTGATATTGCATGGCCCAAGAGGAAAGCTTGACTTGCAGCACCAACAATGGTCCACTGATTTTGATCCCTGAAATATTTGGAAGCTTGTCAGTTTTCATGTGGTGTTTCCTTTGTTGCAACAAAGCTCCATCACACTGTCTCCACTTGTTTTTTTTACCCTATTCAATACGCTTTCTTCATAACTAACACACTGTTTTCTGTTAGCGCTGCTGCAGTAGTGTCCATATCTGTTGAGCAGTTATAATTATGGTAGAGATCATAAAACATGACAGCAATTTTCACACAGTTTTCATAACCCGTTGCTTTGCTCTGGCAACGCTGAGACTGAAAGTGCAAAGTAGAGTCTAGAAATGTGTCCTATGATGATAACAATACGCCAGTGTTGTAGAATCTTCTATGACACCGAAAGAAGCGGAGGAGCTTTGATAATTTACTTATCGAAGTGGCCTCAGTACATTGATAGTGAAACACTCATTCGTACAGGAAATAGCATGCTGTACTATTATCATTGTGTGGCATGACTGACCATTGTTTTATTACATGAGTGATAAAGCCCATATTCTGCACATTTAGTTATTCAATCCACACTGTTGATTGATAACTATATACTTACATACTGCACTGACCATCACTCACACAGAGGTGGAAAAACTGGAAAGAGGAACTTCACTTCTACTTTCAAATCGCAAGAGAGCATTAGGGAGCACTACACCCGAGTGTGCTAACTAGTAATCAGAGTGTTCTTTCCATGAAGCCACTGGCTCTTTTCCTGCAACCCCTACATTCTGATATGTTTATATAAAAAATAATTTCACTTTCACTTTTTATCTTTCCTTGTTCCTATTTGTTGCTGGTAAATGCTAAAACATTGTGTAACAGTAAGACAAGTTGAGAAAAATCATCAAAACTTAAATAGCAATCTCCATTATACAGCAATATATATTGAAATTTATCCTATTTTTATCCTGTAAATACCACAAGTGCCCTTGACTGTTTATTTTGTCTTTTCTATTACCACTTACTTAGTTATAACTGTGCACTATTTATATTTTTATACTTTGTTTTTTATACTTTTTTACCTTAAAGTGTTATTTTTTTAGTATATTGCCTGATTGCACCGTGGGTCTGAGAGAACTGAAATTTCATCTGTACTGTGAAAACTGTTTCATATCATGACCTCAAACATCAGACGGCTGTCACACATTGTCTCTGGACAACACAGTACACTCAAGTGCACATACAACAGCTAAGAAACTGTTCCCGCTTCTTAAGTAATTCTTGTTCTTTCCTGTTTCACATTACCTTCCACAGCACACGTTACTGGCAGTTGTACATAAACTACACATAAACTGAAGCGAATCAAAATAAAGATGTGACAAATGGCAGCATTTACACCGAAAACTATCTTTGTACAACAAATAAATAAGATCTCTACATCGGTCTCTAAAGTATTGCTCAAAACAGGTGGAAAAAGTACCACAAGACATCTGAGAGTACAACAGATTAGGTAACACTGAGAAATGGAACTCTCTATGCACTCCTTGTGACCGCTGCAAAAAGAGCTGCACTTTTGGCTTTTATTGGTGTTTGGTGCTCACTTGTAACAGAAAACACGCATACGCCCACAGAACACTCTGTCCTACTCTAACCCACAAAAATCATACTCTGGTCCCACTGCTTTGTCTCTCAGGACACAGCACCAACCGTAAGAGACTGTAAACAACTCAAATGTAGCTAACAGATTTTGGTCCTGCTAAGAGAGTTTGGATGCTCCAAAAAGTTTATAGTTTCTGCATCTAGAAAAGCCAGTAGACACAGATCCAAAAGGTTTTTCTGGCATGATTTCACCCACTGACAGGGTGCATTGACACAGGGAACATTCTAGCAACACTAGCAGCTCTGACAATAAAAATAAACCACTTCTTTCCTTTCAGGGTCTGTGTCACAGCATATTGATTTTATTAGGAAGTGGGCACTTTAACTCTTGCACTGCCATGGTTTAAATATTTCTGACTTTGGAGTGGCAGCAGACAGCTTTTTGCATTTAGAGGCTCAGAAACACACAACTTGCTGCTAATTGTTAACATGTTTATTCAAAACATACAGATACATACATTTTGAATATCTTAACAAGAACAATGGATATAATACATATAAAACCTATAAATATACTAAAGCAAATTAAGCTCCCCTTCAATTTACCTCAAAGGTTTGATGTCTCTCACATGAAACAGGATCACATGGAGGAACTTGATCTCTGGATTTTCATTTAAACTTGATTTGGGCGGGGAGGGTTAGCTTGGAAACCCAAATACCTATTATCTAATTTACTGTATGAAACTGTTATACTGTACATGCCCCGAGTGCAAAACGTGTCTGCAAAAAAACTTGACGCTTTACAAAAATATACATTATATTGCATTTTTTGACACATTTGACACATTACTTTAATGACCAGTGACACACATCAGATTAGTTACACACAACAGGTTAGAGAAACAACTCTGCCTCTGCTTTGACTACTCCATTACTCCCTAAAATGAATTACCTGAGAGTGAAATCTAGAATTAAAAAAGATTTATAAAATCTGCAGTCTTAAGAAGTAACACAAAGCACTTTAAGGAGAAGGCACTAAGAACAGACACCTAGAGACAGAGCTTTTTATATTACTCTGGTCAGCTGGTCAGAAGGATTCATTATCTGACTGCCCTCCTAGACCACCTAGAGACCTGACCTGCTCCAGAGTGTCCCTTCCAGGATAGTCTGACCCTTCTGACCCTGACTGACCTACTGTCACTAGCCTCCCCTTTCCCCTGTACCTTGATCCTACTGATCCCACAGACTCTGCCTTTTCACCTATAAAGTCACTAACACTCGACCTTTCGGACAATCCACCGTGAGACCCGTTGCTATGGGAAGACTGACTGTGAGCCCAGCTGTTGTTGAAGCTGTATCCATGGGAACCGTTGCTTCTGTGAGAGTTGCTGTTGCTCTTGAGGTGGCTTGGTTGAGTCTGAAAAGTTTTACCAAAGTAAACCATATCAAAGGATTTTTGGCTACGGAAACTGTGCTCAGAACCTGAGTCATGCTGGGTATCGGGCTTTGAATATTTATCTGGTTCCAGTTCTCCACCTGCACCGCGGTCACCTGCAGGTCCAGAGGGCTGATCGAAGGTCACATCTAGTGGCCTGTCATCCCTGACAGAGGATAGTGATCTGGAAGTAGTGGTGTCAGCCGGCCTACCAGGGGCAGCAGGCAGGACGTGGGCTTCCTTAAGACAGAAATTGAAAGTTTGATGAGGAAAAATTGAGTAACAAATTACCCTTTTTAAGTTATTAATAGGATACAACTGACAAACATTTTTTGCTTTTTATACGCTTACCAAAGAGGAAGTATTAGTCTTTGCCTGAACATCCTGATACCGCCCTTTGGTCAGCAATGCTGCAATACCCAAATTTGGTCCTATAGTGGAGGAGAGCTGAGGTTTTCCCGGAGGCTGGAAATCTGACATGTCAATTCCAGCCATTGAAGCTAGCTGACCTAGGCTACAAAAGAAAAGAAAGCAAAGGTCCAGAGTTGGCACATTTTATTTATGCACTACTGAAGTGTACACAGAAATAATCTGAGATATTAAACTGGTAAATGGTGGTAAAAAGCTACTTTATATACAGATTGCCTTTTTTCCACAGCAAATGTATTAAAAAAGGCCACTGATATGACACATGCATAAGATTAATTACCTAAAAAATGTCACTGAAATTTAGTTGGTACTGAATAAATGAATGGCAACCATAGCAAAGAGCATCAGTTTGTGGCAGCATAGTAAGACCTAGCCCATGTTTAAGGTCAATTCTAGGGTGCTCCCCACCTAATGACTACACCTTATGGCCCTGGTTTCACAACAACTCAACATCCTTTTATTGTCCTTGAGTATGAATCAAGATAAACAATCAAATAAATAAATTATAAAGAAAGTAGATAAGGATTTTTTTATTTGTGGCAAATACATTTTGGTCAGAACGAAACTCTCTTTTGACCTGGGCATTACAAGATGTCCAAATACTGGAAGCCAACAGGGCCAAAAGAAAGAGA
>NW_023339718.1:13864206-13877884 GCF_004916995.1 Morone saxatilis
GCCAACAGGGCCAAAAGAAAGAGATAAGAGTTTTTAAAGAGCATCTCAGAACGAAACCGAATCGAACACCACATTAATGGTGAAAAGTCAATGTACAAAAAGAGAACAGACTTCTGATCATCATGTCGTCCAGTAAGATAGACATCAACTACCCAATTGTATTCTATGTATCCATAGTGAAAAAGAGTTTGAGAGATCGATTTAGATGCTTGAAGCGAAGTTTTTCACAAGGGCAGACAGCAAAACAAACTCACAGCAATAAAGCCTTGACTGACACTGCTATTGACTTAGAAAAGCAGCAGACACATATGCGTAAAAGAGGAGAGAGAAAAAAAAAAAAGCAATTTTAAGATGTTGTCAACTCTCATTTGTCAATTACTTTTGCTTAATCTGATTTTGTTCTGAGCAGGTAGTGCATACTTTGCTTGTCTGAACTTATTCGCTTGGGGAGAGCTGTTGGGAGTCAACCATACAATCCCTGTACTACCTTGTAAAATATATAAATTGCTACTTCTTTATGCAAAAAAATCACGAGATTGTAAGTGCACTGCAGTAAGTGTCTTACAGCAATTTTTGACTGTTGGTTGACAAAATAAACAACTTTAGAGGATCACTTTGGGTTTTAGTGACTTGGGAACATTTAATTGGAAAAATAAAACAAAGATTGATTGGTAACAAATAACAATTGTGGTCCTAAAGGAAATACACTGAAATACAATTGGATAAAGAAAAGGAAAACATTAATAGTTAAATTAAATGAAAATAACTTTCTGTGGGGATTCAGAGTGAAATTCTATGTTGACAAAGAGGGTGCAACAGATTCCCAGGTGGAAAAAACAAGTGTGACTCATAGGAATGAACTAGAGACACATAATGAAACTGAAAATACGATAGTTATATGAACACATTTTTAAACCACCTAAAACCAGAACCAAATTGGCACAATCCAAGTCACAAGAGAAATGTTGTACTGGTCACTTTGAGGAATACCCACCCAGCATCCTTTAGGAGATCCAAGAAAGCATGGAACTTGGTAAATGAGCTCTCAATGCTTTCAAGGACTGTCTCATCTTCAAGAGCACTGAAAGCAGGTGCTGCTGATGCAGATCCAGTGGCTGCAAGTGCCTCTGACAGGGAGTGGTTGGCGTCACGAAGACGGGCATTCTCCAGCTCATACTGAATAGAAATAACAAAAACACTGAATAAGCCAGTGTCTTGTTCATTTACAAAACAACATAATACATAATACAGTGCTGTAACTTTTATCCATTACATCTGAATGTGTTTCAAAAGGCTGCATGACAGTTGACATTGAGACATTACGAAACTTACCTGCCATAAAAGGAGCTTTCTCCTTATTTCAGACTGAAGTTATAGGCTATGTAATTATCCAAAACGCACTTAAATATGGCTGACCGATCCTATAGACCAAACTATATAATGTTAGTCTGGAATAAAGACGTTTCTGTGTCATAACATAAAGTTTGGCACTGACGTCTTCAAGCTTCACATCCAGAGTGAATTCCTCAGCTTATTCAAAAAAATGCTAACTGCTGACTGTTGCATTGAAAGGATGCAGAGGAAAACAAAAGAAAAACAAATAACAGACAAAAAATATCACATGAAGTATTTCTGAGATCATCATTACCTCCATGAGTCTTGACTCAGCTTTCAGTCTGGCTCTGCGCTCCTCACCCAGCCTCAGACGACACTCTTTGAGCTCCATCTGCAGGGCATCCATAGGCACACACACACACACATACACACATAACAGCACACTTATAGTGCTTGAAAGTAAACTGATTAAGTCCAAAACTTTGATATGTCTGCAAAAAAAGTTCCAGTTTGGGAACTAACCTGATGTTACTAACCTGCAGATGTTCAACCTGGCGGCCAGTGATCCTTTCCTGGAGACTACGAGAAGATGGTCTCTGCTCCACTTCCACCACCACATTTTCCTCTTCCTCATCCTCCTCTCCCTCTGAATCTGACTCCACGGTTACCTTTACAGTAGCTGCACCCTAACGAAACCATGTATTTTAAAAAACACAAATCTTTTTAAATCGCTTTTGGCACCATTTGACAGTTCTGATGCATTTTCTACTACAGAAAATCTCATAAAAGGAAATACATTAAAGATTTGAAATGAATCCAATTCATACTTGGCTGAAACAACGCTGCAACCTGTTACATAAACAAAAGAACACTCACCTGAAAGCTTTGATCCATAACAGTAACTCCAGGAGGCATACCTCTGTAACAAAGACATCCAACACAATATTAGTTTTCGATTCACTGAGTGCCATCACATCGATACCTGACGTGTGCTTTGTAAATTTTACATAAAACTTACAGTATGTTCTATTCTGGTTGGTTGAGGAGACATGTCCCATAAATGTAGCCAAAAACTGAAGACCAAAATTTCCATTCACTTTCAAACCAGACACCAAAAAACACAAACTAGATTTTCTTATCTGATAGATAATAATAAATGAAGACAATGATGTTTTTTTTTTTTTAAACTAAAAGGAAATTGGTTTACCAACATCTCCTCACCTCTGGCGTTCAGCCCGTGCAGCAGCACGCCAAGGCACATAACGGGAGCGGGAATAAGGCTTCTGTGTCTGAGCAACACTTGAACTCCGGCCTCCAGTAGATGCTCCTTTACGTGGGGCTGTGCCAGAAAAAGAGCCAAGTGAACAACTGGAAATTCATGAACGGAGAGCAAGGTTTTTTCTGAAAGCACTGGCAATTGGACATGAATGAAAAGGCCCCCATAGAGTACTTCATTCGGTGGTGAGTGATCCTCACATCCTGCTTCTGTGGTATGTGTAGTCATTCCACAGAATGGCTTACTGTGAGTTAATTAATGCATGAATTACTGGTAATAAGGGAGTGATATAGCCTGCGGATCCACGAGGTGCTTTATATCTAAAAAAGAAGGTTCTAAACATCACAAGCATAAGAGAATAAAGTCCAGCTGAAAATAATGTTAGTTACTGTAACAGTTACGAGACAGCATGGCACTCTTCATCTTTTGCTTTTGATTACGATTGGGTACCCAAACAAAAACTACTCAAAAGTAGGGATGCCCCGATCACGATGTTTTGCTGCAGATTCGGACTGCCGATCATCTCAAACTTTCTCAATACAAACTTTTCCCCAATAACACATTTAAAAGTGAGTCTGAAAAATGCAGCTTTATACAAATAACGTTAACGTTTTCTTTTTTTTAAAGACTATATTTAAGACATTTTAAGGTCTAAAATTCTAATTCTAAAAGAGCCCACAGACATCCTGTATATAGTTTTGCTGTTTAAAAACTGAATCGCAGTTCAACAAGGCTGGATTGTGTGCTTTGGACTAATTCTACATTCACAAAGAGGCACTGGCATGCGAGGAAATTGATACACACTTCATTTTAGGGGTGAAGTGCTCCTTCAGGTTAGTTAGCATGCAGCAACGACAGCAAATCAGCTGGGAATCGGCTCCAATTTGTTTGCATCATGGATTGTTTTTTCCGTGATCAGTGACTAGAAAGCATAAATCCCGATCTCCCAATTATTTTTACTAAATATTGGCCAATGACAATCGGTGGCTGATCGATCTGGGCATCCCTATTTAAAAGTGTTGACTTTGTTGTCAGGTGAGAATCTATACTATTTTATCATATAAATAAAACATATAGTTGTTGCTAAAAACATTCTCAATATTCTAATACAAAGAAATCTAAACCATATCAAACACTTGAAAATGATTTTCAAGTTTCTTTTTGCAACAAAGGGAGAACAGGATGGAAATGAATTCAGTTCTTACCAGTTCTTGAGATAACTTAAAAGCCAGGTAAGAATTCAGAAAGACAATATGAGTATGAGATAATAGATCATATCTCAAACAGATTGAAAGAGATCCAACACTGAATATAGTGCTTGTTTTTTCACAGATCAGAGACTTGCAGATCCGTATTTCAATCATGTTTAAACATCCAAAACTATGTCTAAACCAAATTGGCAGTTTAGGAGTCTGAAAATCTGTTTTTAAGTCTGTCTTTTTTAGTCTTTTTAGAGACAAAACCCAATGTTAATAAAAGAGAAAAGATCTTTTTTGTGTGTTGTGTGCTCACTACCACAACAATACAATGACCTTAACTGAATTCACAGACAGGTACCTGTGTTTAATGTAGCATTGTGAGAAATAATATAAAATGTATACAAACCTATCCTAAATGTAGCTTTTCCTCTGACTGCTCGCCTCTTTGGATCAGTGGCTCTCTGTGGCTCTGTGGCTGCAGGCTTGATCCAGCAGTACTGCAATACAACATAAGAAAAACATGGAGCACAGATTTGTAACAAATATGGAGCATGCATGCCAATACACCATTCATTAAATGGTTTATTCTTTGAATGATGTACATTTGCTCCAGACACTTACCTCTGGTGACTGTCCATCAGCATTCATCAGCACTTTCTCTATTATAGTTTTAATTAGGACCTTGTCTGTAAAGAAAAAAAATTATGTTTCTGAAGAATTACAGTATCAAAGTAATTGTAGTATTATGTAGCAATATGGCATTTTTCTGGTATGAAACACTACAGTACATCTAACAATGCGCTAGCGGCACCTAGAGGCTGCAAAGTTTATTACATCCCCAATACAAAAGTGATGTGTGGAACAAACGACATACCAATAATTTATGTTATGACCTTGGTTGAGGTAACTTCTTACCAACTAAAGGGTTACTACGAATATCCAGTACACAAAGAGCAGAATTAGTTTTCAAAGCTTCCAGCAAACGACGAGCTCCTTCACTGGACAGACCACACCTCTGTAGATCCACAGCTGTTCAACAAGTCACAAAACAGACACAGAAAACTCGAGAAAATCCCTACTAAAAAGCAAACAGCAATAATAAAACAAAGTCTTCTCTTTGTATTTCACTCAAACCCACACACCTACTAACCTTTAACCCAGAGGTCCTCAGCCAGTTCGTGTGCAAGTGCAGCAGCCCCTCGGTCCCCAATCAAAGTGTTACAGTTAAGGGTGATGCGGCGGAGACCTCCCATTCCCTCAAACTGTGGTTGTCGATACCTCAGAGACTCTGCCCATGCGGTACCATGCCTCTGCATTCCCTGATGCTGAGAATTGTTTTTATTTTAAACAAATATGTATTTTTTTTAATATAATTTATCATTTTTGAAATTCTTAAAAATGACATTAAACCTTGATGATGTTGGCCAAATGCTCTGCCCCTTTCCAAGTGAGATTGCATCCTGTAAAATCTACCGTCCTGATTCTCGTGGAATACTTTACACTTTGGCAAATTACTGAAACATATAAAAATGGCAGTTACGAAGACAACACGCTCACATGCATTACAATCTTGTGAAGGTTTTCTGAACAATAAAAGGAAATAAAACTGTGAATGTACAAGTACATACCCTCTAAGCCCTCATCTGCAATTGGACAGTTTGCCAGAGAAAGGTTTTCCAAGGAAACACTTTTTGCTAAACCCTGGAATAGATACATATGGCTCATTATCTTTAATTAGGTTTTTTTTAATCAAGTTTCACCCTTAAACACTCACAAGCAGCTGTTTGAAATAATATTCAGGTGTAATTTGTCACACACACACAATAGCTATGTTTAATCCTCAGTACCCCTGGAGTTAACAGTTACAGGCTTATTTCTTAATACTCACAGCTTCAAAATTGATTCTGACAGTAGACAGCGAAGAGAAAAGTGGGGAGTAAATACAAATGAGCTTCTGATTCTGTTTCTCTAAATAAGTTAAAAATACACTGTTTACACTGCAGATCATATTCCTAGTTTGTTTTTACCTTTGTCAAGGTGATGAGGTCCCTCTCTCTCAGTGGGAGGCCGTTAAGCTGCAGAGTCTTTAGGTTAGCAGAGACAGTCAGACACTCTCTCAGGGCCTTGCACAACTTGAATGTCATGTCTTTAGAGCGAATGGCTGGGATCTTCTTCCTGAAGCTTGACCTATAGTATCTTCTATCTGAAATCGGTGGTGATATGATTAATGCTTGTATGCAAAGTTGAACATTCAGTCATTCAAGTTTTCTAATTCTAATTATCCTGCCCTACCTGCATCTCCAGAAGCCAGACTAGCTTGGTATGTGCTACTTATTGCAATGTGGTGCAGGTGTTTGTTGATGCAGATAGAGTTGAGAATGGGTGGCCAGTCCGTCAGTTTGACCCTGTCTCCATGAAAGTCCAGCATCCCTTTGTCAAGGTTCATCTTAACAGCGGGGAGAGGGACTGATTCCTGCCGGGCACAGGCAAATTCATAGTATGCCATAAAGTCCTGGGCACCCCGCTGCCGAATGTGAGCACTGTCTTGAACCATCTTTGACCTAGGAACAAAAGTATTTTTAAGACGTCACTAAGCAAACTTTTCACTAGTCAGAGTAATACAAAGTTAAATATAGGGCCAGAAGATCTTATCCACTCCTCGGGCACTGATGGAAAAACTGTGAATCACCAAAAAAAGGTTCATCTCCATCAGTTTGTTTTTGTATATTAAATGGCTGGCTCAATCCAATTTTTGATTTCTGCTATTTGAAAAATGTATTTGCATCTAAGGTCGATGTCCTTAGACAATATTACTTAGAGGATAACTTCACAATTTTTCAAGTCAGTTTGCTGCACTAATTTCTCCTGATTTATTGAATTCAGTCTGCTAAAGCATCATATTAACTTCAGCTATATTTTCAATACATTTTTGCACACATCGAGGAGTGTGGATTTTTTACCCCTGTTATTTACATTTTTTCACATTTGGAAGGAGTCTCTTTAGGGCCAGGTGGAATCATTACAGAGTGTTTTTATAATCTGAGTATTGTTTTAAGACCAATTAATTAATTGCAATGTTTTGGTCCATTCTGAAAATTTTACATGAAGGTCTGAGGATCAAACATCATAAATAAAACGATTACAAGTGATCCACAGTCTGCAACTGAGGTTGTTTTACAGTGAGAGTTGTGATCATACGCAAATGTCTATAAGTGGTGTGCAAAACTAAGTGTAACTAAGGAGAAATTGTACAGAAACTTAACTACTGAACTATAAAGATATATTTGATCTCAGGTAACAAGACGTCTTGATCAACTTAACTTATAGCTGACGTTATTTGTGGTCATATTGTGATACCAGGTAACAAATATAGTGACCCAGATGTCAGTGTAACACCTCAGCGTCAACACTGAAGCTATAAGTTAGAGAATAAGTTGTAAAGTACAGTGAACCTGTTGAATCCTTCACTATTTGATGCTGTATGGTTGTCAGCGGCAGTTGAGCCAGCGGCGTTAGCAAGCTAAGCTCCTAGCAACCGTCGGTAGGGAAGGAGAGTGACGTTAGCACGCTGTAACGTTAGCTGCCAAGCCCCTGGGTGCAACGCTGTAATTTCAAGCATCATTAAACACCATTTAATAGAACTAAAACAATTTAATATACCTTCCACATATAACTGAAGGCTCGACCGTCTTGGCACTGTTCTCTCGGGTTTCTCTGACAGCTCCTGCGGTCTGTTACTGTTCACGGAGTGGAGGACCGCTCAAAAGTGGCGCTGTAGTGCTACCGAAGCCCCGCCCACTTCTCTTCTTCACTGCGGGCTGTGTGAGTACATCCGGGGACCCGCTGCTGCCCCCTATCGAACCACTGCACCCCCTGATCGATGGCTCTCTCTGCGTTTAACTTTTATCTACCTATAACAAGAAAGGGTACAACTGATTTTAACACCCTTGATTAATTCAGTACAGGCATTAGTTTAATGGAGATGTTATATAGAATTAGATTAAGAAAAGAACCCAGAAAGTCCACATACTGAGTACCAGCTGTTGATATCTGAATCAGAAATACTTTATTAATCTCTCCAGGGGGGAAATTTGTTCGTTACACGACATTAAGAACAGAAATAATGATTATATTACAATATGTAACAATATATCTAGAAATAAAAATAGAAGTAGAGATGTATTTATTGCCGTATTTTTTCGGTTTTTAGCGGAGACCGCCGGCTTTTTTGTTTTTTTGTTCACACGGGTAAGTATGCTCACATATGCAATTATTCTTTTTTCTCCACCAAAAAGGGGGCCCGCCCAAAGTGGAATACAACTTTAAGCTTTCATCACCACTTCCACACTTTATACACACCCACATTACACACACAGCGTACATCAGGCACTAGCCTTACCACATCGTACACCTGGTCTGGAGAGGGAGGATTTTAGCACATTGTGAGCTTTTGGCGCATGCAGCCACCAGCTAACCATTTTGCACAGATCCACAGGTAAAGAATATCAACTTTATGGGTATATTTCAAGAATAAGCTCTCGTTCAGATAAAAACTTCCTAACAGTCCTGGATACATGGCTGGACCTTGTTTAGCAGGATGAGATTAAGGACCTGCTCATACCGTAAGTCATGTTTTTTCTGTTTTAAGCTAACTTTAAACTAGAGGCTAACGGTTAAACTAGAGCTTAGGCAAACATTTCGGTTTTTAGTTTTTGCGGGCAAATGTCTCAGTCATTTTTTTTGGGGCTTCGTTGTCACACGTAAAGCCGCAAGCAACTAAATCAAATACCCAAAGGAAGCAAACCGGAGGCGGCACGCGTACAAAGAGAAAACTCCAGATCACTCCCTCATCGCGAAGAAGATGAGTCCCTGTGGGCCTGGTCTTGCTTTGTTTAAGTTCATTTTTGCGAAACAGCCGCCCAGAAGAATACCTGGGGTGCCAGTGCATGATATGCAAAAGGATGGCGGGCCATGAAGAATGCACCCTGGCAAATCAGCTTTCGTCGTTATGCCGAACTGCTTCATGCGGGATGATGAGGTCTTGAGTTAGTGGAGGAAATTTGGTTTGGTCAGGTTTTTTGTTTGAGTTTTAGGAAATGGCGATCGTTCCAGTTGCTTTGCTTGGGAACCTATGTTCCACATTTCAGGGACTGGGTTTTAAGGTATTGAAATGAACCAAATGCTTTCTTTTTTTGTAATTTCAATTCAATCTGGAAATTTGAGTTTAGGCAAAGGTAAAACATGCATTTTGAGTCTGAGAGCCATAGCCTACGCTGCCAGCCAAAAAAAACTTCCTATAGGGACTTTAATTCCAGTGCATGCTTGCCATATATTTTATTTTAATTTGGTTCAATGGCTTTTTCAAGCTCAATGATAACATTTTCTGTGGCCTGGACTCAATGTTCACTTTAAATAAAAAAAGAACAACAACAATATTTTGTCCTGTTTATTAGTTGAAATCCAGTGCTTCATCTTACCATATAGTGGAGACAATTTACCCGATGGTGGGGCCCCAACATGTCACATGGTTCACACTCTCTATCTGTGATTGCTATAACTCTGCACTGACACAAGATATGAAAATGGCACATGAATACAAATTATATTACCTGCGACTTTGGTCTTTCATCTGGTACACTGTTTTATATGCGTGTATAGATTTCAAGAAAGTCATATAAGAGCTGAAAAAGCTGCTGACAACAAGCCCTGCGTCTCCCTACATATCAGTAATTTAAAATTACTGCTAATATTGATTCTCTATTTTATTTTTTGACTAATGCCCACTTATTGCCTAATATTGGGGTTTTTTTTATATTATATTATTGGTATTGCCAATATTGTGTTTTTGTTACTCTACTTGCGATTATACTAGTGGTATTTAATGCGTCGCGGTATCAGCGGTGCGACAGGCAAAGAAAGATTTTATTGGGCACAGGACGGCGGGAAAAACTTGCCTTTTGGTTGGAATATGCAATAAACATCTTGAACTCTTTGCCAACTCCGTTGATATAAACTATATCATAAAACTATATTAACCCTAATTATTGGCCACTCATATTATCGTTATTAACTTTTTTTATTCTGGTGATTTGGTATTATTATTCTACAATCATCAATGTTTATATCATGTATGTACTACATACACTACAATACTAGGACATACAATTCCTTCCACAATATGTGACTTAAAGTATTTTAATGTATATATACTGTTTTGCTTTTGAATTTAATTTCTTTAGTTTATTATTAAATTTAATTTCTTTTATTTATTATTCAATTTAATTTCTTTTATTTATTATTCAATTTAATTTCTTTCACGTATTATTCAATTGAATTTATTTTATTTGAAATAGAATTTCCACCCAGGGGATAATAAAGGCTTATTTTATTTTATCTGTTGTCTAAATGAATAAATCTTAACAAACTGTCATTCAACAACAACAAAAGTTTTCGGTTTCATGTAATTGATAAAAGTGGAACACAGTCCGGTACTTTTAACACCAGTTTGATCATTTTATATGAGATCTTTCAAGCCAATAGCCGAAAATATGCTTATCAATCTTTTTATAATTATTTGAACCATATCACCCAGCCCTATCGATCAGTACAGATACATATTCAGTATATTATTAAATTAAATATTGGGATTGTACAAGAACTTTTTTTTTTCAAATGTCTCGTTATTTTTACTAACTAGTCTGTTGTCAACACGCACGGTGCATTTGGGTCCCACAATAAAATCCTCCAATTTTTTAAATAAAAAAGTTCACATCGCATGTTAGAAATCATTTTCATATCACTCTAGCTGATGACTCAGATACTGTAATCCAGAAAATCGCGTCCTAAAAGTGGTCTGGACGGGTGTCGTGACCATCGACATATACAGTAATGGTCGTGTGACCATGGTCGTGAACCCTTACAACCCGTTTCTCCGTGTTTCCTGTGTGACATGAACGCAGCACGACAACGCCCTCTCCCATGTGAAAAACAGTATAGTCGAAGCCCATTGGTCAATGCAAACGTCAATCAAACTCCCTGCTCCGCTCCATTCCAGTAATCCAAACCTCCTCAGGATTCATTGGGAATGGGCTAGCGTCAACAACTATCACGGGGCAGGGATTGTCAGGAATCTGGATTTGTTGGATATATATACAACGTAAACAACACTGCAAAAGGTTTCTTGCTACTTCAGAGGTAATTTTGTTGTTATTTGTGATCTCAGAATAACGTTTAACCATCGTCTTTAGGTGGCAGCGACTGTACCTGCTCAACGTTAGCAGTGGCCTGTCTGCGTGTGTGTGATTTGGGGTGCTGGCCGCTGGCGTTAAATGAATTTATAATGACATTTAACTCAGCTTTTCCGATTTGAAGTACACTGTCTCACTTGATAAACATGTTGTTAAATGTGATAGCTACATTATATATAAGTGTAATCGCCGTCTGTCCGTTGTTTGTGACTTTCAACGTGAATGATGTTACCTATCACGCTGCCCAGTTGCTAATGCTAATTGATGATGCAGTTTGGGATATCTGCTGTATTAGCCACCTTTCCTGGAGGAACAGAATCAGAATATAAAAAATATATAGATATTACACATTATTACTATTATTGTGCGTCATTTCGTCATCATAGATGTTTCATATTATGGTCATATTAGCTGATATTTTTCTGATAATGTCTTAATATTTTGATTACCTTGCCAATGTGCTACAGTATGGATCAGCAACATGTTGTGGCTGTTTTATCTCGGTCTCCAAAAGGACCCCGTTTAACTCTACACAAAATGTACTCAACTAAATAACAAATCATAGTATGTTGCTTAAATATGATGTGCAAGCACAGGAGAGCTGTTTTCCCTCTCTGTAAAATATAGTATGTTCTTATAGAAATGGGATGGGGATTATTATCACATCTTTTTCTAAAAAAAAATGTGGATCCTGTAATAACCTACCCTACCCAGTAGTTGGTTACTTTTATTAACAGTGTATAGTAATTACTACAATACTTTTTTATTAGATCATTTCAGAGCTCTAACTTGGGGAAAAAAATGGAAATATAGTTAGTGTATCAGAAGGTTTAGGTGGATCACAGCAATCATTCCTTCATCTGTGTTAAGGTGATATTGTATTCACCTGCAGAGGGGAGAAAATTGATACTTGTTTGTTAATAGTTATACTGATATCGTGTGCACCTGCATAGGGGAAACAATTGATGCCTGTTCGGTAACATTTACATGCATTTGCATTGGCGTCTAACAGATCCATATTAGCCTTGATACTTGAACACTCCTCCTTCCCTTGGTGCAGTCTTCCCTTTCATTTTTTTCCAGCCGTAAAGAACAAGAATTGCTTGTGCTGTATCTTTTCCCCTTATGTTCTTATGGAATGAATCTACTTTATTCCTATGTGAGTGTCAATTTCAAAAACAGGTGGTTTTTCATGCTACGTACTGTCGTTATGGTATGACTCAATAAAAGAAACACTGAACGTTAGTCACCATAACAAACTGGATAAATCTAAGGCGCCTTCGTACCTGGCAGAACAATGGCTGCCCTGTTTGTGTGTTTTCTTTAGCACCAGTCACTTGGTTGTGTTTGTGCTAAAAAAATATGAGACTAGTTTGTCTCACGAGGCGGTGGGGTTTGACTGGTATGCTTTGGTGTGTGTTTAATTGTTTTAAGCCAGTAATTTAGAAGGAAAAAATAAATTCTTAAAATGGCGTTTTTACTCACTTCCTGTTGCTTCTAAGATTTACGTTTACATTCATAAAGATTTAAAGGGAAAGGGAAGGAAGGAAACGATGTTTGGTTGAAGTCCAAAAGCTACACACACAGGACTGAATGTCCCCTTCTCCACTGAGGTCAGAGCACCGACATTTCACACAGGCATACTCATCTGTTAACTCTCTCTGTTTTGTCCTTACTCTCTCACTAGCATCCGGTCCTCCTTTCGTCCCATTTAAAGGTCAAACATAATTAGCAGCAGCTTAAGCTCATGTTTCCAAAAGTCACCACACTTGTATAATATACTAGAGCCACTGTGTGCTTATTTCTTTAGTCTTGGTGGTCATCGTATGACAGCATAATGACAGCGTTTCCGAGTGTAGGCTGAGAACAGACACATACGTTTTGCCAGAGTTTGGCTTCAGCTGCCATCCCACACACTTTTTTGTAAAGAAAGTGCTATCAGAGGTTCTGATCTTTGTTTTTTTATATTGTTTTGTATGGTGCTTTACTGTTGGGGGGCTGTGCTTTACAAATGGATAAAGACAGAAAATGCTTATTTATTTAATGGAAACCTTTTATAACTCGTATATTTAAGGTTCCATCACATGTCTGATGTCTATTTAGATAGTGATGAAACTTGTTTTGCTTGTTGTCGTGTTTTTTTTCTTTCTTTCCAAGCTGTGGTAGTTTGGAGTAATTTTGGCTTTGGCCTCAATTTATTTTGTATTTTGGTTTTGGTTTTGGTTCAAGCGAGGATAACATTCCACTTCATAGTATGGGATGTCTTTAAGACTAAATCTAGTGTTGAAATAGTTGATCGATTAAGTATAATGACTAACTATAAATCTAATACTTTTTTTTTCACCAATAACACAGAATTTATGAAATATACCAAACTTTTGCTGGATACAGCTTGTTAGGCAAAACAAATTAAAATTTCTGGAAACTTGTGATGGCCATATGGTAATATTTCTTCTGACATTTTCCACTTTTACAAAAACAACTAAATAATAAACTGATGATTAACCGATCACTAACTATTACAAACACAAAAATAGTGATCATGTGAAGTGCAAAGTGCTCCAGCCAACACACATACACACTCCTACAAAGCAAACACACTCAATTTTGCCACTGCCAGT
>NW_023339718.1:13877899-13880892 GCF_004916995.1 Morone saxatilis
GTTTACTGGCTGTGCCAATATTCTAGTACCAACTAATGTTTAGATACCATTAGAAATGGTAAACTAGGGACAACTGTAATTCTGAGAAATGATTGCATCACCAGGTGGTGAGTCCTGCATGGTATAGATTGTGTGCAAGTATACCTGGACTCCAAAGGCTGCTTTACACGGCTGAATCGTCAGACAGAACAGTGACAAAGTGCAGTGTTGAGAGAGGAGGCAAACTCCAAATCCTGACGTTGCTTTTAGGTGAGTCTGCTACTACTTAAGCCATACAGATGAGGTTTAGGTTTGGTTTTTAAGTAACAACAATATCCTTTTGGTTCCTGTAGTTTGTGGTCATATTTATTACTGCTGCAAGGACAAGGACCAGAGCCCAGCAGAGAAGTATTGATTTGGGTGTTGGTGTACATTTGTGGCTATCAGTTTCTTGGTTGGATTTCCCAGAATCTACGGCTATTTTTTCCGCTTCCCATCAGTTTTTTATTTTTTTCCAGAGCTGAGTTGGTCGTAGGATATATTGGAGGTCTTAAAATGTTTCAGCCTGGTGCTGAAGTTGGAAAAATAAACTTCTTTAAGGTCCAGTACCACTTAAACATATAACTGTTCTTTTCATGTGGGGACTGCAACAGGCTCGGAAACCTTTTTGGTGCAGGCACGTGTGAAACCTTGACTCTCAACAGCTGTATTTATGTTGAGCAATGCCTCTGAATTTCATCTGGAGGTGATGTTTTTTTTTTAAGCCAAGAACACACTAGAAGGCTTTTAAATTCCCAGCCAACTGTGGAAAGAGTCAGCAGTGCACATTTGGGTTGACAACAGCACGAGTGTTGAGATAACCAAGTCAAAAGAAATCACATTAAGACTAGTAATTATGTTTTGGCTTCAAAACAGCTACCTGATGGGTATAAGCTTTAGGGATGGTACGAGAACCGATACTTCGGTACCAAGTCGATGCCAAAGTTCTGAAGACGTGGCTTTGCAGTATTTACACCATATTAATCTAGCAGCAGCAGGCCTCCAGTTGTTACACTCAAAGTTCCTCCATGCACGCTTCATGTTTAAATAGGAGCCCTTTTATAACGTATGTGAAACCACTTGAGCCAGCAGTAAAAGGCACATCAGATATTTCAAAATTCCTCTATTACTCCTGCTGTTGCATATTCATCTAAAGAAAAGGAAATCTTGTAGTGCACCAGATAAATGATTACAAAGATGTTTCTTTATAGATTCCTTTAGACACACTTTTTAATTTCTAATAATTTGTTTTACTTGATCTTTTCTTTACTTTGTATATAATATGTCTTTCTGTAATAAAAGGTACCCTTTTGAATATCTTCTTATCTGACTTACACAGATTTGTATTATTTACAGTGCCCTGTTGTTTTGCTATCCCTGTCCCTTACCCTGTTTTGCATTCTGCCACAGTCCATATACAAATAAAAAAACATACTAACCAGTGATTTGAAATGAAACTGAGCAGGCAGTTAGATAAGCAGGCTAGATAATCCTGTTTTCCTTTACCGTAATGTAGGCTTTCTCTGCACGTCTTCATCACCTGTAGCAGCTTGTTTTGCTCCCTGGATTGTGAAAGGAAAACAACTATATATCATCCGCCATATACTTAAAAAAAAAAAACAGATTGTCAGGCTGCAAAGATTTGAGATCAGGGTTGTTTTATTCTTGCATTGTTATTTGCTACAGCTTTTAGGGCCAATTTTTAATCTATCTCTGAACTTTTTTTCAGTTTATCTGTTAGCAGACACTGATAAGTTATGAAACCAGATGCAGAACAAATGTCTCATTTGTCTTGTAAGGTTTGCATTTTTCACATCATGAATCAAATGAAACAACCTGCTAAGATTATATTTGATTTAAATAAGAAATGATTTGTTTCACAAAGCTGGTTCAGGTTAGGGTTAGAATCTTTTACTCAGTTATCTAAAATGGGCTTGGTATGTGTGTTTGTGTGTGTCTGTTTTGCATTTAGGTCATTTCATTGCAGTTATGGGCTTGGCTGTACTTGACAGTATTGTTTTATCAAGCTACCAAGTTGTTTGAGGCCTGTCCCAGCCTGTCTCAAGGGAAACCAGACAAACTGGGACGGTTAAACACAAAAACAACACAGAATCCCATACACATTTGAGGACCTGAACACTGATCAAGGCCAGGTCTCATAACAAAATGATTGCAACATCCTTTTCTGCGTTAATCAGTCATGTTGATTTTGTGTTTGTAATGTTTGCAGAGGGAACAACAGTCACATAATGTACTGAGCCTTGACCTTGCGTCCTCCCCACCTATTTGTTTTTGCAGTTAACCTAATTTTGTTCACTGTGCCAGTCTGAAACACTTTATATCTTGTTCTTGTCCCTTTGTATCCCCGTTATTGTGCTAGTATTGAAGTGTTACTAATGTGGCTCTGTTGAGTCCATCCTTATGCAATGAATGCATTGCAAGTATTAGACCATATGATATTTTATACCATGGTCTATAAGACATCAGAAAATTGTGAAAAATCCCTGTCTTAATTTCATAAATTGCTTGTTGTCAGACCAACAGTCCAGAACCCAAAGATATTCAGATTATTGTCACATAAGACAAAAAAGCAGCATATCCTCATAATTGAGCTGGAACCAATTCATGTTGGCATTTTTGTAAGACAAAAATTACTAAATGCTTAATCAGCTATGAAAGTAGTTGCAGATTATGTATTAATAGTTTCAGGTACATCATTGGTTTTTGTTTCACCTTTTAGTGAAAGATATGCCGGCAGTAGAAATTAGGGATTCACCGAATATTCGGCCACCGAAAATTTCCGGCTGAAAATGGCCCAAATGCGCATTTTTCGGTTTCGGAAATACTTTTATCACCAAAACAACACGGCCAAAACAGAAAGTTGTGATGACGCAAACAAAAACCGTCTGAACATAAAAACCGCAGACAAAAACATGTCTGCGTTGTGGACATATTTCAATATATCTGAGAAAGAC
>NW_023339718.1:13880992-13926285 GCF_004916995.1 Morone saxatilis
TGTTTTCATACTTTTGTAATTGATTTATTCTTTGAATTGCAATGCCTTGATTTTAGTGAGGTTAGTACACAGTCATAGCCATAAATGCAATGGTACTAATAATTGGCATAATAATTTCTTTCGGTGTTTCGGTTTTTGGTTTTCGGCCAAGAATTTTCATTTCGGTGCATCCCTAGTAGAAATGAATACACGGTGACCTTCCAGTCAGTATAAAAAAGGTTATCCTGGTGATTACATAATTCCCCCATGTTGTATATTTATCTTTATCATTTCCATCTGCTTTTAAATAGATGTCACTGTGTTTGAGAGTCTGTCATGCATCTACCTGAAATGTCCTGTTGGTACAGTTTAAATGTACCGTTAATTTCTGCAGTAATTTATCTCTTGCTCTGGGGATTGGCAGCAGTGTGTACTTTCACTTTTTACACATGTTTGGCTGTAATATATCTGGTTTAAAATAATACTGAAATCAAATGATACTGAAAGTAGTAGTTAAATGTTCTAGAAAGTGTAAGGCATGGTGCAACATCTAATAAACACAGGCAATTCCAAGTGCGTTACATAAGGCATCAACAATGAGTTCATCATACTGGACCCACAGCTGTCAGCCTTCTTTGTCCCCAGCTTTACTGTCTGTCTGCCTGATCACCATCTGGCTATTCACAAATACTAGTTGCATTGTTAGTTGATAAGCGGTAAGATAGCCTTCAACATCCAAAAACTACACAATTTGAGAAGAGGGCAGGCAGACTGAATAAGCAACAAGGGTGAGCTTTATATAAACAGCATTCTCTGACTTGTTTCTTTCCAAACCAAGTGTGAAAGCAGCTGCCAGAGAGATGTGTTTTCTTGTTTCAATATAAAAATTTGGCTTTTCCTCGCAATGTTACTTTTGGCTTTGGCTTGCATTCTTGCAACAAACATAGCTGGCAAGGAATTATTACATAGAAATTCAAAACCCTGTAATGGATTGCAGCTCCTCCCCAGAAGAGCAAACCAGCCAAATCCCGAGAGACATTTTATGAAATTAGTGTGCATGCCAGAATATTCCATGATTTTTCTGTGAATTTCCCCTTGGGGATGAAGAAAGTATCTATCTATCTAGCTATCTATTTATCTATTTATCTATCTATTAAGGACATTATGTTGGCATGACTCCAAATTCAGTTTCACAACAGCTACCCTTTCCTCTCCACTTAGGTGTTACCTTGTTAGCAGATCTCTATTGTATTCATGGTACATTTATCCTTTCCTCTCTTCTGCTGTCTTTTTTTCTCACAGGGTGCCCTCTGCCTGTGTCTAACCTCTCAGGAAGCATGGTGTTGCTGTAGTGGAGAGGACCACCACCTTAGGATCTGCAGACAGGGACTCGGCCAGTTGATCACCATGCCTTGTGTCAGTTCCAGCTCAAAGCCTAACTGTAGGCACGTCTGGCTCTTTTTTGCTCTCCTGGGCCTCTCGGCTATGCACACTCATGCCAAAGATGGTAAGAACTACAACATTCAACATTCTGATAAAACTATAATCTGCAAAGCTCAGTGCATATGATGTTTAATAGTGACGCAGGTTCACATGGAAAGGTTTCCTCTGTGGCTCTGCAGGGCTGATACTAAAACCATGTTTGCACATTTAAAGTTGTTTTGAGTCTATAACTCAAAGTCTATATGTCTATATCCATTTAAAATCACTTAATCCTGTCCTGATCCTTTTTTTTTTTTTAGACATTACTGTACCTGAGCAGGTGAGCCTGTCAGCCAACATGTCTACGAAGCAACTCTCTATATCCTGGCTGGGAGGAACAGCCACAACCTTTGACCTCATGATTCTACGAACTGAATTCAATAAAACTGTCTTCTATGTAAGAGCCTTTCTCTTTTTGCTCATTTGTTTTCGTGCTTTTCTTGATGTACAGTTATATTACAAGTTGTTTAAACTCACTGATGTGAAAGGAACTATAGCCCAACCTATGATATATACTGATAATGACAGATCAGTCAACATTGATTTTCTTTACAGGACTGATAAATAACTGATAAAGTTCCCATAAATTTGTTTCTTTAAACAATTGCGACAATGAAACTGGGCAGGTCATTTTACAGTTGAAAAATAAACTTTTCTATACTCTCTGGTGGACATAACATTTCTTGTTATTGACTATTATTTGATGCACGGACACAGATGAATTTACAATGTGCTAATTTTGGTTACTATGTTGGCTCTAGAAAGGTTAATTAGGTTATGCAGATGATACAATTGTTTCTTTTCCTGCTTGAACTATGACTGTCATCACCAACATCTACCAGCTTCATGTTGTCCTGGTTCATTCCCTTGCTGTTTTCTGTGTGTTACCTGCAGGAGACTGTGTCTGTGACAGTGAATCAGGTAAGTGGTCGGCACCAGTGGAACTGGACCTCAGTTGAACCTCTGGAGTGTACATCGCTGTCGATTAAAATCCGCTCAAGAGATGGACAGACAACAAGTGAATGGAGCAGCACTCAGATACTTCAAGGTCAGAGGGGCAATAATTACTATTATATACCTATTATTGTTATTATTATTATTATAGGACATCAAGAACGGAAGTACTGCTTTGCCAGACCTGTCAGTTTGGGATGACCATAATGTATTTATTCTTTGGAAGGAGTAAAGACTTCCTCTAAATTCCTGTTGTATTTGAAGTCTCTCCTAAGCCAAACAAATGACTTTCCTTTAAACCTAAATATAAACTTATATTTATATCACTCCTCATTCCTTCTTTTCAGGAAAGGATCTCCCCAGCTATGATAAATTCCAGATGTACCCACAGGACATGGTTGTACCTGTGGGGGCCAACACCACCTTCTGTTGCATTGTGGAAGAGGGGAAGCTCTTTGGTACCATCCAATACAGCAACACATTCATGAACACGACGCGACTGAGTAGGCGAAGTTATGCCACTACAATGTATAATCAGGGACCATCCGTCAGAACAGGAACCAACATCATCTGTTACGACTACCCGAAGACAAAGCTGACTGGAGCTGTGGTGTTTGTTGGATGTAAGACAAATAACTGGATTGATAAGAACTGAAGTGTGAATGATTGTTATATCTTAACACGGGTGAATGTGGCTGGGGTGGCAAAGAGGGAGTCGATTACATAGACTATTCCAGAGCTTGCCTTATAAATAAATCTTAATAATGTTTAAGTAATTTTTATTTAAATATGTATATGATGAAGCAAGTAAGTAAGTTTCTTCTCGTTGTCCCCTACCCCAGATCCACCACTGCCCAGTGATTTAGTGTGTGAGACTCGTGACTTAACCTCAGCTGTGTGCCAGTGGAATGAAGGACGGGACTCCCACTTGTATGGCAAACGAGGAACACTCTACTCCCTGAACAAGAGGTACCACAGTTGCACTCGAAAATGCGATTAATCACTTTAAGAATAGCTAAACCTCACCTGAGCTGTAACCCAACCTGAAACCTGATACTTTGTCGGAAACAGTAGTGCTCGGGTTGGGTAGCTTAACTGTACACACTCATTCATAAAAAGCAGGCTACAGATTCTACAATACATCAATTGTTTAATGGTTCACATTAAAAAAAGCCTACTTGATCACACAATGGTATCTCTGTCTGACGCTGATCCAGAATGCTGTGAAATAGGAAAAAGCACAGAGTATATTGGAAACACTCTGCAGACAGTCATATTGGCTGGGACAGATGATGGCAATGATGGAATGATGGTTTTTTGGGTCAGATTCATAGCCATTCGTAGACATGCCAAGATGCTGTACAATGTCACTTTGCTTTTGACATCATATCCCTGCATTATTTATGACTGTTTCCCCTGTCTTTCTCTAAAAAGTATCTTGTTTTCAGAAAAAAATCAACCAAGAGAGAGAGGATGACAAGAAATATAAAGCACTTAGTCTAAGTAACCACTTGCTGCATCTGTGTGTCCATATAACATTGATAGTGGCTTGGCTGTCTGCCAGACCTTTTACAGGAACTCTCTAAAGGCCGGCTAGAAGAGAAGTTACATTAAAAATGTGTTTGGGCATGTGTCTGCATCTGTAATTTAGATTGAGCATCTGAAGTGATGATATTGTATTGTAATTTAATTTGGTTGTTTTTGCACTCTTTGCGAATCTGCTGTGTATTTTATCTGTTTTGTTTTGTTTGTAGGATCTGTCCGCAGAAGCAGGGGGAAAGAAAGTGTATAGTGGACCAGTGGGAGGGTAACTGGACACTGGTAGCTGAAAATCCTCTCGGCCAGTACAGCCTCACTGACTCTGCTGAACTCAGTCACAGAGGTAGGTGTAACACCCTTAACTTCCCCTTAAATCAACAGATGGATACACATGATTTCCTTTTGTAGGTGCTATGGTAAACACAGTGTGGCACCATTTGTTTGTTACAACAGTGGTTTTAAAGGGCACCGAACTGCGTTGGTGCAATCAATTAACTTTGGCTATAAAAGTTTATTAATTATAAAAGATAATTACAATTATATTATTGATTAATATTAATTTATTAAGTTACTATTTAAGTTCCTTAGGGTACCGCCATTAAAAAGGGAAACGATAACCAATAATTGATTGATTTAGTCTAATAAAATACAATAAACTTTTAATTTTAAACTCTGATTAATAATTAAATGACTATCACCAAAATCTAATAAAAGCAAAACTGAAATAACACACAATATACAATATAACAAACTAAACTAAAGAAAAAAAGTTGTGTTCGCCTGTGTTGATGAATTTCTCCTACGGGGGATCAATAAAGGAACATCTTATCTTATGAGTCAGGCTAAAAAAAATTTCCGACACCCAAAAAGTATTTGCTTTGCGGTGTTCGCTTGTGCAGGTCGCAGGAGGAAAGGCGTTTCGCTCCATTGCTTTGTTTTGCAGAGCAACATGGCTCAGCCTTAACTTTCCAGTGTGCCGCTCCAGTAGAGTCAGCTGGCAGGCGTTGTGTTTAAAGTGGCATACACTAACTTCAGCCATTAACCCTCATTAGCGGTGCGCTAATCAGGAATCTCAAGGAAAAGGCAGGCTCTTGTGCACTTTAATCCTCTGTTGTGAGTTTGTCAGTGGGCTCGGTCACACCAAGGTTTGAGAGCCAGGTCACGGCGTCATCAAGTGGTATCAGATTATGGTCACCGGAAATGACCGGAAGTGAGCCATCATAATAAAAGTCCTGTTAAACACTTTTGTACCAAATAAGAAGTAAACCTTGACATGAAATACAGCCATACTAGTTGTTTTTTTCTCTTTAGTTCACTGACTGTTGTTTCACCCTTTCTTCTCAGTGCGTCCAGAAGCACCTGCTAACGTGAGCTCTATCGTCCATGCCTGGTATGCCACTGTGCTTTGGCAGTGGAAGTACACCACCTATTCCTCACTGGCTCTTGTCTGCGAGGTAGAGCTTACCTCCCAAGGCTATAAAACAACGGTGAGTTGTCTCTGTGTGTGCTAATGTTTGTGTGTGTGTTGCAGGGGAAGGCCACTTTGTTATATAACCATTTGTGTATATACAGTATTCCAGTCAGACAATATCACTTCTGTTCTTCTACTACGTTTTCATTACAAAATACTAATGACCGACAACATTACTTTTAACAAATGCAAGTAGGTGTCTGCATGCTCTCTCCATTTGTATGACCCACAATGGAGCAAACAGTAATGAGGTCTAATGTATGTGTCCAGCATACCTTCTCTGGTGTGGGTCTGCGGTCGGTGGATCTACTAGACCTGTATCCTGATGAGGATTACAGTGTTCAAGTCCGCTGCAGTGCCCAGCAGAATTTCTGGAAGTGGGGGGACAGGAGTAAACCATTTTTCTTCAAAACCAAAACTTATGGTAAGGTTTTTTTTTTCGTAGTATCTCTTTATTTTAGCAGAGATTTAGTGGGATAGGGAATTAGGGCTCCAACTAATGACAATTCATAACTGATTATGTATTGTGGGTTTTTCTTTTTGCGATTAAGGATTTAGTCTAAAATGTTTTGATCACTTGTTTTTCTTGACCAACAATCCAAAACCTATAAATATATATGTATACAAAACAATGAAAACTAGTGGAACTAGTTCATGTTTGGCATCTGTTTGACTTTATACATCTGAGGTATGTTTATCTACATAAAAACAGTTCTTCATTCAAGGTGGAAATGTTCCTGATCTTTCAGCGACATGTTGTGGCCTTCCTCAGCTTGCTAAATTTTGGGGATGGTTCATGTAACATTAAATATGGAATATTATAATATGGTCACGTGCATGTGTAGAGGTGGTAATATGGTAAGTAAGAAAGTAAATGGACCTTGTGTTAAGAATTAACATCAATAATGAACTTTCAGGCTCAAAAGATTTTTATTCCTTTGCTTTAAATAGCAGAAATGTCCCTGGTGCCGTTTTCATTTTCAGTTGTATTTTTTTTTTGTCTTCTGACAGTTCCAGAGGCTCCTGATGTGTGGATGTGGATGAACAGAGACAACACTGGGCATGTCATATGGAAGGTAATTTTTAATTTTTGTTTTTGATATAGTTTTTTTTGATATAGTTTGTTTTAGAGTTAAAATAGACTAAATAGTGTGCTATTTTTGCTGCGTAGAGCGCAGAATTACCATGTTCATATAAGCCATAAACAAATGACAAACATACATTGCCTGTAAAGATTCTTCTATTTTTAGTCTTTATTCTTTCTCTCTGGCTTTCTTCCTCCTCTTACTCTCTTTCTCCATGTTGACATAATGAATCTTGACCGGTTGAATAAACAGTATATAATGAATATCTGAAATTATAAGAGAAAGGTGATTTAAAATTGTCTGCCTTTCTTTCTCCCCCTTCTTTTCGTTTCACTTGGCATCTTCCAGCCTCTGACTCGAAGACAGAGCCATGGTCACATCACAGGTTATAAAGTTACTTTCTGGAGCCCTGAAGAAAATCAACAGTACACAGAAATCTTTTCACCGGATACTACTGTATCTCCAATCAACCTCACACAGTTTGCTACCTTCAGCGGTAACAAGATCAAAGCAACCGTCATTGCAGAGAACAATGCGGGGGAGTCTCAACCCGCAAGTGTAGTTATACCTCTGCGTTTGACAGGTATGTGGAAATGGAGCGAGAGTGTGTTTAGGATGTTTTAGCATCTAAGAAGTAAATAAGAAGGCAATTTAATTGTTTATTCGCACAACCACAAGGTTAACTTTGTTTGACATATGTTTAGTCAGTTAAGTTCTTAGGTACTGAGGGCAACTGAATGATTTTTCTTGGTGTGGTGTCGTTCCACAGTAATGAAACACTTGAAAGACTAAAGCAGCAGTCATAAAGTTAGGAACGGAGAAAATAAAGACATGTGGTTTCGAAATTGCTGTATACATATTTTCTTCTTTCCAGATGTGGAACCCCTCGTTGTGTCCAGGGCAGTTTATACGAACAGTGGTTTTCCTCTGTTCTGGTGGGAAGATGTCAACGCCACCTGTGGTTATGTGGTAGAATGGCATGAGGCCTCCTGCAAGTGGGACTGCCCTGTGGAGTGGATCAAGGTGGCTGCTGGAAACACTAATGTCACCGTTGAGTCAGGTATGCCAGCCTTGATGTCTCCTTTAAAAATACATCAACTAAGGCTGTGCTTGGTTTCGGCATTTTTCACATGTACTGTGTGTATTTCTGCAGTCATTACTGGCTAAAAACTCCACTTTCTTTGTCCCCCTGCTGTTCTTGGCTGTCAGTGTTTAGTACAGGATTTTCCCCTTCTCACATACTCAAACAGAACTTTAATCTCTAGTGTCTGCCAGCAGGGGGCTGTCAAACCTGAAATTATACTGTGTAATCATAATAATCGTTTTCTTTTCCATCAGCCAACTTCCAGCCAGGTGTGAGGTACACCTTTTCCCTCTACAGCTGCTCCTCAGAGGCCCCAGAGCTGCAGCAGCGCTGGCAGGGATACGTGCAGGAGCTGGGTAAGGATAGCACTGCATATAAATAGTTGATCCTTTATAGAAAAAGATTTGTTCTCATTCTCTTATGCCTCCCACCCTTCTCTTTTTTTTCTCTCTCTCCTCCCTTTGTTGCTGCTTCTATAGTTCCTTCCGGTTCTGTATCATTGTCAGCCAGTCAACAGGACTCTAATATTCTCCTCACCTGGGGAGAGATCCCGCTGGTCAAAAGAAGAGGCTTCCTCCAGGGCTACAATGTTTACATCAGTAATGGCTCCCAGCTCACACTTCTAGGTAAATGTCATGATGTGAAATGCCACCTGTACTGTCTACAGTGCTTGAAAAATAAATAAACATGCATATTTAATGTTAATTCCTCTCAATGTTGTAGAAAGTGCATTTTGTATTCTGTAAAACTCACTCACTTTCTTCCCTTTTGCTCCCTCCCTCTCCCACCCCTCTCTCTTTCTCCTTCTTTTCTTTCTTTCCTGTGCCTCTCTCCCTTTTTGTTTTCTTTGTCCCATCCTTTGAACAGCCAATTTGTCAGACCAAGGAGCCAGGAACTACACAGTAAAAGGTTTCTCTGAGGGTTCCTATAAATTTACTGTCAAGGCATACACCTCAGCGGGCGAGGACACAGGCGCCACTGCCACCATAATGATGGAGCCATACAGTATGTGAATGTTTTCTGTACTTTCAAATGAGGCTAAAAGAGATGCTCTTTTACACCCAAATGCTTACAGTTAACCACACTTGAGTTAAGTTTACACATTGCTTTATACCCAAAAGTATGACAAATAATCATCTTGCTTTAAGTTTCTGATATCTCTAATATTTTTACTGTTTTGTCCTGATAGCTGATTGGCTGATCCTGGAAATCTTGGCTTCACTGGGAATCACAGCCTTATTCCTCATCATTGTCACGTTTATTTGCTACAAGAAAAGGAAATGGTGAGACTGTTATGCTCCCATCATGTTTGTGTGTTCAGTTATTTGAATTTGTTCAGGCTTTTGATGATAATGTATGTGTCGTTTTGCATTGTGACCAGGGTGAAAAAGGCGTTCTATCCAGACATACCTGAGCCCAAGCTTCCTGGTGATTGGTCCAGGACACAGGTACAGTATCAGCCTTATGCAATTTTACCCTCATGACTAAACCCATTGTGTGGTAATTCTGTATATAGAACTTACAATTGACCATTTCAAGCTGACTCAGTAAAGTGTTTAATTACTCTTTCTTACAGGAGCCGTTGGATATGAAGCCATCTCCCCACAGTATGGTCCATATTGTAGGAAAGCCCGAGTGGGATTCCAGTAAAGAATTGCTCGTCGTCATTCCTGAAGAAGACGAGGATGAAGAAGGGCGGGGGATGGGAGACGAGCCAGTCGACACGGACGAGCCAACGTCACTACGCTACTACAACCAAGTGGTAGACGAGCGGCCCATAAGACCACGTTACCCAGACTCCTCTACGTCTTCTTCATCATCTTTGGATTCAGCACGCACCGATGTGACGTACACAGGGATTCAGACCTCAGGGTCTTCTTTGGTCTTCCAGCTGGACCCACAGGGCTCCTCTGATGGCCACCAACCCCAAGCTGATCAGTTTGCTTGCTGTGAGGGTGGAGGAGGGGGTTACAGGCCCCAGATGCAACCAAGATCCCAAAGTGATGACACGCGCCCGGCTTCACCCGAGCCTTTCCTAGAGCCCCAGGTTGCCAGTGGCGGGGGCTACAAACCCCAGAGCTCCTGGAATTTTGACGTGGATGCCGGGGAAAGTGGCGGCCTGGCACCCTCTCTTGGATCCCCCACCTCTGTTGCTTCTACACAGTTCCTCCTCCCTGATGGAGAGGAATACGGGGAGGAGAAACGACAGCTGTCATCATCGGCAGCCACCTGGTTCACCAACCTGCTGTCATCCACAAAACCGTGATATTATCTCACTCACACTACTAGCCGCCAGGCCAGGGGGATCAAAATACAACGTTCAGATTCATTACTGTTGACAGTGTCATGCATCAGACATGCCTTGCCCACATGGTGTAGGTAAATATCCCCTCTAAAGTAGCACTACTTTCTTACAGTTGCACTTAGACAGCAGGTTAATTATGCTATTTATGGTTGTTATTCCAAACTTACAGACCTATGTATATAGTTAATTTGCTCATGCAAATATCAAAAATATCAAAATCTGTATATTTATATGTCAAAAAACATTTCTATTCTGACAACAAGTCTCAGATTTCTTTATACTTCCACAATATTTATTGCACCCCCTGGAAACCTGGTGGCTGTTACTTCCCCTCACTGCCTTTTCTGTGATTCCCTATGATGGGCATTTAGCAATGGCATATCCTGTGTTTCAGTTGAGTATATCCAGTTTTTAGCTTGCATTTCAGATGTTTTTACTTTATTGTGACGTGAACTTTACTACACTACAGAAGAAAACGGAAAGGAAGACAGTTTCAAACCAAATGACTGCACACTTCAGAGATTAAGGACATTTTTGGAAGATCACTACAGAAGAACAGTTTCAATAGAAGGTAGCTACGTAAGAAGAAGACCTCTCTCTCATTAGTGTCCATGTCTTGTGCTGATGATCTACTTAATGTAAAAAAGGTGTTTGGCTATAAAAAATGATTTGAAAGGTATGTAAAGAGGGCACTCTCCTGGATCAATACCAAGATAGCTCCTATCATTACAGACATGATCTATTTTTCACAAATTACTTGTCAGTGAGATGTTAATTGAAAAATTCACTTATGAACGAGAACAGTCATTATTTTACAGTTACAAGAATGGTGCTTTCTATTATGGTCTGGAATTGTGTGGCTGATGAGCCCAGTGGATATACACTGATATAAGCTAGAACATGAATACAAACTGATGTAATTTAATTAACAAAGACACTATTATGTTACTGATGCATGTTTTTGTTTGGTCTTAATTTTTTAATTTTTTTTTTTGTTAAACGCATTTCACAGTCGGGCCAGTGTCCTTTTTATGATGTAATGTTTTTGTATCTTTAACTGGATGGAACATCTTATGAGAACTAACTTGGATGGGTAATTAGGAGATTTTCATGGTAAATGTAATGCTTCCAGTTCCACATCACCTTTCACACATTGCCTTCCTCCTAATGGTTATGTATTATGAAAAAGAATATTTTACAGTAATGCCGTTTAGAACTGATCAGAAATGTATTGGATATACAAATTTCACTGGCACTGACCGCAGTATACAAAGGATGTTTTAATCCGTTTTAGTACGTGCTGAAATTCTTAAACTTTGGTTGCATCATAATTGCCATGCTGTTACTATCAGCCATCTCAGTATATTTGTATGCATGTGAAGAATTATTTTTCTTGGGTTGCTTTAATTTCATGTCCAGAGAGATGGCTGATAATACATTTGATGTCCATTTGCTACTTATCTTTTCATTGCAAATGTTTCCTTAAGCCTCCTTGTAAATTTTGTGATCGGAAACTGGGACCAACGGAAAAGCATTTGTTGGGAATTCTAGAGAATTTCCAGAAATGCCATCAATTTAGCTTTTGTTGACAAAAATGTGAGGAAGTGACCTTGTTAGTATTGGTTGCTTGACAACACTTTGGCATCACCATAAAGGTGTCAAACAGAGGCCACTAATCACCCAAGTACACAGTCCTCATACATTTGCTCCACACTCGTGTACAGAGTGGGTGTTGAGGACCCACCGTTGGTTAGGTTTCCCAAAAGCATCATTATGCAAATATTATCCAGGATGTTTATTTTATTGTACAGTCAGGCCCTGGCTCGCTTGTGTGGCAGCCTGTGGCCTATTGTTTCTCAGTGCCTCCAGCCAACAAGCTTTAAGTAAAACTACTGTGACATGAATGATGACTTAGATTAACTATAATCAATGGCTTCACTGATGAGCTGATAACAGGCAGGCAGTCCTCTTTGACTACTGAGCAAATTGTATCCGATCTTTCTCTTTGTCTTGTAACACTGATCTGAATTTTAAGTCGATAAGTAATTTTTCAAAAGCTACACTTGCACCAGTCGATCTGAGTAAACAGTGAACCAGTCAGATTTATTGCGTGAGATCAGTGATCACTTCAAGACAGTGGTAAAGGGTGGGTATAGTTTTGAGTATTTAAACATGGCTGCAGATTGTTTTCCTTTGAAGCCTGCTTCCTCAAACAAGCAGGACTTTGGAGACTAACCTATGAACGCTATGTGTTACATGCTTTTATGTTGATTTGGATCAACAAAAGGGCACCTTTTTATTTTTCCTCTAAATCTTTGCTTTATACAACTAACTGTACATAATTGTCATTTTTTTTAATTTGTTCCCTTCTTACAATATAAAATTGTATGTTGTTTTACATTGTAAATTATATTCCCTATACTACAACAGGCAGAGTTAATGCTGACTAACCAGCTTTCTTGAGAGAATAAAGGCAGATGTTTGTGTTGATGACACCAGATATATAGAGTCCTATGAAATATAGAGGCATCACACTGTACATTTGTTGTGTGTTTAAACACCGGGAATCATTTTTAAATGTGTCTGAAAACCATGTAAACTGAATTAGAATTGTGATCCTGTCTTCTTATAATAGTTTAGCCTGCTTTGCATTCCTATCTTATCACGGCAGTTTCGCTTTGCCAGACACATTGTAAGTAGAGCCAGAGTACTCAACATGCGCTCATACATGGCAAATGCTGACATGCAATTTTCCTTTCAATCCATACCTTTTTTCCCCTTGTCCATCCGTATTTTTAATTGGAGCCTATATTTACTCTGTAGAACATTACAATGTTGTGGTTTATACAGAAGGGTACACTTGCTGCCTTACACATCTTCATCTCTGGCCCTAGATGTTTTTACGAAATCAATGCATGCTGTATAAACTAATTGTACACAACAGTGGCTCGTAAATCCTTTTAACACCATGTTTATGTTACCCTATGGCTTTAAAACTCTAACACTGACTAATGTTGTGCATGGCAACAGGACTGAAGTATTATGCACCTGAAAAAGGCTTTTGTTTCTGAAAAATGTATGATATTTTGCAGAATATTTTACTATTGATTGATTGAATGAAAAGAGACAGTGAAGTGCTTCTGAGTGAATAAATGTTAACACTAATAACAGAAATTGAAATGCTACTTGTTTAAAGGCAATAAAGCTCTTTGTCTGGCACTTGTCAGTTTGCCTGTGTTCCGTTTTCCACTTTTCAGAAATTTAAATAACCATCTGTTGCTGTCATCAATTTACGCAACACCACGTTAATTTTTCTAACCAAAAGTTTTAAAGCAATCCTGTTCTTTCGTTCCCCAACCAGAGAAGGCTGACTGCAGTCAAGTGTCGCTAAAAATACAGACGTCCCTGCTGACCTTCTTTAGTGTAAAATTGTACCGTTTCTGGATCAGTTCTCTCCATCAGCGCTTCCCTGTTTCATTTGGGTGCAGAAATGAAAAACTGATCCAGGGCCGGCTGGACCCGCCCTCTCTCACGAGTGCGCCCCTGAAGCACGCCGGGAAACCCAGTTCACGTGTCACCATGGCAACCGTGCCCCACTGGGACGTCAACATAAAATGTCAACCGCTCATGACTTTTTCCAGCCGATATTGGCGAGCTAAAGAGTCACACTATTACCTAACTGGTAGTAATATGTACATTATTGGGTAGTATATGTTTGAGTTGGAATAAGAAGAGAGAAGATGTCGGATATATTGTGCAGGTGGCTGAACGAGGAGCTCCGGCTCTCAAAAGCTGTTGGTAAGTGACTATAGTTACAGGCTTCCTGCTGGCTTAATAATGCTAACACTAACTCGGTTAACTGGGACTACTTTGGCACCCTAAAAGGAAAAATACGTGAATTTACAAAAGCTAGCAATGTAAGAGCTATTTTAGAATGTAATTACATATCAAAGTTGATTAAAAAATGATTAACTTATCGACACAGGCAAGGGTTATTGATTAGTAGGAGATATTATGAACAGCAGTATTTTATACTTGGGTATTTGGGTAAATAAAAGTAAAACCTAACTTGCGTAACTATTGTAACCTACTTATAACCTACTTTGATGGTTGTCCTACATTTCTTTAAGCCATAAACAACATTGCAAAATGTTAAAACTATGTAATTTTGCCTAAATGATCACATGTTCATCTCCACAGACCCAAAGACCTTTGCCAAGAATTTCTCCAGTGGTTACTTACTTGGGGAGGTTCTGCATAAATATCAGCTGCAGAACGACTTCAGTATGTTTATGAAGAAAGAGTAAGTGGCCCTTTCTCTCTACATATCTGCTCCTTTATGTTGCTTAATTCCCCTGCTCATTTGAAGTGATCATAATTATTAAAGTTAATCACACCTTTTCTCATAGCACCTCCATCGCCAAACTGAATAATTTTACCCGCCTTGAGCCTACACTGCAGTTACTGGGGATCTCTTTCGACATAAACACAGCCCAGGAACTGATGCAGGAGAAGCAGGGTGTTGCCACACGCCTCCTTTACCAACTCTACGTCTCTCTTGAGAAGATGAAGAAAGCACAAATCAGTGGGACAGTGATGGAAATCATGCTGCCTGCAGCCAATGCCGGCCTGCACAAAAAAGAGCATGAGATCTACTCTGATGTAAGGGGGCCTGCATAGATGTATGTGTAGTATGTGCATGTGGTTAGGGGCCTATGTCTTTGGGCAGCATGTTTTGTTCTGTAGAAAAATATTGAGAGAAGTTGTCTTGATCTTTACCAATAATGGAAGAACTGTATGGTGAAATATGGCAACTCTCACTGTCTTTTAGCTTTTTTAGTCTTTCAATATGTCTTATGTTTGAAGTTCACATTATTAGTCTAACAAAACATCAGTATCTACAAATACATGCATTTTCAAGAATCATTGTCTTTCTTTTCATATAGCGACTGCATCAAGTGGTAAAACGTGATGCAGAGCTGAAGTTACAGAAGATTTCTCAGCATTATGAGGAAAAATGCCAACAGTGGAACGACAGGTCTGTGATGACCCATCCTATCCAGCCAAAGAGACAACTCAAAGTCCAGGACATCCAGAGAACAAAGAATATTGAGAAGGTACTGGTAATGACCAGACTTTAAGGCTGTCAACAGTTTACATGTTTATCAAATGTACTTTTTATGTATTTTTTTCTCATCTCACATGTCACACAGTCACACTCTTTAGAGTATTTTGGTGTTGGACATTACTATCATACTGTACCAGTACTGAGTGATTAACCTGCAGATGAACCTCAGCTGCTTATTGATGGAATAAAGGAAAGTCATGCTACTAACAGTGGGGAAGTGTGTATGTTGTAGCTGCGGATGTGTCACTGGAAGCTGAAAATGACATCATGACTTATAACCGGGCCCCTATTGTCCAGGTTCCCAAGCCACCTCCCTACACTTCACAGCTCAACCTAAAGAGGAGACAACAGCAGCAGCAACGCAGAGCACAACATGCACAGGTGTGATGCACAAAAAATAAGAATGTAATAATTTACTTACACAGAAATTTCATTTTTGGCTTCTAAGGATATTGTCATGCAATAATTTCAACAATTTCTCCCTGCACATTTGTTACACATGTCCACATTGAGAACAAAAGAGTGGCATGAGTTTGGTTGTTTTCTGGTATTATTACAATGTCTGTTCATTTCATCCCTGCAGACGGTCCAGACTGAAATAGCCCGGTTTGAGACAAACAAGAAGAAGGTTAATTATGGTTTTGCTTCCTCCTCAAGGTGAGAGAAGAGGAAATATTGACAATCAATATTGTATTTATGAAGGATTATGCTGTTGTAATGTAAATGTATGTATTAAAGGTGAGGTAAGTGATTCTGGAGAAATCCAATACCATGAGAAATACCATGACATGCTGCTAACAACAACACAGCAAGTAATGTAACTAATGTAGCTATGTTGTCAGTTTGCAAACTGCCTCTAAAGTTGCTGTTGTGCAGCTAACATGCCGAGAGGACAAGATGGTTTTCTCCAGACAACAATACTCCCAACTCTCCAGCTACTAAAGCTAACATCACAACAACAATGTCCACAATATCATTTAATGTTACCTGACACGGAACAACAAGTCAGTGTTGTGTGGTTTGGTCCAATCCCCTTTGTTTCCCATATACAGAGCCAGGGCTGCATACAAACAAAGCTAGCAGGCTGTGACGAGATATTCGCTAAAATTTGAAAAAAAGATTGTATTGGATTAGAACTGCATTACTTGGAATCACTTACCCCACCTTCAATGGAGTTTTATATCGAGCTGAGATATTTACCCTCATACATCAGAACAATGACTTTATACTGTATGTAATTTGAATCTTTCTAGTGGTCAGCCCTGCTCCGGAGATTTACCCCTTGGTGGTAGCAGTGATGTGCCTGGAAGTGGAGCTAAGCTGATTTTACAATCCAATAGCAAGTATATACAGGATATCCGACAGAGGTTGCAGGAGAATGCTGTAGCTCGTGAGCAGAGAGAGAAAAGACGAGGCAGATTCCTTGTGGAGCAGCTCAAGGCCCATGAAGCCCAAGAGGTGAAACTTCTCCTCTCATTGAGAACTGAGATCCACTCAAGAGACTTGCAAATTGATTCAGTACCGTGTTTCTCCTCCTGAAGAATCTTTCTCAAGTTATTTGTGTCAAGTCATCTATCCATTTTATTTGTAGACCACATGGAAAATAAGTTTTAATTCAATTTTACACATCCTATTCTGTTCAAACTCACACAGTCTGTTATTTGATATTTGTCATTTTAACCCAAAATCAATCAGCTGTCTTACCAGCCACCTCTGCCTCACCTTTGCAGGAGGCAGGGCGAGAGGAGCAGCTGGTAAAACGTTTGACACGTCAGACTCAGCAGGAGCAGCGTTTGGCAACTCAGCTCCTTCAGATGCGAATGCAGAAGGAGGTAATCCGGAAGAACCGCCTGTTCAGAGAGCAGCAGTACCAGCAGCGCAGAGAGAGGGACTTCCAGGAAGCTCTGGAGAGGCAGGCGGTGAGATAGGATGAATAAGGACGAAGAATAATCCTCTCTATTGTCGCTTTGTATTAGGCTGTATCGGTGATATTATGAATAGTGTCTGTTGGTAAACTGGGAAGCTAAAGCCATTGTTATATCCAATAGGTAAAAATGATTAAAATACTTTTTTTCTGCAACCTTCAACATCAGTAATCTACTGATTACAAAAATCTATGTGTTAATTTGTGTTTATATTTTCCACAAAAATACCTACAGTAGTTATATGTTTTGCACAATAAATGACCAGTGTAACATCTTTCATCTTCAATTACTTTAATTATATTTACTTTACTTTAACAGTGGTGATTGGCAGAGCCATGTAAAATATTTCATGCTTTCTCCACTCATCCCATCTTTCTGACCGGGGCCTGGTACAGGCTTTGGCTCAGCAGGCTAAGTTGGAACGTGCTGAAGAGATCAGAATGGAGCTTGAATTCTATAACAGGATTGCAGCTGAGCGAGCACAGAGCAGATACAAGAAGCACTTTGCGAGCTGCAAGAACATTTTGGAGCAAATTGTGGACTTGGCCACCAAGATTGGAGAATATCGACTGCTCACTGGGAAGTACGTAACACAGTTGCTTTTAATGATGCAGTAGAAACATGCATACGATATTTGGGCTTAAACCCTCAAACTGACCTCTTGGTCAGTCAATTAATAAATACGTAGAAATTTCAAAATTCAAATTGCATCTCTTGGTAGTTACCAAGTATAATTTTCAGAAATGATTGTAAAAGGTAGTAATCTAATTTTAAGAGTTGAATGTAATGTAGTTGTAAAGACATGTAAACTTTGGCCACTTCATGATCTGAGGGATGGGATTAAGGGAGAGATTGGACCTCTGCTACGTCTGCCAATTTTATTTATTTATGCTTGAAAAGTTCACATTCAAGCACAAATCATAATATCAAAGTTTTTTTAATTTCAGAATAAGTTTAGGCAGCTTTCTTCTTTCAGAAGAAATAGACTCAGAAATGAGTGTATAAGTTACAAGTTACAGGAGCAACTAAAGGAAATATGGGCAAATATGTCCTTTAAGTATTGGTTTGTTTCTGTCTTTCATTATTGTTTCATTGATTTTTCTTTCTTGCTACAGGAAATCATTAAAAGGTATTTTAGGAAAGCATTGACAATCTAATATCTGACTGAGGACTGAAATCTTTCATGTATATGAACTGAAGCAATGCGGTGCAGTGCTAATTCAGATGCGAAACAAAAACCTGTGATCAAATTACCAATATTGCAAACATTTTTGTACAAGTGACCAGTGGTCAAATAAAATCAGGAGATGTCAACATCCTGTCTGGTTCTTCTGATCATCAAATACATTGTTTCCACAGACATGCACTGCCCACACAACTGTATGTGTTCTAGGTTTTACATATCCACTACATCAGTTAACCATGGGTAAATTAATTAAGTTTAATCATTTTCAGGCTCAATCCAAAATATATATTTTAATATATTTGGACAGTACAGTTATTTGCCTGGTAAGCAGTAAATTGAGTAGTCTAAACACGTCAAACCATTTTCGACTGTGTGGTCCAGATTCCATTTTAGCCACATTTCCACTTATTAAGTCTAGCTGACCTTGTGTCATTTTTCTGCTGTCATGTCCAGTTTGATTCCAGAGAAGCTGATGAGAGAGTGGAAGGAATTGCTGTTCAGTGGTCTGCCTCTCTATGAGCCGATAACGGGCCGCCAGCCAGGGTTTGAGTTCTCTACCCCACTAGACCCTGTAGAGCTTAAGAAGCAGGAGATACTCAACAACCAGGACTATAATGAATACACTGTGAGTTTAAAACAGGAGTGCAGTGTGTTTAGAAATCATGTTTGCCAGCGCACTTGCATGTAGCCCATCTTTTTAGGCTAAATAACTTGTCACTTGTAAGTTTGTCAACCCACATTTTCAAACAAATGCTGATTTCAGTCATAGTATTAAACATTGCTACGTTTTTTGTCACTGATAAAGTTTGAATTGTCCCTGAACTGAAGCCCTGAGCTGTCTGAATGCTGAAGATCCTCTTTGTCTTAGCTGTGTGTTATGTTTGTCAGAACATGGTAGGGGAGTGGGCATGGCCAGAGGAAGCAGGGAAGACCAAATTACCCCTGACCAACAACAACATTCTTGGACACGTTGTCCTGCGGCTGAGGAACATTGTTCATCAACCCATCATGGAATCCTCCTCGACTTCATTTCCTTCATTTACCCTCAAGGCTTGTGTCCTGGGCAAGTTTTGCTCTGGCAAGACCACCTGCCTGGCCAAGATTGCTGAAGGTACATAAGTTGCAATGGGAACACAGATGCAAGCATACACACAGACAATGTTATACACACTAAATTATTGAAAGCAGTAGTTGAATAAGATTGTATGGCTTATTTATTGCTGAGTATGTGTTGTTTTCTGCTTTAGCCCATGGCATCTATGTCTTATCAGCTGACACACTGATCGAGGAGGCATTGAATGCTTACCAGAATGGAGAGGAGGTTAGTCAGATACAGTATTGTAACTTTTGCTTTAAAATGATTTTTCAGGACCATAAAATCTCACTAGTCCCACCTGCTGGTGCCAAAATGTATAAACACATGAACTTAAAAGGTCCTCATGATCTTAGATATTTCACCTTTTAAACTATTTTTTTTTTACAAAATGTACAGGCCACAGAGCAGGAAGAGAAAAACAATGAGCAACTGCTCACATCCTCCACATCACTGAAACCTGGTCAGTTACTGAACGCAGCATGATCCTTTTCTATGCTATTTGTACTGTACATCACGGTGTGTTTACATGCTCGGAATAAAAATGCACTGTATGTTCACACAGCAGCTTGTTTGATGTCACTTGTAATTTTGTTGCTTTCAGATCTTGACACTCCAGAGGAAAGTGGAGACAGTAATGTAAGAGTAAGTGTTGTTTGTGTGTATGTGTTTGTGTGTTGTTACATAACATGTATGATATTCTGATTTTAGTGGTTCCTCGGGTCAGGACCCCCATTAGGGGTCGCCAAAGCTTCACAGGGGTTGGCTCATTTCAGTGAGGAAAACTAAATGAAATTGTTATTTTTAAAGTTTAGATTATTATTTAACATATAAACTTTGAAAGCCTGAACATAAGCTAGAGCCTTCATTCTCTGCCAAACAGCCTTGTTTAATGCAGTTAAAACAACCAAAAAGCTAATAGAACAGTGGCCAAGGATCGGGGAGAAGAAAACACTGAATTTGTCAAAAAAGAAGCTTTTTATGTATGAATTGCTGAATTTAAAAGAATCATAAAACAAACAATATTGCAAATATTCAAAGGAAATAATGTGTCCCTTATCCAGCTATCTACCCGGGCCAAGCAGGGAGCAGCTGCAGAAAAAGAGCTGAGGAAAGGCAATGCCATCCCTAATGAGCTGTTAGTGGACATTATAGTAGAGGCTATCAGGTAAGCACGTAACCTGTATTGCGATAAAATACTGTATACTGTATTTATAGCATTTAGTCAATTGTATTATACAAGTATATTTAAAATTATACTTATATATACAGTGTGAACAAAATAAACCCCACAAGCACTCTCTAGACGGTGAAATATGTGTTGTGTCTTTACTAGGCAGATTCCAGCTCGGTCAGGTTGGATCCTGGATGGCTTTCCTGTGGACATCACCCAGGCTTACCTGCTAGAGAAAGCCCTGGGTGGTTCTGTAGATGAAGGGGAGGACGTTGAAAGCAGCAGTACAAACCTTGTTGCTGATCCTAATCCACCTAAAACTCCACCACCCTTAGCTCCTGTACTGGACCTTGCTCTGCTGCTGGATATCCCAGATGAGTGTGTGGTCAGACATGCATTCAATCAGACAGGTGCGTTATTCTGGTGGGAATTTAATGTAATTGTGTGCACCAAAAAATATCTGTTAGATGGTGTGTGTGTATATATACTTATACGAGTAACCAGCTAAGTGTCTCATGCTCCCAAACCTGGTGCAGATACAGATACTACTGCTGCTGCAGCCTCAGATCCTACAGACAAGACCTTGTATCTGGCACAGATTCAACACAGGTAAAGAAGAAGAATGAAATGAGAAGCTCCACTGATGTGTACACATTACTGCTACTGCATGACTGTGTGTCTAATATGTGACATCCTTCTCCCCCACTGAAGGATCACAGCTTTTCAGGACACTTGGCCGAAACTAGAGAAATGGTTTGGTGGAAAGCAAAACATTTTGGTCCATATTGATGCAGATGTAGACGAGGAGGAGCTTTACACAAGAGTGGAGTCTGTCATGCTGGAAGTTAGGATGCAAACACCGGAAGGTAACTGGCTTTCATTGTAGTATTACATGAATGTTATTACACTCAAATGTATTTTTTGCCTCATAAGATCAGGTATAAAGTTTTGTTTGTTTCTACATTATTTGTATGATAGACCATATGTTTTCCTTAAAAGAAACAATATTTACTCACAATATTCTGATATATTCCCTTATCAGCTATTGTTGAAGATGTAGTATTGGACAGTGGAAAAGCTCAAGACTCCTCTTCCTCAGCCACACTTCCACCTGTAGACCAACCTACAGCCCTCACAGACGAAGCCACTGGCCCCACAGAGTCCTGTTCCAGCTTTAATGAGGAAAAAGGCGTCAAGTCACTTTCCAAGTCCAACACACACACCCCCAGAGGTGACTTAATCAGTAGTCTGTGGATTAAGTGTTTTAATTGTAATTATATATATATATACTTCTGGTCACAAAAATATTCTGCTTGAAAGAGAGGATTTTATACATGATATCAACATCATGGCATGTTGATGGTCCTCAGAGAATAAATAGGATTTTATTTTACTTCGTTATCGTGATGATTGTATAATTTTCTTCTGGCTCAATAGGGCATTCTAGGAAGGCATCAACTTCCTCAATGACAAATGAGGACTCTCAGGCATTCCCCAACCCGCCTGATTCTGCCTCTTCCCGCCCAGGTTCTTCCAGCTGGGTCTATGTCAATGAACCCATTCCTCCAGTAGGTCACAATTTCTATTTATGTTTGTTTTGCTTATTGTTGTTGGAACATATTACATAATGTCTTGTTTTGTTTCATCATTCCCTATTCTCCTCCTCCCATGGCTCTGCTTTGTTCATCTCTTCCCCTCCACATCTCTATCTTTAGGAGATCCCAGAGTACCTGTGCTCCCACTGGGACACAGTGTGTGATTCTTATGTGAACAACGTGAAGACCGTGATGCAGCAGCTGCGCTCACAATGCACCGTTATTAACCATCACCTATACAACATCAGGTATTCTGCCAGGTCTTGTAAGTAATGTGACCATGGTTCATTTCATGTACTTTAAGAACAGATAAGCGCATAACTCAGTGTTTGCATATCTTCTCATATTTTTTTATTTAATCTCTCTATATAAATTCTTACATCTGTATGTCTGATAACATGAAAAGCTATTACAATGTAAGTTTTACCTGGTTCCTTGTGTCTGTAGAGAGGAGTACAAACATTACCTGGGGCGTCCAGACTTGAAGCAGGAGTTAGTGACTCAGTGGCAGAAGGACTTCAACAACATACCCGATGATATGAGAGAAGATGGGGAAACCAAAGCAGAGCTACATCAGAGACTGGATGTGAGAAGAACTTGTAATATTATACAATACAAATATTCTTGAATGATCAGGAAAATAGTGTAAATACCTGCTTACAATGAAAATATAGAATATATGGCATTATTCTGTTATTTCCAGGAACTGTGTGAACGTTTGTGGGACATGAGTGACAAACGTAAGGAGGAGGATGAGCAAGAGAGAGATGCTCTCATGGGTGAAGGCTGGTTGGAGGACCACACTGCCGTCCTCGTCAACCACCACTCTGTACTCATACAGGTAACTTTTCTGCTTCTATGTAACAACAAACATGTTTTTTAATTTATTTATCTTTATTATGTAGGTTTCTATGTGTGATTTACCATAATCTTGTTTGTGTTGCATAGGTGGAGCTGGACCGTTTCCATGCCACTCTCTGTATTCTTAAGGTCTACTATTTGAGCATGTACAGTGTTGTGCTGCCTGAGTTATCCTCCAACTTTGTCTGTATTCCCCTACTGGACTCCCCAGAGATTAAGGATCAGGACGACAGGCAAGAAACAATCTATTTATTTCAACCTAACCATGTTAATACAAGATAATAAAATGAAATAGTTTTAGGAAAATGAGTGCAGAAAGTGAAAGATTTATTTTGTTCCACCAGTACTGATCCAGTGGGCGCTGGTGTTGATGACGGAGAAGACAAGAGGAAAACTAAATTGTAAGGGAGAAGCACTATCATGTTTTTCTCCGGTCTGTTTGAAAGATGTTTCCTCACAGTCCAAATACTCCACAGCACAAACACATACACTCATAAACAGTTTCCTCCTCTTTTCCCGTATTCCCCTCCTCCCCAGACACCCTGACTCCTCAGTAGGGGCCTCCAAGATGAAAGGCCAGGGGCATACAGAACCTGTCAAGGTCTTGTCAAATCAGATTTCCTGCCTCTCTGTAGCTTTGATTTTTTTAGTATTTATCAATGATGGATTTTGTTATTTTAGATTCTACTGCTATCTACTCATAAACTACTGCCATAGATATTATATACACTGCTATCCTTGTTTATTTTAGTTGTTGTTGTTTTTAGTTTTTAATGATTTTAAATATAGTTTGTACTTGATAGTGATATGCTGATATACAATCTTATAGTAAGAGATATTGACCCTGTTCATTGTTAACTCTAGTCACCCGATGAGAAACTGATCTTCGACTACGAGGAGGCACTCACAGCTATCCGCAAATTGGTAATGCTGTGTGTGTATGTGTGAGTTTGCGTCAGCATATTATGGAGGTATATATACTTTTTTTTCACCCTGGTTATATGTGTGTTTAGGTGTTAGCAGAAGCCCACAAGAGGGAGACAAAAGAGCACAAGGAAAGAGTACAAGATAAGGAGAGGGCGAAGGCCGCTGCAAGTGAAAACAAAAAGGAAAAAGAGAAGCAGTCAGCAAAAAAAACAAAAGGCATGCATGAAGACAATTATGGAGATGTGCCCTGTATGCATGTACTGTATGTTTCAGTAGATCTTCTACATCCTTATTTTACTCTTGTTCCTCCAGGTCCACCATCCCCACCTCCAGCACCCAGTCCTGCTGCTGATGACAAAGACTCAGAGAAGACTCATGAACAAGAAGTAAAAAACAAAATACACAAAGAATATGCAGCTGCACTGGATCATGAGGGTATGCACACACACGCACACTCAGAGAAGAACATATTATTAATTCAAACTGTGTTATATGGAGGATATATACATACAGGCGAGTCTGCTGTTATGTGTATTCATGCATGTTTTGTAATATGTACACACGCATTCATTGTGTGTGTTTTCCAGAAAATGCAGCAAAGGTGCGCATAGCGCTGGTGAAAGGACAGGGTCTGTTGAGGTTGCAGTCCCTGCAAAGCAGAGCTGAACAGGCCTCAAGCAGCATGAAGAAGTGGTTAGAAGCACACTACGTTGCAGAAATGAAGAGGTAAGGTACAGTATGAGTGTGGGTTATGTATGGTGCGATATGATCTGTGTCACACGTGCATATAGAGCCAGCTTTGAATTGTTGGTCACAGTAAATGAAAGATATAGCTAAATAAATTAAAGCACTTAAAGTGTTCTGGAGTTATTCTGGAATTATTAGTTAAAAATGTATAATGCATAACAACAAGAAATGTGGTTTTAGTCTTTCTTTAGATCGAGCCATTTTTAAGCCTGGTCAGAGAATTTTTAGAAGATGGCTGGGGTTTCATCTGTGTCTGTCTCCTTTTCTCTAGTATTGAACAACTATCAGAAGTGGTTGGCCACCACATAGAGGCTGGTGCTAAGTTGCAGAATCAGCTTGTGTTGGTACGTATTGACTTTATAAGTGTATTAATAGTGACTAATAGAATAGGTGCTCACTGGTTACAAGGCAGCTCTCTCATCTTTCCTTTAGTTGCAGGGTAACTGTAAGATGATATCTGACTTGTCTTTCCAGTCTGGAACAGTCTTTTTTACCTCACTCTTTCTATTTTAAGTTTCTCCATATTCTTTTCTCCAGGAATATACTGACTTCTACCTGAATGGAGACTGCCACATGGTGGCTAGCCTGCCTCCCCCTCCCCGTCCACCTGCTCTGGAGAAACCCACACAGTCCACCCCGACCATCACTCAGCTAGAGTCACTCCACCAACAGCTATGCACTGTTGCTCCGTCAGGTGCATATAGGGGAGACAAGTTGTGATGTGATTGGGTCTATTAATGCTGCTATCCAGCTATCCATCCATCCATTGATCATTCTTCTTCCTTTCTGACTTTCAGGCCTCATGTCCAGTTCAGGGTTCTCCAGTTTGCTTAGGGATATCACCTCTGTTAACTTGGGCAAGAACACCTTGCCTGAGCCCTGGATTGACAAGAATGAAACACAGGTACGCTTTAAAGTATTCCTGAGTCTAAAAACACAAAGTTGGGTCATCATTTTCTTTTCTCTTTAGTCCATAAGACCACATATTACAAGAAGGCTACAGTTTATGAACAGTTTGAGTCAACTGACAAAAAGTTTTAAAACCAAATTACTACATAATCGAAAAGCATTCTGCTGACTATAGCAAAGTGCCAGAGAAAGCAAAGCAATACACAAAACATTCCTGCACCGTAATGTCCAGTTACTTGCATATTCTAAACAACCAAATAAAATACATTACATAGATATTACATTGCTTATAGGATAATTGTCCTTTTCTCTCTTATCCCCAGTTGATGGAGATTGTATCTCTGCTAACAGACCAATATGAGCTGATAGACTGGCGTCAGTTTCTGCTCAGTGCTGCCCTCCCTTGGCCATTTCCCTCCTTAACACAGCTGCTGGTTGTGTTACAACGTTTCAAGGCAGCAGATAATGGGGACACAGGCTATATAAACGAGGAACAGTACCTACAAGTTAGTCTCTTCACACACACAAACTCAAACATCCTTCTATCTAAATGTTTAAGTCTACGGAACAACACACATTTAGTGTATAGTGTATACTTTATACAGTTAAAAGGGAAAACTGCAGCTCCCTGAATGTAAAAGAAAAGTTTAAGTTGCTCCTCTTTCCTCCTTTCCCACCAGACAGAGTTGTGGTTTTCCAATGAGAGTGTCCAGCCTGTCCCTGAGGACCCCTCTGAGCCTCTACCTTACGACCGTCTATTTAACCTGCGCAAGGTAAACTAGCTGCAGTGCCAGACAACTTAATTCCAAGACAAAGTAAACTTTTATTATTCATGAAATGGGAAATTACATGGTACACAAACAACATAAAAGACATAAGAAGAATTAAGAAAAAAAAGTAATGAAAGAACACAAAGGTAGTCTTACCCAACTTTTCAGGTATTTTCAGTGTTATCTTATTGGGACATAATTGTAAGAGATTAAATTTAAGAGGGTGCAGTCATCACAATGCCATTTGTTTTTGTTTGAAAAGCTCAAAGTATTGAAATTAACTGCACTGCAAGTAATAAATAAATAAATAAATCAGCATTTGAATCTGTTCTTCCTTCTTAGTTCTTTTTCCAGTTGTTTGCGGACCACTCTTTCTCTCCCCCTCGACTGGACTATGTGTACATGCTACAATACTTTGCAGCCGACCCCAACCCTAGACAGGGATTCATCAGAGCACTTAGTGTGGTGCTGGGGCAACATCTCGAACTCTCCTCACTGGGCCACCTTGTCAAGGTGAGTGTATTAATGTGCAAAGAAAAGCGAATGCAATACCCATTTGCAATTCACTGCAAAAGCACTTTTTCTTCTCAAGTTTCTATAGTAAAAAATAAATAAATAAATATATATATATATACATATATATATTCTGGCACCAATGTTTTAAGATGGTCCAGAATTATAATAGAAATAATAACAGAAATCAGTGATGTTGTTTTCAATAATGACAACAATGATTTTGTAACAGCATATGTTTATTGGCTGGCTAATTTGTTTTGGAATGAAACGTGAGTGATATTATTTCTCTTCCATACAAAGTATTGCGCATCAAGAGGACAATGTGTTGTGTATACAGTCTATGCCCAGTTTAGAGGAAGCTACAGAGCTCAGCCCCGCAGAACTTGATGGAGAGTACAAGGAAGAAGGGACTCCAGGTGCATCAAGCTGTTCGTTGGGCGAGCAGAACGTGTCGATCGCTGCTCTTCTTGCTGTGGTCTGCCACAACGTCACCAAGGTGAAAGATGACAGCCCCCTTCCTCCAGGCTGCCTGAGTTGGGAGGAGCACACTGAGGTATAGCCATGTGATAGTTTAAACTGGGCTTTTAAGGAAATACAGAAACGATTGGTTCATTTATTTAAGGAAAGAAATGGTTGACTAAATCTAGAAGAAGATGTACAGCCAAGCCCCAGAAAAAATCCTCTCAAGTTAATACTTTTTTATCTCTGCTGGCTTCTAGCACCTGGTGCATATATTCAGAGAGCTGGGCTATAAGCCTGAGGACGGTGTCCCCTTCTCCGTTCTCTCTCAGCATGCTTTCATCCAGGGCCTGATGGAGACCTCAACACACTACCAGCTCATCGTAAGTCTCTACGTAGACTCCTCTGTTTTATCATTGTTTCTCTGTCAGCTGAGACTCCTCTGCTGTCCACCATCATGCGCATTCATATTCTTGCTTTTTTTTATCTAAAAAACCTACATAAAGATTAACCTTCATCTTTCATCTCTCTCTATCTCCACAGTTGTGTCTTTCCTTTCTTGTTGTTAACCTTGATTTATCTCTCAAATGTCTCTCTCTCTGTCTCTCTCTCTCTCTCTGTCTCTGTGTGTCTCAGGACATTCATAGAGTGCTACTGTCCCATCGGGAGTAAGGAGAGGCCAACAGCTTGACAGTTTCCTAAAGGATAAGACATATACAGTACATATATACTGCTGTCTGCACCACAAATACCTCTTTCATTTAGGAAATACAAAAGATGTTGCTTTGGATATTTTGAAGTATTCGCATTACATTTATGTTTGAAATGTTTGATGAAATGTATTGCTTACTTCAGTATTGAATAAATAGATGTGCAACCATAATTTGTTTCAGTATGTAGAAATGTAACTGAAGAAGGTTGGAATGATATAACTTAAAATAACATCAATGATGGCAGGATTTACCCTTCTTACTTGCTTTTTTTTCCTGATACACTCCAGCAGCTTTTCTAACTGACTTGTTTTTCTAATGACCTCCCTGACACAGAAAAGCATTGGTTGTGGCTACAATGAGCGCATTGTCCAGGATAACCTACATGTCAAGCCTGACTTGCCAGCAACTGCCTGCCAGGGCACCCACAACCCTATCACAGTCCATTCAGCAGTTATTGCAGCTACCCTATTTAGCTGTCACTGCTGCCTGTTGACTAATTAAGTTCATGTGCATGCTGTTTAAAAAATTAAGAAATAGGGACATATATAGATAAAGTAATCAAGGTTGGTAGCTAGCTTTTTCTTGTTACTAAAAACAAAATAATTTATTAATGCATTATTAATCAAAAGTAGGTCTGTGTGTCATCATTATCAAATAATAAAATCTGCTTTCCTGTACGTATTGATAGAAGGGGTTACATTCAGTCTGTAGGCTTGAGAGAAAGTAACTCCTGTTAACATTTGTCTAATTTGATACGAGGGCTTTGGGAACCCCCACACCCCCCTGACCCACCGCCCTTTCTCTCTTTCCCTCCCTTTCATTATCACTGCAGGTCCAGGGCTCTTGGACTTCTCAGTGTCTGACTTTTAGAGAAAACAGAGCCACACACATGTCTCATATAGACCGAATCATATTATCAGACTTGCATCCAAAACCTCCTTAATAATACGGAATAAATCAGCGCCTTAATGTTGGACCTTTTCTATTTGTTGCAAGACAAAGCATCCTGGATACATTCTAGGTACACTAAATAAGGATTTGGGATTCATCCCCTACCAGCTTGACACTGAAAACTGTAAAGAAGAAACTTAACTCCTGGCTCGGACGGAGATCGAAAAGAAGACTTTCAGGACCTGAAAAGATATTTTCAGTTTTGTGTTTTTAATCCTGCATTTTGACCTGCTGATTTTATGTAGAAAATTCTTCATTTATCTGGATCACAACTTTGTTCTCATGAACCATCTGTCGCTGACTGGATCTAACTTTGATGCTGTATTACAAAAAAATTCTCACAAGGAATTGTTGTTCACGCAGGAAGGTTTTCATTACAGTTTATTTTTGAATTGGGAGACTAGTTTAGGAGGACTTCGGCTGCAGGTTGTTGTGTTGTACTCTAATAACAACATGGGGATTGTATTTTGGATTTTTTCTATTTTGGCTCTTCCAGTGCTTCAGTCTGCCAAGATCCTGACTGTCTGTCTAATTGGTGAGTAGTGATTGTTAAAGTGTCGTTTACTAGTTGTAATAAAGATATTCATTGTAAATATTTGTTGAGAGGTATGGGACAAATAAGCACCTCCTAGCCATACTGGTGAGTCAAGAAATAGATACAGGTTGTTTGTAGAGTTTGTGAGAGAATGTATGTGTATTATCTGCAAATTCATGTGTTTAAAACTTTGAGTCATATGTTAAGAGAACATAATGATAGCAGAGTCATTTTTCCCTCTCGTCTTCTCCAGGAGGAAGCCACTACCTGTTATTAGATGAAATTTCCCATAACTTACACCAGCATGGCCATGAGGTCCGCATGCTCTTGCAACTTGGTAACCCTGTTATTACAGGTAAACTGTTCATACAGTACACACAGTAACATACATGTACAGAAAAACATTTTTTCACAACTTCCTCTTATCCTTTCTCGGTTTCAGTCACTCTAATGTTCATGTATAATGACTGCACATTTTAGGTTTTTCCTATGCAGGCCGTTCAGACAGTTACCAGATGAGCACCTGGTCTTTAGGAGAGAAATACATCCAGGAATACAATGGCTGGTTCCTGGAGCAACAAACACAGTTCCTACTGGGAAGGTATCACACAGATTTTAAGAGACTTGGTTACCCTGGAAAAATAGACAAGCCCTTATGAGCTACTTAATCTATTTTGATAGATATTTGACTTGAGTCTGGTTTGCATTTTGAGGCTCTTTAATTTATCGTATACTGACGCTCAGTTTGTTTCTGTTTTAGACTTCTGAACGTTCTTGGATTATAGATGAAAATATTTTATTATATCAGATTTATTGTATCAAATTGGTTCTTTCTCACTCTGCTTGCCTCTCTGTCTTTATCTTAATAACTCTCTTACTTTTTATCCCTCTCTCTTTCTCTCAGGGATAACTTTAACATGTTTCTAAAATTCATGGGTCACCTGTCCTATCAGTGTGACAAGCTGTTGGGCGACAAAGAGTTAATAACTTTCCTTCAGAGGGAGCACTACGACATCACCATCCTTGACGCTTTTAACCCCTGTTCCTTCATCCTGGCACGCAAACTTGGTACATCTGCCGTAAAAGCCACATCACTTTGGTTTATATCATAACATCCTTTGCATTATTTGCAGATTTCAGATGTATTTAAATGTGCTAATGCTATTGAATATATCAACAGCTATGAATAAATCAACAGCAGCTTTAATGCACTTTTCTCTCGATTTACTCCAGATGTCGACTATATAGCTTTCTATCCCGGCACAATGAACGGTCCTCTGTCCATCGCACTTCCTAGCCCAGTGTCCTACATCCCAGTATTCAGCTCCCAGCTGTCCGACCACATGAACATCTGGGGTCGTGCAAAGAACCTCTTTTATTTTTTCCTGGCTCCCGTGGGTAAGAGTGGTGTTACACAGGAGATCAAACATTGTCAAGAGTATTTATTTGGCTTCCTTAATGACACATATTCAATGTACACTGTACTCATCAATATCTAGACTTATTAATATTCTAAATTAGCACATTTTTGGATATCATGAATAAACTCAGTTTTTACACTTTGTTTGTCATCATATCTCATTCTCTTCTCATTTGTGTTATACTGACTTTATTAGTACTTTGAAATGACTACTAATTTCCTTCAGCTAAGTAACAACTTCCACTACAGTGAGCACACCAACTCATTTTAGTAATCTGTATTATTTCCTTTGCAATCTGCTCAATTTCCTTGATATGTTTTAGGCTAATATTCCATTTGTTCTGAGTGTTAATTGCAACTTGCCAGTGGTTTTTGGTGATAGTTTAGCTAATACCCATTAACAAGAAATGAGTTATAAGAATTACATCTGAATGGCTTTTAACAAATATTGGGCTGTCTTGTGTCTTTTATCAAAGCCCAGGAACTTGTATGGTCTACATTTAAGGAAGTAGCTGAGCGCCACCTTGAGTCAGGCTCACCCCCTGGTGGTCTGGAGGAGTTACATCAAGGAGCTGAACTCTGGGCCTTCAACACTGACTTTTCACTGGAGTTCCCTCAGCCTCTTATGCCCTACACTGTGCTGGTGGGAGGTCTGCTGAATAAACCTGCGACGCCTCCAGAGCAGGTGTCTTCTCCTGATACACATATCCAAATACATCAGTTAGACTTTCAGGTTTTCAAATTAACTTTCACTCGCTTTACCTTTCTCATTCCTTCTTCCCTATGGACTTTTACTCCTCCCCTTGCACACCCATCTCTCTCTCATCCTGCCATTCAACATTGCATATTTCCTCTATTGCTCATACTCCAACCTTTTTGATCCCTCAGGATCTTGAGTTGTGGATCACCAGTTTTGGAGAAGCAGGTTTCATTGTCGTGACCCTGGGATCAATGGTCTCTTCGGTCTCTGTGGACCTTCTGTTAATGGAGCTGGTGGCTGGCTTCTCCAGGATCTCTCAGGGGGTGCTCTGGAGGTAAAAGGATCAGTTCACACACAATTCATAAAGGAATGAAAAAATATATATATTAATTATTATAAACATATATAACATTCCTTGTCGCAGATCTCTATTTTTTATAAACACATACATGAGGGAAAAACACAATGATTTTTTCCACAGTCATTAAAATATGAAATCAACCCCAAAACGAACTTGGTGTTTTCAGTTAATGTCACAATATGAATTGTTGTTGTGAATTTCCTGAACTGGCTGTGTTTGGTTTGCAGGTATGACCCCAAGCGATGGCCGTCTCACCTGGACAGACCTCCCAATCTCAGGCTTGTGGACTGGCTACCTCTTAATGACCTGCTGGGTAGGAACAGTCTGCCTCTCTTACCATAATCTTTTGTTACAAACATAAAGGTGGCTTACAGTATATGGTAGACTGCCAGAAGGCTTGTTCATTGTGGCATTGTGGACTATATGAAAGACCAAAGCAATGAATTTCAGGGTGAATTTTGGTCAGGCACTGAACCAGGACTGCAGCAGAAGGAGACTGGATCACTGCTGCACTGCAGCTCTATTTATTCCTTTTAACCTCGTAATATTAAAAGAAATACCGCAAAACTGAAGTCCTGTTTTTAAATGTTTTTAAACCTTTAAACCCAAACCTATGGGGCAGCCTGCTCTCAACTGTTTGTTTTATCAGCCTGTACGACAACCAAACCCTCATGAAGTCTTGTCTATTTGTTTACCCCAGGCCACAAAAAAGCACGTCTGTTCATCACCCATGGTGGACAAAACAGCCTGCTGCAGGCAGTGTACCATGCTGTCCCTGTGCTGGCAATCCCTCTGTTTGGAGACCAGTTTGATAACGTGGTGAGGGCTGAAACAAAGGGACTTGGCCTCAGCATCAAACCCACACACATCACCAGGGAACTGCTCAGCTCCACTGTTCAAACACTCATACAGGACATCAGGTATGTGGGTGGTGTGGCTAGGCAACATTTGTGATGCCAGTAGGGTACATATATGTCTGTTACCTACCCCTTCTTTCACTTTCTTATTTTATAATTTCTTCTTTACTAGGTTCAAGTCTTCAGCTTTATCCCTTAGCAGGATCCACAAATCCAATCCTGTCCCTCCAGCCCTTCGATTCACCCAGTGGGTGGAGCACATCCTGCACAGTGGAGGTGGAACTCATTTAAGGCCAGCTTCACTGGTGCAACCATGGTACCAGAGATACCTTTTGGACTTGGTGCTTCTTCTCTCCCTGGGGCTTCTTGTACCGGTCGTTCTCTGCTGGACTTTCTGTCGGAACAAGAACAGTATGGATAAACACAAAAAAATACAATAGCAGCACTAAGCGTTTCCTCTGGGACACTTCAGACATATACCTCAGGTCTGTGTTAATTGTTTATCTTGGACTTATTGTCTACTGTACCAATATGAATTCCTGCTGACCTACACTACTGCCGGTGTTCAATGAATAAACCATGCTTGTTGTAACTGATTGATAAAATTCACATTTAAATACATAAAACAAAAGAGTGATAGCAGGCTGGCATGTTGATGTAGGAGACCTTCACTTTGACACAAGCAATGAATTTTTCCCCTTAATAATAATAAAAAAAGCTGCAAAATACTGCAAAGCATTAAAATGATGAAGTTAAATTTAACTTAAAAGAAAAAATATCAGTTTTTAAACAATACATTTAAAACAGTTTCTGATGCCGATAACACGGTGGCTCAACATTTCTGTATTTCCAGTTTTCCTTCAGTGGAATAGCCCTTATGTCAAGTGTCTTGCCCTCTCCCCTCCCAGCGCCATCATGTCTACCAGACATCTCATTTGTGCCGCAGCGCCACAATGTCCAACACCTCCGTGCTGCTTTGACCTGGCTGCGCTGCGAGCAGGGGTGGTTGACGGTATGCACGCAAAACACTCACATGCGCCCTTACTAAGCACTGCTTGTGTGCTTTTGTGTTGTTGCCAAATGGCAGCAAACTGTGTTTATTGTAGATGAGTGAATGCTAAGAATGTTTTTGTGTGCTGCTTTGCTCGTCTGGTTTGTGTACACGCGTTGACAAATTATGCTGAGAGTCACAGAATGGACCTGAATTCTCAAAAATGTGCTCTACCTTGCAAAGTGTGTGTGTGTGTGTGTGTGTGTGCGCATGTGTGTTTGTAGCAGCATTATGGTCTACTGGCTCTTCTGTTATTAACCACCAGCTCCACCTGCAAGTCTCAACGCTGACCCCCACAACCTCCTCTGCTGGTTTCCACTGAGTCTCCTTCCCCTTTTGAAACAAGACACAAAAGCGCACAGCAATGTTCAGTCAGCGCACAAGCCACTGTTAAGATCAGACCAGTCCTTGGAGGACCCCCCTCTCTGTTCTGTCCTCCCTCCGACTCCTAACATCTGTGTTGGGGGTTAGCAGGGAGGAAAATATAGATTAGCAAGGAAATAATGACCAATTAGGACAGCTTGTTCTCTGTCCATTCAGCTGTCCATTCCTTCCCTGCGTTTCACTTGTCTGTTTGTCTGGCAGTTGCAGGTGCCAGTGAGTCTTCCTCTGTCTCGCACGCAATCCACACCAGGCAGGGCAAAGCAGCCGAAGCATGACAGGACAGGGCCAGGGGAGAAAAAAAAAATGCAACAAAGGCTAACTTTAATGAAGCAGAAGAAGAATACACCAATGAAAATTAGAACATAGGAAAATCATAGAGCAGATAAAAAAAAACTAAACAAAACAGGGAGAAACAGAAGCTAAAAGAAATAGTGATCAGAATACCACAGAATAAAACAGACAACATATACTAATGTCCAAACAGTAATAAACGGCATCACTTTTGGCTTCTTTAATACTGTAAATGTGTTTAATTAACAGTTCTGTTTTTTTCATTTTGGTGTAAGTTTGAATTGCAATCATCTATACATTTTATTTAAAACTATGACGGTTCAAAACTGTTTTACTACAGAGGTCCAGCAGTGAAAAGCAAGATGAAATCAACAAAAATAAATTGATTCATGATCACTAATAAGTTGATGAGTGATGTAAAGGTTGTATACGTTTAGTCCTTAAAACTCTGCTCTGATGTGAATCTTTAAAGTGCTTTACATACACACACATAAAAAGCAGCAATAAATAAAGCAATGGATGTAGACAAGATACAATCAAAAACACAACAATCTGAGATTAAAAACAACACAGAATTTTTTTTATATACATATACACATTTTAATTTAATATGAACAGGCCAAATGGGGATACTGTAAAGAGGGTACAACTGCATGAATGTACTGTATGTTTTGTATTCTGTGGTTCAAATCTGTGTGGTTTGTGGGTTAGAGCCCCATCTAGTGACCTGAGAAAAAGTTTAGAGTGAGACTTAAAAATCATGGCTTCCTGGATTTAAACCAAATTCTATAGCTGCTCCGAACTAGAAATTAAATAACCATGTAAATGTATTCTGATACTGTTGTTAAGTCTAATACAGCAGCCCTGCAATAAATCTGTCTGTCACAAAGGGTATAATGTTCAGTTTTTGTTTTAGAGAGGTGTTGATTCAACCGTATGGTGATGTTTGAGGATGTAGTTTATGGTGGAATTGCACAGCATTATAACAAAAGGTGTTTTTAATTTGAACTCTATCCTCGTTTATATAGATTGAGTGGACACAATATTAGAGACACAGTAGTGAACATTTTATACTTCACGTAGGTAGGAAATGTTATATTAGACTGCATTAGTTTTAACTAGGTGTACATAATAAAACAGGCAACTGAGGATATGATGAAGTAAAAAATATATTATTAGTTGCTTTAGATTACATACTGTACCCCAAAACATTTAAAGTAGGCGGTCTGTAGTGTTAAATGTACTGCTTATCTATAACTTCTGCAACACCACAATCTTAAAACTCATTACGATTTATTTATTTATTTCTGTCAGCAATAATGTGGAATATGTTTACATTTATGTTTAGATTTATTTTTTTATTTTACATTAATTTGTATATAGGCTCCTATTATCTTATTATATCTCTAAGGCTCTTATTAATTTTAATATTTTACCATTTTTATTTTTTACTTTTTACTATATGTATATACCTATATATTAATTTCTATATTGTGTTAGGTATTGTATATAAGTACTATTTAATGTTGTGTGAGTAGAACAACTGTAATGAACACACTTCCCCCCCAGGGATCAATAAAGAATTTGTGATTCTAATTATAGGGTAATGCGCCCTATTCTGCATATTCAGTGCTATAATAATAATAAGTTACTTTACATTTTATGCTACTTTATTCATTTACTCCACTTAATACCTTGGTTAGTACCATTGGTTTGGTTTACCCTACTATTTCATGTCAAAATGGCTGCTGTGAAAAATCTCTATTATCTATCTAAAAGTAAAAATATATAATAATATAACAGACAAGCACCATTGTGCATGATCATTAATTTTTCCATTTTTCAAATATTATTTTTATTATTTTGAAAATTCATTTTTTTTATTTTAAACTTTTAGTTGTTTTGGAGTATTTTTAGTGCTGTAGGCTTATTGTTACTCTTATTTAAGTAAAAGATCTGAGTACTACCACCACTATTTTTGGTCATTTAGTGGTTATTAATATTTTTTTATATTATGTACATTATGTACATTTTTAATAATAAAATGTCATTTAAAGGGGTCCATCAGCTGCCATTGGGGGCGCAATGTAATCTTTAAAGGATGTCGCTCATGAAATGCCTGTGACACACGCCAACCTGATTGGCTGAAGTGCTGCAGTTTGATTGGTCGGCGTTGCCAACGTGGGCGTGGCCAGACGTCAATGTTTATGTAGCCCGCTGTCCGCCTATGTAACCGCACCAAGGTCTCTGCAATGTGATTTCTTGACATCGATTTGTTTTCTTATCATTTTACCCGCCGTCTTCGCCGCATTATGCACCAGCCTTTGACATGGGGGACCACTAGCAGGTGAAACACGGAGGAAACCGAGGAAAAAGCCGGGATGGCCGGCGCCTTTGGGTTCAAAGGCTGCCAGAAAATCCGAGGTCCGCAGATTAGAAGCCTGCTGGAGGCGAAGGACTTCATCCTCTTCGACTGCGACGGGGTCATATGGCACGGAGAGAAGGCGATCACGGGCGCGGCGAAGGTGGTGAGCTCGCTCATCCGACACGGTAAAAACGTAGTGTTCGTCACCAACAACAGCACCAGGCCCCGCGAGAATTATGTGCACAAGTTCTGCCGGCTGGGCTTCACCGACGTGATGCTGGAGCAGATCTTCAGCTCGTCGTACTGCTCGGCTCTCTACCTGAGAGACGTGGTCAAGGTCTGCGGCCAGGTGTTTGTCATCGGCTGCGACGGACTGCGCAGAGAGCTGCAGGAGGCGGGCATCCCCTGCGTGGAGGAGGCGGACGACCCGGACGCCACCATCTACAACTGCGCCCTGGCTCCGGACGTCAAGGCGGTGCTGGTGGGACATGATGATCAACTGACTTTTCTCAAACTGGCCAAAGCGTCGTGCTACCTGAGGGACCCGGACTGTCTGTTCCTGGCCACCGACAACGACCCCTGGCACCCTCTTTCAAGCGGAAGGATACTGCCAGGTATGGTTGGTGATGATGCTCTGATTTACTGAAGCTTGGCTCAGTTTAATTCAGTTCATGGAGGTTTAGTCCTGCGTAATACTGATCATTTCAGCTCAGGGCCACTCCAGTGTGTATGGATATTTTGTTTATTGGTGACAACCATGGGCAGATCACTGTAAGGGGTCAGGGGGCCCTTAGCTAGAGCCTCAGTTTGAAGTGAATGTAGCAAATCTATGTTATAAATTAGTAAAAGCAATTTAAATGTGTGAAGAAAATCCTGTCCTATAATATTTGTGTCCATCATATGTTTTCTTTATTTTGTTTAGTATATCAGTGGAGAGGAGTGTCAGTGTGAATCTGCTGTGAGATGAAGGTTTGGGAAGGATTTACACAGCCTGTCTTCATGTCAAACAAACAAAATAGTTTCAACAAAACTTCAGAATTAAGGTCAACCTGCAAATTCTTGCTGCATTTCTGCTGCGTTACATACTTGTTTTGTCAAAAACTACAAATGGTAGTATTGAATAGGCCCCATTGACTGCCATTGTTCTCACTCTCTGTGCGTTGTTTATGTACCCCATCACCCTTAAGGGGTCCACCACGTACAGTGCACACAGCAGATGACACATTACGCTGCATTACAGTATATTAAGGCCAGTACTACTTTGCTGAAATACCACCTGGTCTAAGCTTTACTCAGGAATTAAAATGCATAATGTAAGTGAAGTATGAAGAGATATATTAAAGGTGATAGAACTATTTTGCAGGGTTTTAAGGTGCGCACCATTTAATTGCATGACCCCGGTTTAAATGGTTCAAATCCAGCCTGGGGCCTCTGCTGCACGTCATCTGTTCTCTCTCTAACCTCATTTACTGCCACCTCCCATCTGTCACTATCAAAAAAAGACAAAAGTGCTCCCATAGATATATATTTTTTTAAACATAAGGTAATTGTCGTGTATATTGCCAGACAGAGTACACAAATGATCGAATGTCACACAAAGTGAACCTGAGTCTTTCAGGGCCCCAGGAAGTGTAAGTTGCAGATTTTCCCTATTCAGTAACCCAGTTTGAGTTTCTAGAACCTGCAAGTTGATCTTCATGTTGAACTGGAATTAAAACCAGTGGCTCTCTGAAAAATAGCAATACTGCATACAGAGATCTAAAAAGGTAGCTATTGGTGATAGTAGGCTAGCACATGGGAAACCACTGTGACGATACTAAAACTACTAATGAACAGTGCACAATAAATATTTCTCTTGTATTGTTTGTGTGTGGGTTGCTGTGGCCTTCTGGTAGATGACTGTACCCAGACACACTCGAAGGAGAGGGTTTAGTGGGTGGTTGGGGTGAAATTCACTTCAATCTAACCTTGCTCTTATCTTTACCCCCCCTCCTGGCAGGTTCTGGCTCCCTCATTGCAGCCCTGGAGGTGGCCTCAGGTCGCAAGGCCACTGTGATCGGCAAGCCCAGCCGCTTCATGTTCGAGTGCATCTCCAGTCAGTTCAGGGGGGTGGACCCCGCCCAGTGCCTGATGATCGGGGACCGCCTAGAGACAGACATGCTGTTCGGGTCCAACTGCGGCTTCGACACCATGCTGACTCTCACCGGCGTGTCTCAGATCGAGGAGGCCCAGGAGTACAGAAATAGTGAGCTGACCAGCAACCAGAGCTTGGTGCCCGACTACGTGGTGGACACCATCGCTGATTTCTTACCGGCCTTTGAGGAACAGGAGGAACAGGAGGAGCAGAGCAATTGACGAGTCCTTCCGCCTCCAGTACGGAGCACAGATTGCTTCCGCTACATTTCAAGTGCAATGTTTAGTATGCCGTTTGCAAAAAAATCAACGAAAAAACCCGCTCTAATCCACAATTATCAAAACCTACAAATGCTCCTCAATAAACAAGGCGCTGTTCATGTTGTGACCATGACAGAATATTCTCCCCCAGATTAATCTGAGTAATCCAGTGCATACCTCAGTGTTTTTTCTAGTGTTGTGCCCATTTGTGACTTGACAGTTCCTTGTTGCTCTAAGTGTTTATAATAATATCTGAATATACTGCACTTTCTTGTTCATCGAGGTCGTGTTTGATATTGGGTTTTAAACATCAAGAGGTATTTTTGTAAAGCCATGAATTGTTCTGTAACGGCATTCATATGTTTAGGAGCTGGTTGTTCCATTTTTATTTTTTTTTGCCCAAAGGAAAGACCTGTATTGATTAGGATGAAGTTGTTTTCTCATACGTGTTTTCCTGGGTGTGACCTGTCCTTGATTCATTCACAGCAAGAGGAGAAACTGAAATCTGTGTGAACTTTTCTCAGCTCTGGTAGAGACTAAGATGACAGTCTGCCAGTCAGACAGGTGAAGTGTATGTTCACTTTTGGCCTTTCTGTCACGTCTGTATAACTTGTGCCAATCTTCATCCGAGTAATAAACCGCTTGCTGAATCTCATAGTTAGAAAAACCCGGTGGCACATTAATGGTGGCCGCTGCACTGTTGTGAAATTTCAATGTTGTTAATGTTTACTATATAACTATATAGAGCATGGGTAATGACAATAAATACCTAAAATGAAGACCTAAATATGATGGTTTTTTTCATCTGTTGAAGCTTGTTTTGTCTCTGTGTATCTACATCGAGCATGATAAGAACACCACAACCAAAATACAATATTCTTTTAATCATTTAAATCCAGAAGTTCACATGAACTCAACACCATTTCACTCAGTACTATTGCGACTTGATATCCAGCATGTCTTCAGTCTTAGCTCCAAAAACAGAGCAAAGGAACCTTCCAGTTATGTACCAGAGCTTCATGCTTCGGGTATGGTGGTAGCTCAAACAAATTGAGACAAAATAATAAAAATTTGAGTTGAGCTGGTAAAATGTTAAAACCAATGTTTGACAAAAACAAGAACTCTGTAAAGAATAGTTGCAGTGCCTACACAGTAATTAAAGAAAACCTAGAAGCTATTGTTATGGCTCCGCTGTGTGTGATACAATGACGATGTCCCTTAGTATGAACTTCTAATACATTTGAGATTTAACATCTAAAAAATAAACATATGTACATTTTAACAGGATTTATGTAATAGTTTATTCTACATCATGTCTCATGTGGCAATAGGTTCTCTTGTGCTGAGGAACAGAATTAAAGACACATACTGATCTCCAACATATAAGGACTTTGGTTGCAGTGATTGAGTCGCTTCGTATCACTCCGGTCCACCACGCTGCGGCAAAGAAAGAAAATAGAAGACCAAATGTGTTAAAAAGGAATAATGGCTGCTTATACATGACACTGGACATGCATTCTCTAAATAGGCCAGCTTTGTTAAGGTTTACAGTGTCTTTTTAATGGATTTTATAATAAATCCATTATAAAAGTCAGTGCAAACCAAAACTCTCCCTCCCAATCTATTGTAACGTGTGTAACACTAGTTATACATACAGTACCAAAGCAGATCAAGGTTAAAATGTACAGGATTTTTAAGGCCAAAGGATAATATGCAGGTTTATCTTAACTTACACCAAATTAAATGTTCAACTCGTTATTTTACAAAGAAAGACCACTCAATTGTCAGTGAAATGTTCTGTGTACTGCATAAGACACAGGCGGTCCTCTCACCTGGATGTAGTCCATTTCATCTACGGTCAGCGGTCTCCTGCGGTACCGTGCAGTTAGTTGCTGAATAGAGGCCAGAGTGTCTGGCGTGCCAGGGAGTGGGGTTAACGGTACATGAGGTCTTGATAATGGAGGCGGCGCTGCGGCTGAAGGGGAACCTGGAGCATTTTGTGCTGGAAGGCTTACTGCTAACGTTTTCAACGCCTCTTGGGCTAGAAGAAGAGAAATAAGAGTCACTGTTGGCAACACGGGAAGCACCAAAGAGAAATCAGAAATAACTAAAATCATTAAAAAAGGTTAAATCTTTCATTAAGACTGTTGAGTATTCATCTATCAGAGTGTTGTTAAAAAACAGTTTATATGTAGCCAAAATTGTAGGGTCAAATTTAAGTTGTTAAAGTAATAATTTACTGTTGGAAGCCCTTTAGTGATGTTCACATCTGGCCAGTTAGACACAAAAAGACATACTACAACATGAAACAATTAAATAGGCCAGGAGTTACATCACCAAGAGCCAGTTTTTTAGGGAAAGCTCCTTCATTAAGATCATTATGTCAACTACGTTATTCCCCTTCCTCATACACACCATTGGGCCTTGCGAGGTCTTGTCTTTTTGGGAACTTGATCAGAGGCGCATGAGGCCGAACAGCCTGCAAACACACACACACACAAAATCAAACAAGTGTAGGAAGTAGGAATTAGGAATTGTGAGTTAAATCCACAGGAAGTGCAAAGAGCTGCCAGGTGTGTTGATTACATAGTAACTGGGACATTGTTTCTTGAAAAGCACATAGCTGCGGATCTTTACAAATACATTTTTTGTAAAAACTGAGCACCAGAGTATTTCAGAGTATTTCAGTGGCAGATACGTTTAAAATATTGGCAGTTAAAACTTATGTGGGAAGCTACCACTAGAAATATATGACAGTAACTTTGATTCATAATATTGTTGAAACTGCTGACCAGAGCAGAGTTATTATAGTTTTGTGTTTATTTTAAATACAATATTAAGAAGTTCAGAGTAGGTATTACAATACAAACACTTTGTTAAAGGCAGTTGACTCAAGTCATGCAGACATCCCTGTCTTTATAAACATGAACCAATGCTTCCTCATGCTTGTTGTGTTGACACATTTAACATACAGGTATTCATTTGGATCATAACTTTATTGTATATATTTTATATTCTATTATATTTTTTATTTTATTTTACTTTATTATATCTGCACTACATTTCTCCTACAGGGATCAATAAAATAACGCCTCATTTCATCATTTCATTTCATCTTATCCAGATTCAGACTTTTTCAATATATTTTTAATGCTATTTTAGTTTCTTTGTAAGTACACAATGTTGTTAGTTCATTTTAGTTTTTTCTGAGGTCTTTTAAAGTTGTTATTTTTATTTCAGTTAACTAAAATGATTTCCACACTTAGTTTTAGTTTCTAGTTTCATGTTTTTTGAGTAAGAGTCACAGAAAACAACTGACCGACTACAATTTTGATAATCAATGAATTGTTGAAGACATAAGGCGAGAAAAACTACCCTAATCCTAGCTTCTCAAATGCATGTTTTTGCATTTTTTTCCCTGTTTGATCGTTGCATAATACAGAATAGATTGTTGGGAAGCATTCCAGACAACATAGACTAGATCAATTAATCGACTTATATCAAAATATCAATTGATTATGAGTTTCAGTCCTAAAACTTTACACACACATTGTTTACATGTTTGCTGGTGTACTACTGTACAGGTAAAAAGGCTGTCAGGTACAGTCTCTTTGTCAGTGAAAGAGAGAATAGATCTTTGTTCAGCTTTGTTGTCCTTGTTTTTACCTACAATGTATGTCTACCTCTGTCTCTATGTAAATTATTCGAGGATGTATGTGCAAGTACACTGACAGCAACTTAAAACCAGAGTCAAACCCCTTGTGTGTGAAAAAAATAAAAATAAATAAATAAATAAAAAACCCACACCTGTCAACAATGTGTTTCTGTCCTACAGCTATTTTAGGTCAATTTCAGCTCTAAAACTTATTTAAGATGCTTCCTCAATCTGAGTCCAGCAACCAGCCGGACTGAGCTGTAACAGCACCGCCAACACAGTGAAGATGTCCATTAAAGCCGACACTGATGTAGTCATTAAAACACTGATTCTTGCTGCTGTCTCGACCAGATGAAACACATGAGTCGACTGTGTGTTTTGTGGTTTAACAAGGACATCAACAAGGGTACGGCGACATGTCACCACTAAAAAAAAAAAGGCCTAAACGTGGTAAATAATTCACCAACTGTTCACAACAACAGAACAAGCGACACTTTTACACCCCGACATCAACTGAGTTCAACACACAACATTTCTGTAAGAGTTAATTCAATTTTCAAGGAGCAGCATTACCTGGATAACTCGGGCGGCAGGAGCAGCCATTTTGGAGCTGACTTTGCTCCCCATGACGACCTCGGCTTTACTTCCGGTGTTTAAAATAAAAAAAAGCTCCTTGTATCTGCGGAAACACGCCACAAGATGGCGCTGTTGTTATTCTAAACAGGGAAGTCTATACCATAACACACAGTGGTCCAGAGGATGCAGTCAATGCTGCAGAGGGGGGGGGGACATGCCTCCTCTTAGAGCACAGATGAATGGCATCATTAGGAAACTGTTGTTTTAAACCATACAGCAATAATATTCATCTTTATAACTGTTAGGGTAATAAAGGCTAAAGGGGGGGACGTTAATACTGTTGTATTATGTATTAGCTTTACCTTAAGTTGCCTCTGAGCAGTGCCTTTACCTCTCTGGTGATTATGGCAAGCAGCCGGCAGATGTGTTGTCCCAGTAAATGTCCTCCGAGGTCAAATCCTCAGGACATTCTGCTGCCTTATCACTCCGGGTTGTAACCTTCTGTTAGCCTCCTGTCAATAAAGGACATACAAAAATAGACCAATAAAACACCTTAATCCACTACCAAGCTTGACGACTCGAGGTCCAGAAAGCCTCCAAATGCTGTTATTCCTCATAAAGCAATTAAAAGAAAAGACAGTTGTTTGTAATGATACCTAAAACATGTCTATACAAGTGTAATGTGCTACGCAAAGACAAATACCATACCCTATCTTTAATTTCACTCCACCTTGGAAAAAAAACGGATAACGTGGTCAGGTGGTCAACGCTTGTCCAATCAAAGAGGAGGAAAGTATCAGAGATTTTCTATGTGAGGAGATGTGTCCCCAGCAGAAAATTGAAAGCGCACTTTAAATATTATCAAGTCAAACCACAAATCTCTCATGCTGCATTTCACAAATACATAATGTTTAAACATAATAGAAGACAGAAAACACCCCACTATATAACAGGGAACTTTAAATATATAAATAGCAGAATTAATACTCCCCTTCTATAATGTAATGAACGAAACCCAGAATGGTCAAAATAAAAGCAGCAGAAGCCGGATATCATTTTGGTTTGTCTCTAATATGGGTCAAATGTCTGTAATTTCCTTCATTAGGCCATTCCTGACTAGTAAATGTCTTCTAAACCCTGTGTGTCTATTTTCTAATGCAGACCTGCTGTTAAAATATCTTTTATTATTTGTTATTTATTTAGTAATATTGTAATCTGTAGTAATCTGAAATAGGAAAAATCAGGGGTGTTCCCCTTTAATATAAAAAATAAAACCGTTTGTAGAGTCACGATCACTTAGAGGATAAAAAACTAACACAGGCGTAAACTGTTACGATGAGGCCATTGCTCGCTGGTGGAACATCTTTTCTACAAGGCTCTTTGTAGCCAATGTCAAACATAGTGCCAAGATATCAGAACATCGCCATCTACTGGATCCCTCATTCATTGCACACTTCTCTAAAACCTTGTAATCGTTAGTGTCTCTCTTTACTTGTGTAATTACACATTCATAGTAAATAATAATGCCTATCTCTAGGGAATGTTCTGACATTTTGTTGTTTAGATTGCAGAGAACCATGGGTGTTAATATGTGTTAAATGTTGCCGTAATGTTGAGTAATTTTAAATAATAATTAATCAGACATTTCAGTCTCTGCAAAATCATAATCACAGCTGCCATGCAGTTCACTGATATTGGCCTATTCATTAAAAATCTATATAGCATATTTGTTCATGCATAATAGTTGTCACATTAATGTGTTTTATGTGTGCATGGTGCCATGATCAACACATATCTTCAGATGATGGAAGTGATAAAACAGAGATAGAAAATATCCCCCCACCCACCCAC
>NW_023339718.1:13926385-13926666 GCF_004916995.1 Morone saxatilis
ATAGAAAATATCCCCCCACCCACCCACCCATCCACAACAACAAACTCCACCTCAACAGTCAAGTGGCCAATTCACATTTTATTAGGTCTTATTTTATTAAACAAACTGGTCCATGGAAAGCAAAAAGGTCCCTGATCTTAACATGGGCCGACTCCTAACTTGAGACTCCACTGTGGCTTCACGCAAACTACAGTCTTACAATCAACATATGCACAGAACAGTGCCAGTCTCAAGTGAACATTCGACCGCTGACATGTTTGTTAGGTGCAGCACTGTGTATA
>NW_023339718.1:13926697-13988690 GCF_004916995.1 Morone saxatilis
AGATAGTGCACACCACTGTGCAGCGCTTATAGCTGCACGGCACGGCTGTTTGACTCAGCTCTGTTGCCAGTGCTGAGGGAGACGGACCGGACTCAGTGGCTCTTTGACCTGTCGAACAGCTGCTTGAGTTGGTCCTGAGAGGTGGCCTCTTTCTGCTGCATGAGCTCAGAGTGGCCCTTGGTTACACCCCAGCCATCGGGGGAAGACATGGAGGGACACAGGGGACGACCAGAGGCTGGCTTCAAGTTCTCCCAGTAGTCACGGCGGGCTCTAAAAGAATTAAAAATAGAGGAACACACATAGTAGTTAGTACTCACTGGTGCCGAAGAACCAATATTTTACACTTCACTTAGTTTAGGTGCATATTTATGGTGTTAAGTGACAGATTAAAAGTTGCTTCTGACCTGGCTCTGACCCAGGGCTTGGTGTGCATCTCCAGACCAGCACCCCAGTTGCCGTGTTTCTCTGATGCGGCTGGGAGGTAGCCTCTCTCAGGGGCTAGCTCCTCTGCCACAGCCCTGATGTGATAAGGCTCAAAGCCACAGCAGCCGCCAATGTAGCGAATGCCACAATTGTAGGCCTCTCTGGCGTACTGGTGCATGTCCCAGCGGCTCAGGATCCTGGGCTCCAGACCTGACAGAAGATTCAGTTTTATGTACATTTGATTGCTTTTGGTGAAATAGTATAATACTTATATATAAAGGTGAAATGTTATACATGATTACATACATACTGAATGGTAAAAATTTAAACGCAACACAGTATATCATTACCGAAGGGGAATTCTGGCAGATCGATGAATCCCTGACAGCTGCAGTCGGGGGTGTGGTATGCCAGGGGCTGCACCATGTAGTGAGCCTTCAGCCCAGCCTTCTCCACTCCCTCCTTCATCATCTTGACAGCTTTCACGCAGGTCATTGGGTCAAAGTGACAGTTGACTCCAATGATCTGGGCACCTACAGAAAAAAAAACATGCGCTGGTATGAGCTGACTGTTACAGATAAGCAAAGAAATAACACTTGTAGAGGAGACAACACCAACTGTGGTTTGCAGCTGTGGTTTCAAAGTTTGGGTTTGAATTCATAAGACATTTCAAATTTGGCTGATTTCTTTTTTTATGGTCAACATTTTGGCACTGGTTACTCAACAAAAATACAGGACACAGTTTTGGCATGTAGGCGGCTCCTAGTTATTAATTAATAATTCCAGTAGACTAAGAACAGTCACATCTTATGCCTACCAGTTAGAAATCTTGCCCTTGTCATCTTACAACACTACAGAGAGGTCATGTGAGGACAAAAAATTCCAATTATGATTTATAAAAATGTGGGTTATCCCTTTTCGCTTGACCAATATGCTCATTGGTATATATGTGACTACGGTACCCACCGGCTTTCACCAGCCTGACAGCACACTCTCCAGGTGAGACACCGTGCATGTCTCCCTCTGGTCCGATACACATACAAGCAGCCACAGGCTTCCCCGTCTCCTTCAGCACCTCCACAGCCCACACTGCCTCCTCAACGTGCTCAAAGTACTGTAGGACAGAAACATTCAGTCAAACATCCACCAGAAAATTATAAAAAATTAGGAATAAATTCAATTGTGTTAAAGTTATGTGCGTGTGTGTGTGTGTTTTAAATCTCTACCTCAGCAATCAGGAAGTCCACATTTTTCTTAATGAACACATCCAGCTGTTTCTTGAAGATGGCCTTCACCTCTGTCTCACTCTTGCAGCTCAGGTAGGAAGGAGTCTGACACACTCCCCCAGCAACCAGGGCATCGCCCTCACTGGCTACCTCCTGGGCCAAATTGCAGGCGGCCTCGTTGATCTGAGCCCCCTGCAAAACAAAGCCAAAACTAAGGTGAGAACTGAATACAGAACAGGATAGAGATGAGATAATATCACTAGTATTTATATAAAAAGTAGAAAATTTAACCAGTTTAAAGCTAATGAGCATTCTTTGTACCTTATTTACTTTCTGATTAACATTTTAGCTGTTTTTAATGTGCAGATGAGCAACAACGACATTCTGCTTTTTCCTATAAAAGTGGGGTGTGATTTGTGATTTAACTTACAGTGAAGCTGAGCTTGTTGCCTCTGTTTTCCAGTTTGTCATCACTGGCGTAGAAGGTGAAGGTCTGCATAACGTTGGCCCCGGCCCTCAGGAACTCCCTGTGCAGCTGTCGCACTGAAAAACAAATAGATCACACAGTAAGACAAACATACACGCCAATCCATCTAAACTGTGACACATAAAGGTAATTTACAGAGAACCTATTGGGATAATAAATAAGCCATTTTGAGTCACCTGCTTCAGGGTACTCTGCGGCGGCTTCAGGGGTCCAGGGACCAGCCTTCACGTAGCCTCTCTTCTCGAGGGCAAACACGAAGCCTCCATCACCAATCACGATCTCCCCAGCGTCAAGACGCTCCAAGACTCCCTGTAATAATGGATCAGTGAATGCTTAGATTGAATATGCCTAGATTACTCAGGCTGGAGATGAGCCAGTCAGGCCAAAGGATGTGCAGATCTTCATTCAAAGAACACCAGCATACTACTTTCTAATATAGGCTACGTACAGCATTATGGCCCACCTCTGGCCAAGTTAACCATCCCTCAGCTGGAAACATGTGGTGTTTTTTATTCTAGGCCTGATGGCAAGTCTGCATTGCAAGTATTATATTTTAAGAAGAGGCCACTATAAGCTATAGAAATCTATATCTATGCATTATGCCTCATGCACAGTAGTTCCACTGCCAAATCCCGCTTCTCTCAGTGACCCTGAGTCTGCAAGAAGAAGCAGCACATATCTGAGAAAAGGAGATTATTTATTCATTAATTCACTATATATTTGAATCGAAAAAAAGCTCCACCTGGCATGCATTTAAGTCATAAACCCTCACCAGATCCTCCTAGGGTTATACCACATATACCACACTGAAAGTCAGATTCAAGAGGCAAGTCTGTTCCTCCAGTTAATAAAAAGTCCTAGTCTTAGTCCCAGCAATTCCTCTGTTATTTAGCGGAGAGTGAAATATTTTTCTTATTAAAGTAAATCTTGAGGTAAAAGGTTGAAAAAAGGCTTTTTTTACGTCCTACATTATATATATAAAAAATGTATTCTTAACTTTTGAGAATAATTCATAAATATTCATAATTCATTCACCTCCAGTGCATTGGGATAGAGGAAGAAACCTCAAACACAAATATCTCGAAACCTGGACAAATAAAGCCAAACCTATCTGCATGTACAGATGCTACTGAGAAAATATGTTGTTGTTTTTTTCTAATTTGGGTAATTTGCTGATTCAGTTTGGAGCTCAAGGGTCTTAACAATTAGACATCACACATATTATAATGATTGACACAAAACTACTAGTTGTTCCTTCCCTGCATGCATAATCTACAGGACAGTCCTTTCCACACATACCTTCTTTCCTGGTGCCATAATCCTGCAGCTGTGTGGACCCCCTGACTGCTCAGACTTTGAGAAGTTGAAGCAACATTAGAGTGGAGGAGAAGGCCACTATAAATCTCACTGAAGCAGGGGAGGGGTCTGAGTAAGAGCTGCTCTGATTGGCAAGAGGCAAGTTACACAACTGCAATGTTTACTCCTTCCCCTCCCCTCTTTTACTGAATGGGAGAATTGTGAGTTTGTGCTACTAGTTTTGTCCGGATTAATTATGGTTGTTTGTCTGTCTTCCTGTTAGTTTGTGGGTTTCAGTCTTTTTTGGACCCTGAATAGACAAATCCATGAGTCCAACTTGATAGTTGGCAGCCAGTTTTAACAGACAAGCAAATATTAAGTACATCAGTGTATATGTGAGATTTCTTATAATTACTGACAATGTTTGAATGGTTTGTGTTTGTTGCAGCCGTCACTCATTCCACACTGACAACACATAGCCGTAAAATTAAGTAACAAACTCAGGTTTATTGATTTGGGGTTTACAAAGTAATACTCCAAAACTGGAGCATCGCTGTTACAAGTGCTTTTTATCTCCAAACGGAACTGGGAAAGATACCACTCTTTCCCACTCGTCCCTCTCTTGTTGACCGACTGAAGGGACGGGTGCTTTGTTTTTCCCGCTCTGCCTTGCTCATGCAGAGGACTTGGCCTTCTTCTGCATCTCCACCACATGCTTCATTTCCTGGATGCTGGTGGCCTCTTTGTGTTGCAGCAAGTCGGCATGGCCCTTGGTCACACCCCAGCCCTCTGGTGTGGACTGGGACGGGCACTTGGGACGACCGGATGCAGGCAAGAGATGCTCCCAGTAGTCACGACGGGCCCTGGAGGAGATGAAGGCACAGGTTACACACAGGTTACTGCATGACATAATATTCCTAAAAGTGTGTGTATTTCAGTGTATTGAATAGTTTGGATGGTTTACCTGGCTCTGACCCAGGGTTTGGTGTGCATCTCCAGACCAGCACCCCACATGCCATGTTTCTCTGAGCCAGGGGGCGTTATCCCTCTCTCAGGGGCCAGCTCCTCTGCCACAGCTCTGATGTGATAAGGCTCAAAACCACAACAGCCACCAATGAATCGGATGCCAGCCTTGTAGGCCTCTCTAGCGTACTGGTGCATGTCCCAGCGGGTCAGGATCCTGGGCTCCAGGGCTGAGAGAAGGAGACAATTGTGAACAGCTGCCAGCTGCACATATTTTTTTATTTTCAATGTCCAAGCAAAATATATTACCGAAGGGGAATTCTGGCAAGTCAATGAATCCCTGACAGTTGCAGTCTGGGGTGTGGAATGCCAGAGGCTGCACCATGTAGTGAGCCTTCAGTCCGGCCTTCTCCACTCCCTCCTTCATCATCTTAACAGTCTTCACACAGGTCATGGGGTCAAAGTGGCAGTTGACTCCTACAATCTGGGCACCTGGAGTACAGAGGGAACTGGTTATTGTTATATCAGTTAACACAGATGACTTTCAAGTAAAGAAACAAAAGGATAATGCTCCAGATCACGCAGGGTAGATTAAATACGTACCAGCCTTCACCAGCCTGACAGCACACTCTCCAGGTGAGCTGCCATGCATGTCTCCCTCTGGTCCGATGCACAGAGAAGCAGCCACAGGCTTTCCGCTGGTCTTTAGCACCTGCACGGCCCATTCCGCCTCCTCAACGTGCTCAAAGTACTGCAATGACAGAAACAACAGTCACCACTTAGCGCTCCACTAATCATATTTCACACTGAAGTAGTTTTAACATGACTTGTGCAAGAAAATGAAAATATGACATGAATCTACCTCAGCAATCATGAAATCCACGCCCTTCTTCACGAACACTTCCAGCTGTTTCTTAAAGACGGCCTTCACATCTGTTTCGCTCTTGCAGCTCAGGTAGGAAGGTGTCTGAGACACTCCGCCAGCTACCAAAGCGTCTCCTTCACTGGCTACTTCTCTGGCCAGGTCACAGCCTGCCTCGTTGATTTGTGTCCCCTGAAAAAATGAGGAAGGCAACATGAGGTTGTTGATGATGATGCTCTGTGCAATACACATTTTGATTATTGTCCACAACCAGTAAAATGGAATTAGCAAGAGCTGCATAATCCTAAAGAGCTATAGTTGGGTACTCACAGTGATTCTCAATGATTGACCCCTGTTCTCCAGCTTGTCATCACTGGCGTAGAATGTGAATGTCTGCATGACATTAGCTCCTGCCCTCAGGAACTCCCTATGCAGCTGCCGCACTAATGGAAACATACAGATTTGTCATATTACAGGTAAAACGTTGTGCTTTTAGGCTTGTGCACCTTCCCCCTGGGCTTCATACAATATGGGTGTGTGTACTGTCTGTCTTACCAGCCTCAGGGTGTGTGACAGTAGCCTCAGGAGTCCATGGTCCGGCCTTCACATAGCCCCTCTTCTCCAGGGCAAACACAAAGCCTCCATCACCAATCACCACCTCCCCAGCATTCAGACGCTCAAGGATACCCTGTGGGAGCAGAGGCATCCATGCACACACGTCACCATCTACACTAAATGGCTTATAAGCTTTTTGATGTTTTGTATTTTACTTAATATCTAGAATAGAAATGCAGCAGGAAAGAAGGACAGCAATGAACAAAATGTATGTGACTTAAAGATAAGAGCATAGATGTCATACGTGTGCAGTATACGTCACAGTTTGCAGTTGATGTAGAGACAAATGTGTATGTGTGCATTCAAAATCTGATGATTCTGTATGTGTCTATGTGAGGGAAGCTGCAGTTCAGGTACAAAGGTAAAAAGATAAACGCAGTTTTCAGTCTGAGATTCTCCAGTGGTGACCGCTTTAGTCTGGCTGTTTCGCATACCACATGCAGACACACACACACACACACACACACACACACACACAAACATAAAACCTGTACTGACAACATTTCCTCATAACACCGCAGCCTATCGACTGACAGGAAAACTATGATATCAAAGCCTTACATGCTGTAACATACAAGCATGATTGTCCACAGAGAGGTTATTTTACCTTCTTGCCAGGTGCCATCTCTTTTTCCCCAGTTTCAGTTGCAGCACTAAGCACTTGGTAACAGCGAACCCCTCTTTCGGTCGGAAGAGTGCCGACTGTTGCTCCTCACCCGTTTTATACTGCTGGGTGAATAAGGGAGGATTTAATGTTGGTGCCAAATTCATAATTGCCACATGTTTGTTTGGAAATTGTGCAACATAGTCTGGCTCCCAGATCAATGAGGATGGCATGGATTGTAAAAGTCAGTGCAGGTAAGGCAGGGACATGAAGTGAAAGAGTTGTTTAATGATTATATTAATATTTCAAACATTAAACTTATCCCAAACTACTGGTGCTTTATTGTAAACTTCTGTTTGGCAGATAGTGGGCATTTTTAGTATGTAACACACAATTCTACTTTGAGTGTACAAAGTAGCTTAATTGGTAAAATGTTTATGACTTAATCATCCTGGTTACATCAAATCAAATCCTTCAAGTGTTTTTTTTCTGAGACCCTGCAATGACCCTGAAATGATGCAATTACTGACTTTACAAAGTTGCAGCATGCTCACAGCTGGAACCTTCTGCAAAGGCCTGGTGAGATAAGCCTGAATAGTGCACCTCTGTCCAATTGCTAACATTCCCCATTAGTCTTGGGACACAAGACTATTTAAGACTGGCAATGTGCAGTGATTGATTGAAGCTTCTCTTTGTGTTTTTCATGGCTGTTTTCAGAAAAGTTTGTGTCTTGTATTACTCTCAATTGTGGGCCGTGCAAAGCCATGGCATATACTGTACATAACGTACTTTAATAGATAGAGAGCTGCAACTTTTAGTTCATTAAATTATTAGTTGATTGAATGAGCCACTATTTTAATAATTAGTTAATTGTTAAAGAGATTTTTCAAGCAAAAATGCCCCCAAATTAGGTTGAAATAGCTTCTCCATTGTGAAAATCAGCTTTTTTTACATGTCCAAGTAAATGTTTTTGGGCTTTGATGGACAGGTAAAACAAGACATTTGATTTTCCATTGTTTCTTAGAGGGCAAATAAATGATTAAGTAAGAAAAAATAAACACATAATTGAATAATGAAAATAATTGTTGAAATCACAGAACCCAGTTTTGCTCTGTATTTAAAAAAAACTTCTGCATGTAGATCATTGCATTTATCCGAGTTAACCAGTAACACCTTCATCCCTGGCCACAGTCTTCATTACTGTGCTTATTTTTTCCATGCACTGCACACAGACACACATTAAAACATGTACAAATACACAGACACACACACTCAGACAGATACGGGGATATTGACCTTCAGTAAAGTGGAGGTGTATAGTTCTGCCAGCTCTGGGTCTATCCAGTTTCAGGGGGAATGTTACAGATAGGCCTCCCTCAGGTGTTTATCAACAGAGTCAAAGTTCAGAAAAACGCCTCTAATCTATAGTTCACCATAGGATTTCATCAGCTGTATTGGAGTTGCACAGATCACATTACCTTCTGCTGATCTAAAAGGACTGTGCATTACCTAAAAGTGTTATATGTTCCAAAAATGGCACTAGTTTGCAAATATGTGTTCTAGTTTACAGTTAACTCTTCTCACCAGTAGGTTATTCATTACCAAGAATTGTCCAAACACCAAAATACTTTATTTTAAGTTCTAGTGGAGATAGCAAAGTTTCCAAAGATTTCAAATAGTTTTGGAATTTTTAATATTACCATTTACAGTGCAGCTGTAATATGGCATCTTGGGTCTGTATATTTCACTCAGTGCTAACATCATATAGCTTCAATGTAGAGCTGGAACAATATGATTTCCCCACAGAGGGAAATTAAAGGGGAGAACAAAATTTTACATTAAGAGGTTAAAAGAATATTTCAAGATTTTTATTTGCTTTCTTGCTGAGAGTTAGATGAGAAGATATCACTCTTGTATCTGTCTGTTAAATATGAAGCAGGAGCCAGGAAACAGGTAACGTGGGGAAATTCTGCTCACCAGCACCTCGTCTCACTACTTAAGACATTATTTTGGTTGTGCAATCTGAACAAAAAACTATTGAGTAAAAAAACAATATATTGACAGTTTTTTGTCAATACCTCATGGTGACAACTCCAAGAAGTCACTGCGCTCAGCCAAAAAACATTGCAGTACATAATCAGTTTTTTGTACAGATTAAACAAATGAGATATAACATTTTAATAAATTAGCTTTATATAGAGCCAGGCTAGCTGTTTCCTCATGTTTCCAGGCCTCATGCTAAGCTAAGCTAACCATCTCGTGACTGTATCTTCATGAATGGAAGCGGTATCGATCTTCTCAATCAACTCTGCAAGAAAGTGAAAAAGCATATTTCCTTAAATGTCCAACCAGGCCTTTAAACAAAGTGTGTCTATTTATGTTGCACATCTGGATAAATATGAGCTCTCAGGCACACAGAATAAATATGAAGCTGAGAAAGCAGGTAACCGGTCAGTCAAAAAAAAGTTACTAAAAGTGTTGTAGGGGGTGTCAATGGCTGTATGCATACAACCCAGTCATTCATTAAACAAAAAAACATAACTACTCGCAAATAATTTAAATGTAATGTTCTTTTGCCCTGGCCGTATTTAGAGAGGAGTGGTCTGTTTACTATAAGGTGTAACAGTTTCATTAGCGAGGCACCAAAAGGAACCTTATGAACTCCTATCCCTCAGGCACAAGTGTTTAAACGTACATGTGTGGTGCACATGCATCTGTTGGTGAGCGTTTGTCAACATGTTTGCGAATGTGTGCACAAGTATTTATGTATAAGAGCAGAAATAGCTCTAATGTGTCAAGTGTCACTGAAGTGCTGAGTCAGGCAGCAGATCTCCACAGTGGAAGAGACCTCAAATTCCAAGTCCACACTGAACCACAACCCTGTTCTGAGCTCCTAATGTACCAAACTGAACACTGCTCACCATGTCTACAGCCCACATTACATCATGTTGGCTTATGCATCACGTAATGAAGGGACCAAAGAAGCTTGGAATGATTAATGAGATCTTTTTCTGCCTCTTTTGGATACAAGATATAAAGCACCTTCTCTGTTTCTCTTTATCTAGAGCTTTTACATATGGGGGCCTTGTGAGGTTAGATCTAGTTCTATGAAATCTATTTACATGGTGTATTTCTACCATATCCCATTTCTTCAGAGTTATTCCAACTATTCCACTTGGAGTATCAGGCGTTGACCAGCAGCTGTACTGTGTGACATTTTCTCTTTGCAGCCACAACTAGTTCTTGCAGGCTGATGCTGGAAATGAGGCTGTCTGTGCCGTTGCAAAGGGACCAAAGGCTGAAAGAGTGTGAAAGGACAACAAGCGGGGACTGATGGCTGATTGGGGGTGGGTAGGGGTGGTGGTGGTGGGGCTGGAGCTAGAATGGTTCAATGGGTGAGGATAGGGAGCGAGGCAGGCTGGGAAAAAGGCCAGGTTTGAGGCATGAGAGTGGAGAAATATGGTACACAAAATTGCAAGTTTGAAGTTTCTTTCTGTGTAGAAACACATGAAATGACCTGGGCTGACACTGATAAAGTTGCAGTTAACTATTGACTCCTAACAAACTGATAACGTGTCAGACTTGTCACATGCTCTTTCGGCCAGATGGCAACAGAAATAAAACGGAGAAAAGCTGGTGTAACACCCCAAATCATTGTTCTTGACATGTGAATGTCTTTTTGCATTGTAAACTGCAGTGCAAGTTACACCCCAAATCATTGTTCTTGACATGTGAATGTCTTTTTGCATTGTAAACTGCAGTGCAAGTTATGGTAGTGCTGTTGATATATGTTGATTACTGAGGATCTCACTCAGTTTATTCAGTCTCCAACTATATGTCATTGCACATTCATGTTTCTGGACAGAGTTTACAGAGCTTGTGCTGAATGCAGCAGAGTGTTAGCCTGAATATGATTCATCAATCAGAGCCTGTGGAGCCAACACTAACCCATCTCTTGATGTCCTTTCTCCCCACAATCTTCACACATGTTCTGTTCTCTGTGTTGCTTCAGTCTCTCCTCTCCTGTTTTAAAGGGGACTCTGTGCCACTCTGGCCCCCTGTTTACCTCCACCCCTTCCTCTGGTCCAATCACAGCTCAAGCTGAAGAAGACATTCTGCTGAAACCGTCCATTCTTTGTGGATTTGTAGGCCACAAAAAGATAAATAGGGAGAGAGACTTTGAGTGAGTGAGTGAGTGAGTGAGTGAGTAAGAGAAAGAGAAAGAGCACTCGGTGACCTACTGTAAAAAACTCACTGTAGTCTTTGGAGGCATGCTCCTTATCTCCCTTTTCTTACACAAAGACACTGCTTCGAAGAAATATCATCTGGTTGCACTTGGTTAGGTTTTTAATTTTCTTAATCTTTTAATTTTTATTATTTAATACTCAAAACGAAGGTAGTAAAAATTATACAATGTAATATCACATTAAAACACAAGAGGGCACAATAGTACACTTTCTATATTAAATCCATTCTCTCTTATGCACAGACAAGAAACATGAAACATAAATTAATGAGTGGAGAAACATAACAATAAAGATGCTTCCATACATGGCATAAGAGCTCACTGAATTATTTGATAAGTATTAGAAAGTTGTGAATAAAGAGTTAAGGTCCTTTGAAATCAACAGATCTCAATCTGGGACATTTTGGACTGAGGCACCAAATGAGGGATTATTTTTAGGAGGAACGACGTTCATCCCTTTGTGCGCCTAAAAGCTATACTGCAGACACTTTATGTTGTTTTTTTTCTCCTTTAATTTTTCAGGAATCCACACAGAAAACTAATGCTGGCCTCCGAAACATGTCAGCAGTATCAAATGGCAAGAGAAAATATATTCAATGTGCTTAGTTTGCACAAATGCAGGCTCAAAGAGATAAAATGAACACAAAAAAGGCCTGGAGAGGCTGCTACACAGAATTGCAGTGTGATTTTATGTCTTCCCATTGCCTCTTAGGTGTCTACATTTGTGTACAGTTGTGTTTTCACTTTTCTACATTTAGCGGCTCATCTGCTTTTTATTGTTTATTCTATGTCCTTTAATGTGTCTCCTATTTATTTTACTTGATTTATAATGACAACCAACTGTTAGACATCTGAATTAAATGTTAAATATCACCTGTTGTCCAGAACAAACTAATTAGTTTGGTGTTTGTAGCCTCAGTAGTTGCTTCACAACCAGTGAACATAGTGAACATAAATTTTGTGACACACTTAAAGTAAAGAGAGGGATGGTTTGAACTAACCAATGTGTAGTTCACTGCAATAAAGTATCAGCACAGCTTTTCATTACCTTCTTTTTCATTACCTCGCTGTACTGTAACTGTGTGGAAGGTTTACAGTAACTTATCTTTTAACTGCTCCCTCTAATCTCACAGTAAAGCATCCCAGCGTGACTGTTCAAAAAACTGAACAACTGCCACGTCTTAAATGTACATAAAGACGTAATCAGTGCAGGAGAATATATCATCAAATATTAGCCATATGGCTCCAATAAAACTCTAGACTTGAATAAAATGAAGATTAAGTAATTGTGAACAGCAGATAATTTTCTATATATCAAGATGTACATTTTCTGTACTTTAAACCACATAGAACAAACTGCTGTAGGATTATGAAAAGCATGCCTAAGGTATGACCTTCAAATACCAGAGTGAGTTAGCTGGTCTGAGTTGTTTCTCTTTTATTTGTTAGCAACCACAAATGTGTTGTCCAAACACAATTCACGAACCCACCTGCATCCAAGATTTATGTTTATTTTGGCAGCAGAGTAACACTGTTGATGCTAGTTAGGTTTTAATGCCTAATGTGACTTTATGGGAATGAGCCGGGAAATGCTGCAGCGTTTTATTTCATTCCTTGCGTCCGCAGGTTGATTCATATGTTGAAAATAGTAGAAGAGGGTTTGTCAGATAAATAAAATTTGGATAAGCAAAGAGTCAAAATATTTGTAAAGCCAAAGTACTCAAAGTACTCTTCAGAATCTCCATATAAGATGATCTCTAGTTTATTTGTGTGCACACTCATGAGTCAGACACAGATCAAATAGCCCTCCTGTTTTTGTTTTTTAAATGAAATGAGATACAACTTAATTATCTATCATGAAACTTTGTCTTTGGCCACATCATTTTCTTTCCCATCGCTTTACTTATGCTTGGCTTGTCCCAGCAGGGTCTGCATGCTCTGTTTGGGTGACCTAACTCATTTGTTATGTTCTTTTTTTGCTGTGTTTATGTGCTCCAAAGTCTTGTGTCACCTTTATGTCATACCTTATTTCTGTCTTGTGTGTCCCGGTGTGACCTCATTTCCAAAATCAAACTGTATACAACTGGGAAATCCCCCAAAACAAGAAACAGAAATGCCAGGTCTCTGACCACACTGCCACCTACTGTATGTTTATGTTCACCTCACTGGACTGAGACATTTTAACCCCTAATTAACTGCATTCTTTTGTGGAGGACTGGTAGTATGTGTGTGAGCTAAAGGTATTTGAAAAAGAAAGGTGTGCAGAAACTGATTGAACATGAGTCTGTTTTGTCATTATGTTTTTTTTTTGGCATTACCTTGTTAATATTCTTGATGTTACTATCAAGGTAAAGCTTCACCTGCTCTAAAGGCCTAAAAGTTTGAACATTGACCTTTTGATTGTAATATTAATATCCATTTTACAAGAGATAATCCATCTCCTACTTCAAAATAACGTTAAAGTGCAATGACATGAGGATTGGGCTCACAAATATTAGAAACACTGTGGCAAACTTAATACATTCATCATCAATATGCATCAGGCATTTGCTACTGGATATGTTTTGGCCACTTGGGGCAATAAAAACAAGCTGATGCAGTGACCTTGTTAGCAAACAGCTGCTATCCAGACCAGGAGGGAGAGAAACATAAGCATCCATTTGCAACTGGGTCTTATATCCTCTCATTTTAGTTCTGTTTTGTTCTCCACTAACTCATGCGGAGCAAATATGTGACTTGTTAGCAACTAAATACTCACAGGCTAGTCGCTAACATGGTCTGTCAGCTGCTTTGGGCTAGAAAGGTACATTTTGTCTGAAAACAAAGCTGATGAGAGCAGTCAGAGTGAACCAGTGCAATAAAGTGGTGGGCCTTGAAACAAAAACAATGAGCTGAAAGATGCTAAAACCATATGGCTGAGGGGAAGTTGCATTATAATTCCTTGTGGGTTTGTCACTATGAGCTACTCCTTTCACACACATTTGATCCATTATTTATAGAAAATATTCAGTATAGCAGCTTCGGCTAAGAGCTGATTTTTGAGCAGACCTTTTAAGTGCCCTCTCTAATATACAGTATGTGGCAAAGTTATTGATCCTAACTCTTTAAAAGCCATATTTAATGCAGAACTTAAATATCACAGCTAACCAAGTGGGGGTTGTGGCCTTACATTGTTTCTTCTCAAATGACTAGAGGATAAAGGTAAACATCTATGACACAAACACAACACTAAAGGCTCAACTGATAAATGTAATAAAATCTGATATGAAATCTGAATCATATTTTCATTGTTTGTTTTTATCAATAAGAATATTCTTTAAATAAAAATGAAAGCTTTATTAAATTACCTAATATACTCTCATATGCACCTACAATTATTATATTCCAAAAATTAAACATTAAATACTTTGTTTACCCTTACAATCAAAATACAAAGCCCCTGTTCACACACTTATTTTTGGCAACTTTTTATATGATTTATCTATTGGTAGTTTTAAAAGCTGTGCAGCTATATATTTAAAGCCTACTGCAATTAACACAATTATACTAGCCCTTATTTTCACAAACACATATACATATCTGTACACACCATGAATGGCATCATCACATAATTTCTGCACAGAGCGTAAACTTCCTCCCTACAGCCACTAACCCTCAAACCCAATCATCTCTCCCAGTAAGTCCTGTCTGCATTTCCCATGGAGTTGCCCTGCAGCTAAGAACATCTCCATGCTCCTGGGACTGAAGCACTGTCTTGACCACATGTATCTATTTACAGACATTGCTGCCTCCCACAGTGTTCTCACCAGGACGACACACACAGACAGATCTGGTGTGGAAAGAGGAAGTCCCGAAGGCAGGGCTCGACCAAATGACACAGTGGAGAAGTGAGGCACCGTGTGAGCAAGGAGACAAACTGTGGAGTATGAAGTTTGAGGCTGCGAAGAATGTCAAGAGGGCGGCGTGAAAGGCCTGCACTTAACAAACTCCCACTGCAGCATCCCAGAGAGGAAATAAGAGCTGGTGTTAACATGCTGGGAAAAGGCAAAATAATAGAAACTGCATGCAGGATGAATGCAGCAAATACCAGTGTGGTGAAGCTCATAATGTTTGAACTGTACAGTCACAAGTCACACACATAACTTTGCTTAGCATTATTTATGAACAACATCTGGAGTGTCTTGCAAAATATTTATGCAATGTTGGCCATCTACATACATACCATGTGCTTAATAAACAGATGCATAGAAGGAAATCTACTGAGTAGAAGAAAGACGTCCAACAAGCTGATTGAACTGATGACATTTAACATTTCGACAGTGAGGAAATATGAGTGTCTGGTGCTGAATAGCACACAAGCTGCTTTTTCTCACAGTAACATAACATAAGAGTTTCCCCAATAGTTGAAGCATGTTTATTGGATTTGGATGCAAATCCTCTTTTGGAATATCTAAGCAAAGAGACTGAGGACATGAAGCTGAACACATGCAAGACCCTTATAAAGCCTTTCTCTTGTCTTAAAAATGTAAAAAAATTGGCATCACGTGTTCAGCTTAATGGATCTTGCTTGCTTCAGGGTGTGACTGGCAAGACAAATTTTCATTCAGGTAGTTCACAGTGATTTTCATAATGCATAAAAGACAATAAATAAGAATCCGCATATGGAATTTAAAACAAATTAAAAGGGAATAAAAAAAAGATGAAAATGATAAAATAATAGAGGAGAGTGCAAGGTGAAGCAGCAGATGCCTAAGATTTAATTAAGTTTTTAGCCTTGTTTTAAAGGTGAGTCAGACTTCAGATAAGGCCTATATCCTCAGATACAGTCATGTGGACCATGTTAAGTGATGCTGCTTCTTCATGTTTAATTGGACTCTTGGTACTGGTACATGATGACATGAGGCTGATATCAGGAGCTAAACCAGACAATCAGATGCATTTTTAAACCAGACAGACAAACAGGAATATTTTATCCTAAGCCAGCGCAGAGACCTGAGAAAAGACTATTGTTTCCATCATGCATAAAACAAAAGGATGAACTTATTTCTCCAAGCCGGTCTGTAAAAGAAACCTCTGATACTTACAATGTTGTGACTCAAGTGACTCTAAACATAATTGTACAACACCTACATGAATCTATATGGACTTCCTGTAGCAAATTATTCGCCCTCATTAGTTAACATTGCTTACATGCCACACGATCCTTCAAAACATGCAGCCTTGGCCCAGTGTCATTCACTGTTCCCAGCTGCGGTGTGCGATTTGCCCTCCCTAAAATGTTCATATGGTCCCAGTGTGACAGTCTTTCCTGAGTTGTCACAGTTCCACAGACCACAGTGTAATACGTTTGGTTTATGTCTCTAGCTCAGCTCCTTGAGTGAGAAGAGAGGAAAGAGCTGGAGACACAGCCTGCAGCGAGAAACTTATGATCTCAAATCTTTTCTGGAGCCCTCAATGAAGAAAACAACTATATGATTCCACAACCAGTAATCAGAGCTGTCAAAGTGAAGTTTCAGTTTGAGAAATCTCAAGTCAAATCTCAATTCCTTAGTTACACATTTTGATAAATAGGCTTTTTTTTGCATTCTTGCCATGCGTTTGATGAGATAATCAGTATCATTCTTATGTCTGTACAGTAAATATGAAGCCACAGCCAACAGTTGGTTAGCTTAGCTTAGGACAAAGACTGGGAACGAGGGCAAACAGGCTCTGTGTAAAGTAACAAAAACCAGCACCTCTAAAGCTCACTAATAAATATGTCATATCTGGTTTGGTTATTCTGTAAGGCCAGAGTGTAAAAGGGGTGTTATGTGCTGGACTATGTTGTTAGCTTTGGATGAAGTAAGACAGTTTCACCCTGTCTCCAGTCTTTGTGCTAAGCTAAGCTAAGCTAAGCAGCTCCTGGCTGTAACTTCATATTTACTGTACAAACATGAGAGTGATAGAAGTCTTCTAATATAACTCAAGACAGAAAGCAGATAAGTGTATTTCCAAAACAACGCCATTAAAGATAAATCCAACTTAAAGCCACAAATCCACAAATTGCAAGTCTGTTGTAGGTCTTTTAGGTATCTGAATGCTGACCACTAATGTGAGCATTTTCCTTTTTACGGCCATGTTAATAGTTATTCTGTTTTTTTTAACACAGTTGAGTCCAAGTCCTACCTGCATAATTATAGTAATTCAATACTCAAGTGCAGCTATGCAAGCCACACTTTCCTTTATTGTTCTGAGATTTCACTGGGTCAAAACTTGATACTTAAAGGTTTTTGCTTTCAAAACTTAAGCGAAGTCTTAAGGGAGTTAAGTTTTAGTCGATTCTGAAGTCCTCATATTTGCGACTTAAGTCTAATTTGACAGTTCTGCCAATAATCAACACCTGTAGTAAACCAGTCAATGGTGGAATAGGAAGTCAAACTTTAACTTAAGTAAAAATGCACATGTTAGCATTAAAATATAATTAAAGTACTAAAATTAAAATGACTAATTATGCAGAATGACTCATTTTAGAATAACGTAGGCTATATTATATTATTGGATTATAAATATTGATGTGTGCATCACTTGGTGGAGGTGGAGCTAATTCTGGCTGCTTTTCAAACTGCCAGGCAGCTTAATGTAGGCTATTCAATAAATTATTATATTTAGTATAAAATCTGCAAAGTAACTAGTAATAGATAGTACTTGACTTTGTTACTTAAACCAGTCAGCACAAATTACTAAATACGGACTTAATTTAAATGGTACAATAGAGTGGGTAATTATGAAATAATTTTATATTAAAGTATGAATCTTTATTATTGTACCCCATTCTTAATATTTGTATTCCAAATCCCACTGTTATAATTCTAGATATTTCAATATTTCTGCATTGAAATAGAGCTTTCAGTGAGTGCTCTTCAGCTCAGAGAGGTATGAGAAAATGCGTTGATCCGCATTTGAGTTGCCGTAACTCATAAAAGCTACTCAAAAGGAAAAAAAGGCAGAACTTGTAATTCTACTTTCCAAACATCAAACAAACGCAACAGACAGAAACAGGCGAGAACAAATGATTCTCGACGCGCTCGTTTGAAGAAGTCCCGGAACTCGTCATCATCTTTCTCATCATCTCTGCAAAACTTTTTTTCTTCTCCTTTTCTCTGACAAACGGAGTGGGGGAAGGGAGAAAAAAAAGGGGGGCGAGAGAAAAAGAGGAGAAAGGACGACGTCAGACGGCAGTGGGATGGCTTTTAAAGTGAGGGAGAAGGAAAGAGACTAACGTCCTGGAGAAAAGGAGAGTCAGTGAATGAGCGTTTGGGAAAGCTGGGCTGCCCCGGGAAAAGGAGCAGCGTTTCAAAAACAAAGGACAGCGTCTTCACTTGCGCCTGCAGAGTCTCTACACTTTGACTTCCCGTAAGTAGAAGACAATACAACCAGGAGGCGTAATGTAGCTTGTGTTAAGGCACTGATTTCACACATCTCCTGTTTGTCTGGCACTTATGAGTCCTGCTGCAATTAAACTGTTGTATTTGGATTCGTTTACAGATACACACACATAAACACACACAATGCAAGAAGTCTGGCTTAAGGTTAATGTTCCTCTAACTGTCTTTTGGATAACAATGTTTATTGGCAGCTGTAATAAGGAGTTGAAGTCTGTATGCTTCATTGATTCTTCATGCTTAGAGGTTATGCAGAAGTGGCCATCTGGAGACCATTTGAATGATTTAAGCATTATCTGGAGGGATGTGCTGATATCTACAGTTGCAGCTGGCTGTACTTTGGTGTTCAGGTGCAACATCTGGTAGCAGTTGGACGTCACAGCACAGTGATCATTAGAGAAATCACCTCCACGAGAAGCCTAAACTACTTATTTTATTGTTTTTATTTCTTAATCTGTCTTTCACACATGTCCACACAGCAGCCCTGGCTCTCCCCTTCTCTTTCCACCACATGTCCTTGAAATGCAGGGAGGAGGTCCAGTTTATGTGAGAGCCACCCATGGAGCTCTCCGCCTGATACACACTGCACCGAGAGTGGTACTACATCATAAACTAAACAAAACCAGGAAAAACGCTCAGTGTTTATTCTAGCTGAGTTCAAGGACAAACTATAGTGAAACGATGAGAGAGGGGAATCGCTACTTTCAGTTCACAAATGGGCTTAACAAAGGAATAAATCCACAATCAAATCAGCATTTTGTAATGTCCAACAAATTCCAAAAGTTATTTCTTTATGATGCAGTTATGCTGTAATGAAATCATGACTGTAGTGTAATTGCCCTGACCTGCCTACTTTTCCTAAAATGAGTTTTGACAACCCCCCATATGACAAGTGCAAACTTGTTACGTGTCATTCGATGGAGCAATGAAATCGTGATAGCAAAGGGAGAATTTCTTCAGTAGTGAAAAAACAAGTTGAGTGGCTATATGTCAAATTGATCTATTGAGGTTCAAGAAGAAAAAGTCAGTAGAAATGTCTAATTTCTACTGACTGTTCCTGTGCAAAGCCAACGGAAACTTCACAGTGTTGAGTCTTCTTCTCTTGTCTGTTTTGTCTTACGTCTGTCATGTGTGATATACACAAGTCTTGATGTTGGGAAGGTGTGCAATGATACGCAAAATAATAAAAATTGATAATTCCCCTCAAATGCATTAAGACTAGAGTAACAAGCCTGTTTAGAAAATGTAAGGAGTAGAAAGTACAAATATTTGTGTCAAATATTTAAAGGTTGTCAGAAATATACGTAGTCAAGTAAATTACAAATACCTGAAAAAACAACTTAAGTACAGTAACAAAGTATTTGTACTTAACCTCTGGAGGTTTATACCAGACAGTTTAGAAACTGGCAACTTTGTTTCTTCTGTGACTGATGTTATCCTGTGCATATGTGTTTTTGAACATTAGCAGAAAGTGGTGAATCCAGGAAGATGTTTGGTAATTTATGAGTAAAAGTAGTTGAAAAAACACACCAAAAACACAAATGCCCCTTTAAGAAATTTCCCATTTTCATCTTTTTTTTTCTTTTTCTGCCAACTTTGCTTGTAAATGCAGTGCTCATTGGCAACTGACTCTCATCTCAGATACGGGAACATCTGTAAATGTACCAACAACCAGATTTTGATCCCGCTAACAACTGTATTACCACTATAGTAACATCACATCAACATTATGTTTGTTGTGATGGATTACCTATATCAAAAACTTTCTTTTTCATATTTTAGGGGAATTAATGGAAAGCAGAAGCTTCCTGGAAGGTAAAAATCTAAACCAATCAAAAAACATGTAATAAGTAAGTATAAGCAACTGTAAGTTATTAGTTAATATGCAAAAAAACACCCATGAGGTCCCCAACATAAAAAGGACTGCGTAGAGTTCTTAAGAAAAAGAAGAAAAGTTTGTTTGTGCATTCATCTTTTTTAGAAACAAACGAGGCAGCTGAAGAAGTGAGGAGGGAGGAGAACAAGGCAATGTCATGCCTGTCTTTGTGTAAGTGAAATGTGAGGGTCACCGACGGGCTTTGTGCGTCAGAAGCTGTGGGGCCACTACAGAGTCAGCGTGGGGATTGGGGGCCGGAGTGTTGCACAGATTGAATAGGTTAGGGGCCATGGCGGCCTGTCTCTAAGAATGAACGAGTGCATTCTGAGCCAATGGTGGCCTGTCTTTGAGAGCTAAAGAGCAAGCGAGGGGGCCGGTGTCGGCACGTCTTTGTGCAGCCTTTGTTGAGTCGAGTCGCACCAGATTAAGAGCGCCAATTTTATTCAGGTTTTTTTGGCACATAAACACACACAAACACATGCGCACAAACGCGCCTGGCTGATACTTTTCTCCGGGGAAGTCATGCGTTTTGATGCAATTATGCCCTGGACGAGCAAGCACAGGCTGGCACCTCTCAGAGTTTATGGGTGTGTGTTTGTTTTTGTGTTTGTGTATCAGTAAAGTGGGCTGTATTGTTTGCGCACACTGTTGGAGGGCTTCTCACTGTTGACTTGTTGTTTACATTTTATTGTCATTGAAACCTCAGGCCCCCTGGTTGTATTTGAAAGCTAGAACTGATGGGATTTCTTCACTCTTCATACACAGTCTGAAGATAACATTTAATGGGGTTTTACAGCTTGAATTGTTTTATAGTGTTTAATCTGGGACTGTAAAATAAATCTAAACTAACTCTAGAGCACTAAACAGGCATGTGATGGCTGCCATCACTCACTGGCTGACGTTATGAGACACAAGTTGTGGTAAATGCCTATCCATGGGAAACATTTTCTCCTCTTGCAGCTCTTTCATTCGCTGTTTATGGAGGGAAACAAAAGCAGTGCCTCACATGGTTATGGTTAGCAAGAAAGAGTTCTTGAAGAGAACAGCTTGGGTTGTTTCATAATATCTGGGAGGGTTGAGCAAACTTCATGTTAACCAAAGAAACTAAACTCATCTTTGTGCTTGTTGTCTTTGGTGCTTTGTTTGTTTTACATGACTCACTCTTTTGCTATCTGTCTTCTGTCTGTAGCATGAAGCATGCTGGGAAAGCAGGTGGATGTGTGCCTCCATAAGGCTCCAGGTTTAGGTGTGACATTCAAAGGGAGCCATAATGTACAAATCATTAGTGTTGTGTGTAAGTTCTCTCATTTCTTTTTTTGTTTGAAAGGCTTTGGTCCCCCTCCACCTCTGATGGTAGACATGGTTTGGGTTTCACAGGTGTCCAAAACTGCCTTTCACACTGCTGGGGGCAAAGAGAGCTTGGTGTTGATCTGTTGCTGTTCAGTACATACAAATGAGCTGAGGTGAAAATTTACGACTCATCACTGCAGGGCATGGGTGTCTCCATTCAGGCTAATGTTACAGCTTGCCTGCTGTTCTTACACCATCCTCTACCGTGCCACAACAGACTCTTGTCACTGAGAATGAAGCCTTTCTTTGAAAAAGGAAATTGAATGGGAAATTGCGAGTTGAGGGTGTGATATTTTCCCAGTGTGTGGGTGGTGTATGTTCACTATTCAGGCTACATTGCTTCATTCTCCCTCACTTCACCTAGAGCTCAGCTGCTTGCATTCTTTCTTAAAAGAGGGATATGTTTGGTCCTGCCCAACTCTGACTGGTATCATACTAGTGTCATATCTCTTGAGTTTTTTTGTTTTACTGATTCTTGGAGGGAAAGTAGACCCTCATCAGTGGCCCTTGATTTCTTTCCTGTCCACATCTTGTTTGAGTAGCTGTGTAGCCCTGAAGATGGTAAAACAGCCTCTTATGTGGTTTTGGTTTGAGGGCCTTCCTCCTGGCTGGTTCAGATGCATGGCCAGACCAGACCAGACCAGGCGCATGGGGTTAGGGAACATATTGCCTTGGTTTGAGGCTTCTGGTTGAGGATCTGTGAGTTGAGAAAAATTAGCTAATGGAGTCCTTCCAGCCCAGATCAACTGGGGGGTCATCTGATCTGGGTGGATGATCCACCAACTGAAATATGCTTCTCTAAACAGGGATGTTATATATTATAGATTATTGGAGATAAGCATTTCTATCCTTTCTTACAATTTTTAAATGTATGTCCATGAATGGATTGTTTCTCGCAAACTCTTAAAGGCTGCGTCTAACCTCCCCTTTGTAGACCAATCTGGGTCAACTATGCTTTAGATCTCTCAACCACCCACCTTCAGTCCTCATTCACTTTCACCCTGTACAACAGACTACAGTGGCCAGCACTCATTACCTCAGCACCTTGGCATGCTACCAGAGTCTTTGCTGATATCTCAGACCAATTACTCTAGATTTACAACTCAGCGACCTCCTCTAACTAACGGCCAACTGACTGACCCACATATGCCTCGTATCCACAGCTTTTTCTGGAGCTTTGAAAGGGCTTGGCTCAAACTGATGTAACGCTTCATTAGTAAAAACATTTATTGAGCATACAGGATGCTTGGCCAACAGGTTTTCACAGCCAAACTTGTAGTCCACATGGCTGGCTGTTGGCCTATAGATTGTATTTTTTTTTTAAAGCTTACATTAAAGGAAGTTTGTCTCATAGCAGCAAGAATACTGTTCATGTTGGCTCGCTGAATGAAGGACTGGAAAACTGTGTGTAAGTTGGCTTCAGGCCCCTCGCTACATGCATATAATCCTGTGTGGCAGGCTTGGTTTGTGTCAGGACAGGAGAGCAGTGTGGGAATGAGCAGGTCCAGATCAGATGTGGAACCACATTACTGCTGATCAGCTTTCATCTTGTAGCGTATCTACTGTATCATCAGCCAAACTCAGCATCATGAAGGACTCATGAAAGAAGCATGAGACTGGTGATGATGCATATCTATGACAGTGACTCCACAGGCACATGGAGAGCTGCAGTAACAAAGATCTGACCGTTTAAAGATACATATCTATCAAAAGCAGCTGGGCGGCAGAGATCTCTCACCCTCAGTGCCTTGATCGCCGGGTTATGAATAAGTTATAATTCTGTCTCATGTGCCGTGAAGTGTAAAATACTCCTCCCTTAGCACTCACGTAAAAAACACACAGAAAATCTTGACCTTGCCAAGGAAGTGCTGCTCAAGCACTTTCCCAGAAGTCTATTCAACAACCAGCAAACAAGCGGAAAGTATTCATCAGTTTCAGGATGTAGCGACCTTTCTGCACCTCAGCATGGTCACTCACACGCACATACACACATTACCAGTATATACAACATGCATGAAAGCACACACTCGTGCAAATCACCACATGTGTAGGTTAGGGTCTCAAATTAGCAAAATTGTAAATGGACTGGAACATTAATAATCTAGTGCTAAAGACATTAGATATTTAGATTGCCAGCCAATATTTAGCATTTGCACAGTACTGATAGCCTAATCCTTGTAGCATCAAAAAAAAAAGTTGTTAATAGGTTTTGTTGTAGGTTAAAAGGGTTTATTGTGGGTGTTAGAATTGGTAAGGTTTTGTGTTGTCCACAATAACTCTGCCATCGGATACATGTGTAACCCCTCTACTTTCTCATCTTAAATGTCAATATCATTGTTAGAAATGGGTGAGAAAGCCATGTACACCTCCTCAAAATGCTCTGCTCTTTACCCCACTACAAAGTCCCTTCAAGTTTTCATCTCCCTCTGAGTGCAGGCCTTAGTGAGACTGCAGGGAGCCATGATAAGGTATGAGTGAAGAGATTTCCTGTAAGAACTAGGGGAGATCACAGAAGGTGCCTGCTGACTGCCTCAACAAGGTATGTTTAGGCTCCATCCCTGTAGTTTAAAGAGGCAGAGCTGCTAATTTGAGGGCATTGTAGTCGTAACAGACAGCACCGTGCCCAGCCTTGATGGACTATAATCAGCTGACTCAAACTCCACAGAGAAACCAAAACTGTAGCTTTGGATGGCTGAAAAGAAAGACTCATGCAAACAAACATGAACATATAGTACACTATACGCATGCTGTGTGCACACTTAAAATATACATATTTACATTCTGGGAAAAAAAAACTATAATTCTGTATTCTAATGTGTATTATGAATAATGCTAAAACATTGTGCCAGGCTGAGTGAGTGCTGTTGTGTGAAACCATTGTAACTACTGTTGAATGGAAACTCTGATAACAATAAGGAGAGCCATAGTTTATGAGCCTGGAATAAACTCAGGGACTATAATAGAATAGGTCACACCCCAAACCATCCTCTAACACATAAACACACTTCAAATACCTGATTATATTGTACTCTGCCTTTTACTTATAGTTGTAGAATACAAATATGTTTCTTCAGACATTCCCTTTATACTTTTTGGCTGAAACCTGTGTGAGGGGTGACGGTTTAGATTGAAAGAAGATAGACTGACAGATCATCCTCACAATGCATGGCTGTGCATCAGAGGCTGTGGTACAGACACTGATGCTTCCTGTTTGCTTCCTGTTTATTTCTGCCCTTTCCTTTTTGGCTGATAATGAATAGTAACATCACAGTAGTGTCCTTATCCTGTTGCTATAACTTCCCTCAACTCAGTTGTAACTTAAATGAACTCCCTCAGTTTATCTTCAAGCTGGGTAATTATATGTACACGGTGTATTTTGGCTGATGGTTGGTGTAATCTCTAATTAGAATACAAAATTGTAGAATGAGAATAAAATAAATTTTAAGTGGAGACGTACCCCTGAAACTCTGCTCAAGCAGCGTAGATGGAATGAGTTGAACTTGACTGGGAATGTTACAGATAGGCATCACTGTCAAATCCAAGACAAAGCAAACCTGTGCACAAAGTAGAAGCGCAATCCTTCATACTACAGCAGAACCACTTGAAAACACAACCGTGGAGTGCAGCAACAACTGAATCCTGCTGAACTGCAGCACACCCGCATCTTAAGTGTTGCAAATCTCATACCTGCTCCTCAGATGTTGTCATGCCTGTGACTTTGTTATTGTGACCCAGTTCTGCTGGTTCCTAGTCAACCCCATACTTCAGATAAATCAGTCAGCATTTTTAGCTGCATGAGATAATTCTATTATTTTGTGGTCTGAAGTGTTTTGCCTTGAACTGACTCAGATTATATCAGACAATATACAACATCAGTGTTCATTCCTTACAGATGTGGTGGGATGATTTTCCATCCTAAATGGTGGCTGGTGGGGAGGTTATGTATAACCTAATTCCACACTTATTCCCCTCCGGGCATCAGGGTGACTTGAAACACTTAATGAATGTTTGCACGCCAAACATTTCAACACCAACAAAATGACACATTCAGTAAGAATTAGAGCGATAACACAATAGAACAGCCTCTCTTCCCTTTTATGTGAAAGTTATGAGTCTATTATACTGAAGTTAAGCCTGATTAATGGCTCATCTCATAGCTGATCCAGATCGGAGACAGTTTTAATAATTGACTTCACACAAACTATAAACAAACAAACAACTTATTTCTCACCACCAAGCCACGCAAAAAGCGGTTTTATGTCCCCAGATTTTGAGATACCAGTCTCTGAGATTTCTGCCCCACCCTAGTACAATGGAGACAAATTAAATTGTGTTTTGAATATTGTTCAACAACTTGTCTGTCAAAAAGAAAAGATCCTGATTCGATCCTCAAACCTCGCTGCCGGCTATTCCTTCAGCGGAAGAACAAAAATACTGGAATGACACAAGTTTTTTAAAATGCATTTTTTAATAGCCTGTCTCCAGAAGTCTGAATTGCTGCCAACATCTCTGATTTGCTCTGCGGTTCAAATTTCTAGTGTTGTGCTCATTGACCGCCATTTGCCCCAGTTGGAGAAATAATAGACCAAATAGAGCTTTGTATGTGTGTTTGGGGAATGGGGACATCATCTTCCTATGCCAGAGTTGCAAAAATTTTAAATATTGTTACAAAAATTGAGATATAAATGGCGAGTAGAACAAATCAATACAACAAAAGTTTAGAGTTGCAGAAGTAAATTCTGATGTATATTGCTGCCACAAAATGATGTTGATGTGATACAGAACTCGCTGCTGATTTGTTAGGGCAAAAAAACAGAACAGAACATAACAGAAATATATATACGTAAACACAATGTTAAACCGAATGAATTAAGTAAAACAAAATGGCAATTCAGTCTGATTATCAGGGTAATCTTTTAATGCTGCTAGCATCATGAATGAAATTCCCTTCACCTGCAAAGTATTGGAGCAAAGGACTTAAATTATTTATTTAATTATTATTATTCAGAGACATATCTCAAAAGCAACACTATCTATGATTAGACTAATAGATACACAACTTGGAAATACCAAGGACCCCTCCCGAACTCCATCAGTGAGATCCACCAAGACAGCAGAGTCAACCATACTGTATTTAAACCAGACCCCACATATTTTCCTGTCTGTATCATAATGCTGGATCATGACATCAGACGACTTCTGAGAAACCTCTGTGCTCCCATGAGACCACGGCTGTGTCGAGGCCAGTGTGGTCACAGCAACTAAATCATAACATAGCAACAGTATCACAATGGCTTTGATTGGGACCTATACACACACACACACACACACACACACACACACACATTCAAAAACACACTTGAACACTGGCTCACATGCACACACAGGACTGCTTTGAAAATATCATCTGTTAAAGGTTACAAGTTATTTGTAATCAGGTTTTGATTGCTGTTGAATAGAGAACAAAGTTTTTTTTTTTGCTGCAGCATCAAAACTAACATAATAAAATGCTACAATGAAGCCAATAACCATTCTTTCTAATATATTGCATTTGTTCAGACTGTAATTTTGATTGAGCTCCAGTTCATGTCATGTGTGTGCTTGCTGCAGTGAGGATCTGGCATGTGTTACTGTCAAATGCGGCATGCTGTAACAGAGCTCTGCACTGATCTGTGCTGACAGCTGCTCAGTGGAAGACACACAACACTCCAGTCATTCTGCAGATAAAATCAAGCACGTAAAGGCTTATTAATCATGAGTAAAATGATGACAGAATAAACTGTTTTCTCTAACAGTTGTGTGTGTGTGATTCATCTTGACTGTTCCAGCAGACATCTGGAAGTGTTGCTCATGATACACTCACAGCTGGCTGATAGTGAATCTGAAGTGGCACTCTGTGGGAAGATGGTGGGTGAGGATGGGTCTGTTTGATGACAGTGGTACAAATTATACATCCTGTGGAGCATCCAGCAAGCACAAGGGGGCTTGATGATTCATTGTGGACTTGGAAATCAGTCGCTGTTGATTCTTCTTACACTGTTTCCCTATTTTTCTCCCCCTACCTCTTTGTACAAGACAGTTACTCACACTTTATAATATGTATACAGATTATGTGTCGCTCCCTGAGCTTCTTGTGTCTCTGTGTCTGTAGGTGTGCTTTTCAAAACAGTATCATGGCTGAGGGAAGCTGCTTCGGTGCATTGTAGCTGTTTGGGATGACCAGAGCAGAGAAGAAAGCAAAAAGTCGTGAGAGGAGGGAAAACATCTGCTCACAGAGGATAAGATCAGCAGCCCATCTGGATCTGAACAGGGAACCTACTGGACCTTTCTCTGTGTAAGGAAAGGAATTTAAACTCCCCAGTATCAGTGCTCCATCACTCGGAGGAGCGTTAAACAACTTCAAGAATTATTTCTTTTAATCATCGGTTGTTACCATAACAGAAAGACTTAACGCCATGTGCCATGTTATTGTAACATGCCGCTCCATGCTCTGGACACTGCTCAGTATTGTGGTGGCCTTTGCTGAGCTCATTGCCTTCATGAGCTCTGATTGGTTGCTGGGATTCCCTCGGTCGGACTCCAGCACGAGTGGGGCTGGAGTGGACTCCGGGGAGTACAGGCCGTCTCTTGGCCTCTACAGCCGCTGCCTCCGTATCGGGACCCGGGGAGTAGGGGTGAGCTGCGGGCCCTACGCTGGGACATTTGGAGAAGTGGCCAGTGGCTTCTGGCAGGCTGCAATGTTGTTTCTGGCAGCAGGGACGTTAGTGCTGGGAGGAGTGGCTTGCATCTCCATCTTCAGCCTGTGCTTCCAGAGCATCTTGAAGAAGAGCTTATTCAACATCTGTGGACTGCTTCAGGCTATTGCAGGTGAGACCTCTATCTGTGTGTGTGTGTGGATATGTGTGTTTAGTACATATCTGACACAGAGAAAGGAGGCCTGTGTCCAGATCTTCCATAAAAACTGTGCTCTCAGAAATAAGTTTCACTCAAATTGGAACATTTAATAGTGTAGAGTAGGGATAGACAGGAAACACAGGAAAGAGTAAGAGAGATTAATGAAAGCAAGACCAAGAGCACATTCTTTAGTACAGTTGTATACATTCTTTGTGTATACAACTGACTCATAAAACTTCCCATAAAAATTAAGTTTTCTAATATACTGTATCTCTTTCAGACATTGAATGTATGTCTCTGTTTTAATAAAGGCTGGTGGACTGTGAACAAACAGGGACAACAATGAAAATATTCTCAGACAAAGTCCTGTTATAATGTTCTCACTAAACCAAACTACTTGAACTTTAAAAACTTGACAAACAAGATGAAGATATGCTATGATTTCTGCAAAACAGAGGAAGTAAAACTGAAACTGTTGGGCTTCCTCTGGGTCCACACATTCAAAGTTGCATGTTGTAAAGGAAGGAAATTGTAAGTTCCCACAAAATTTGCATTCTCTAAAACTGTATGTTATGGTGATCAAGCTGAGGAAGAGCTCAGTCAGAGGAACCATGAACAAAATCAAGAAGGCATACATAGGCACACATAGTTAAACATCTATACAAGTATATTACTGTACATTTTATAATATTGTCTTTAGGAAATTTCAGGGTTTTATTGAGTTTACAAGTTGCCAACATATGTCCATCGCACATTCATCCTAGTTGGAGATTGAATATTCAAACCAAACGTCTTTTTGCATGTTTCTTTCAACAATGGGCTCACAGGTGTGTTTGAGGTGGAAAAATCTGTCGAGTAGGTAATCTATCATCATGGGAACATCACTGTAGGGCAGGTCAAATAAGGTCTTTCCTCTCATCACAAATCAAATGCTTGTCCGCTGAAAAATAGATGGGTTCTTCACCAGAGTTGAGTCACCATGTTCCCAGCTGCACTGTGATCTGTTTGTGCTTTCAGCCCCGATGTTTACATGTACGTGACTAAACCCCTCGTCTCATCGTCTGCTCTCCCTCCAGGCCTGTTGCTGATGGTGGGCCTCATGCTGTACCCTGCTGGTTGGGGTTCAGAGAAGGTGATCAGCTACTGCGGCCCCGAGGCCTCGCCCTTCAGGCCTGATCACTGCTCACTCGGCTGGGCGTTCTACGCGGCGATAGGAGGAACGCTGGCAAGCTTCCTGTGTGCTGTTCTGTCCGCACAGGCTGAGATTGCCACCTCCAGCGATAAGGTTCAGGAGGAGATTGAGGAGGGGAAGAGTCTGATCTGCCTGCTTTGAGCCTTCAGAAACCTTGGGAAATACCTGTACATCTCAGTGGAGGGAGTGACAGACGTTTCTCTGAGTGATTTTCGTCATGATAGCCTGCATAAAATCAGCTGATTGTTGAAAAGTTGTTGATTTTTTAATCTTTAGGCTCTCTTCAGAAACTCGCTGAAGCCTACCTAATGATACCAAGAAAAAAATATTATTCCATTCTACAGCTTCAGGTTACACTTCCAGAAGGGCTCTGGTATAGCAGCAGGCTAAGGAACATTACCTATACACTTATCCAAAGTTTTTGACCAAGATACTGTTTATTTTTGTAATATTTCTTGCCTTAAACAAACCACTGTATTGAAATAACAGGAGATTAGTTAAAGAAATTGGTAGGGGATGTGTTGTTAGTGTTATTGTGGACAGGTTAAACACTGCCAGTAAAACAGTGTGTAGGGTTATAATGTCATTATAATGTTCATTCATATGGTTCACCTGCAAACCTCAACAAACCACTAAATACTAGCAGATGAATCCACTAAAACACCCAACAACGCTTGCATAATGCTCTCCGTATGGACGTGTGTGTGTGATAGACATTAACTGTTGAGGTTTATGAACGTCCATATGTTTAGATTCTGTGGAACAGCAGGACAATAAGACCCTCTAGCCTGTTTTTTAAATATGCCACTTAAGGGATTGTTCACTTTAAAGGGAGTTCCTCCTGTTAAATGGATTGTTTGTTTGCACCTCATTAACAATGCGTGCAGAAAAAGAACAGAGAATCTACCACATGGTGAGCTTTCATGAGGGGATGTTTGCTCACAGCAAGATAAAGCAGGCGGCACCATGGCTTATCATTAGTTACCTTATGTCACACCATATAGACAAGAGCTAGCTTTGTAAAGATGTCCACAACACAAAAAAAAGTGAATACAATTTTGTTTGGTACATTTGGAGTATTCCTTAAGGTCAGCTGGTCTTGTGTTTTGCACTTGGTCCTTAATTCATTTCACATTGCTTCATATTTTGTTCACAGGTTTTCATTTTTTTTCCAATAGTGCTACATTATGTTGAGGTAAATGTCACGTGATTGCTTTTATTCTTTGTAGATGAGATGTGCAATAATTTTACTATAGCGCGTTTGTTGTGAGGGTGAGTGGACTGAGAGGATGAAACTTAAGAGTGAAATCATGATATGGATTTGTATTAAAAAATTAGCATTTCTAACCTGTCTGTGCTTGAATTAATATGTTGACTGTCCCGCTGTTTTTGTTACATTAACAAAAGAGCATCTGTGGCACATTGTATGATGCTGCATGTATGAGAGATTGATATGTCTGAGTAGAGATACAGTCTGTACTTTGTACTCAAATAAACATGGCTTTCTTTAGTAAATCTATCTGTGATTAGGTTCGTAAAACTTTTTTTTTACTTTGATATTTTATATAAGCTTTTCATGCTCCTGTATAACCTAAACTTCCTGAGTAAACACTGACACCTAGAGATGGAAAGTAGACATCACAGAACAGTAGCTAAATCTAGTCCCTCCCAACCTGGGTAACACACATTTGAGGATTAAAAATGAAATACTTACACAAGTTTTACTTGGTCAGTCCACTAAAAAGATCTAAATTAGGAGTTTGACCAGTGAACATCAACTTTTTGGTTGAAATGCTCACAACTCCTTTATAACAAACAGTGACAAGAGGTCATGAGTAGACTTCAGGCTTCATTTTAAAGGGTCACAACAGGCCAGAAAGACTAGAAACCATGGCTGATCCTGATCCTGAAATTTTGTTTTAAATAAACAGGACAAGCCTTTACTTGATTCCAGTATTTGTTTCACAATAATTTACACAGATAAGAAGCAGATTATAGGTAACTACATAATGGTTTTCTGAAAATCCACAAATGTTTCTTTCAAATTTTATTTCATGTTAATACCATAAATATACAAAACTCAAACTATTTCACATGCAACAAAGGCCAGACAAGAGTGCATTACGTTTTCTTTTTACATGTGATTGATAATGGGGATCAGATTTTCAACTTTACAAAATATACAAGTGTCCCTTTTGAATGAGTTTCTTCTCTGATTCAGTGAAATAACATGGTCACAGGTCAAAAACACAGTTTTGTGTCAGCAAACTACAGACACCTCATTCTGTACTGCAGACCAGCTTGCCAAATACATCAAGAAATTACTCACTGTGGCATGGCTTCATATAACAACAGTTTAAAACTATAGATACATGGGAATCATGTGGGTGTTTGTAGCAAAGAAAAGTTGTGTAATACCTCAAAGTAAAACATGGCAAGGGAACACATCACAAACCAAGATTTAAAAACAAATCTATATGGACATTTGGTAGATTTCTCACAGCTTTTCAGGACATAGAATAACACTTGAGGGAGATTTTTTTTTTCTCTTTCATACCGATCAAACACACATCCTCATCCACACAAGCACACCTCTTGCAGTGTCAAGTTGCAAAGTCATTAAACACTTTTAAATCTAGCCGACGCTATGATCATGTCATTACAAAACCACACAAACATAATACATTATATGAAATCAAAACCAAACAAAGTTGAAATGCAAACAACTTAAATTACACCATAAATAAAAACATGTTCGTCTTTTGCACTAAGTTCAACGTAATACAAGAAATGTGCAATGAATTTAAAACAAAACATTTCCAAAGGAAAACAATACTGCCAAGATGTTATTATTTTGTGACAAATTAACCTTCAACTTTGTAACACTGTCAGGAGTATTCTGTCCACGATAATGTTCAGTTCATACATTTGTAATACCAGCGGTACCAGTCATCAGTCATCTGTCATGCACATCTTCAGACACTCACCACCACTATGAGGTGCTAAAGCACGATACAAATGTAACCCACGTCCATATTTGACTTCAGTGACAATAGTGTGTACAACGTAGTGCTGCATAACACTGTTATGTATATAAATTACTGTATCTTATCAAGTCCAATCCTCTGTTATCTTAATGTTCTTTTTGGCTATGAAACGTCTGATGTCAGTAAACCAATACTGACAGAGGAAAAATCCCAGGACTAACTTTCTTTGTCTGTAAAAATGCAATCAGACTGTTAGTCTATGCTGTGTACATATACACAGTATCAATGTGTTTAGTATCTTATGTATGCATGTTAATCTCAAGAAAAATCATAGCTTTGTCACTGTCCAGGCCATCTTCTGTGAGAAAAGGCAGGTCACTTCTCTCTCTCTCTCTCTCTACGTATGGTATGCGTCCTTTTCAACAGGAAACATGACAGCAGGAGGCCACGACCAAGCGGCTCCCGATCCATAGCAGCGTTAGTTTTTAACCAAGTGTGAGGGGCTACAAAATGTAGTCTGTTAGTAACAAACATACATACATAAAGGGAAATGTGAATATTTCTCACGTTTTTCCACCCTTTTAGTGCACCAGGCCAGGAAAGCATCTGAACCTCTTTTAGGTTTGTGGTGTGAACTGGTGACCTTGCTGTTGACCTTGCTGTTGACCTGGGGGTTCAGAGTGTCTTCACAAATAGATCCAAACATCATCAATCAGTCAAACAGCCACTGGGACATGCAATAACTTTAACTATAGTTTACTTCTCACAGAAGCTAAGGGGAAAATAAGTAGGCAGACATTCCCCCCAAAAACCAGCTACCACCTGTAGCCAAAGAAAAGGCTGATAGTGGAGAGAATGACTTTGCCAAATAAACAGCTACCTTGAGTGTGCTAAACATGCATTTCATTATCATGCTGTCAGATCTTAGTAAGCCACAAAGATGCTGACCCAGCCCGCGTTGCCGATCAAAGTAGCACACAAAGTGGAAATAATTGTTCAACTGACAGGTGTCACTGTAGCACTGCTAGAGGCTGCAGGCAGGTCCTTAAGTAAGAACATACCGTCACATTTCTATTTATATGGATTACCAGGATGGTACTTGTCTCGGACTAAAAGCACAGATATAGGACAAGGTAAAATGCACCTTTCAGATCTCAATGACCAAGCACTGGGTTATATAAAAAAAACAAGTCAGAGCCACAATTTTCTTGTGAAGTACACATTCACACACAGGCCCAGCCACTCAAACATACACTGTACTTTCGGCATGTGATCAAGAAAACAGAACTATGTGCAAAACACCATGATCAGATTATCACTTTTCATGAGCCTATACTGTATTAACCAGGCAGGAAGCTGTTTGGAGGTCGACACCATGATAAAATAAAGGTATGCTAGAACTGCGACCTCTGACTGACCTAGAATCACCTCAGGGTGACAGGAGAACAGGGAAAGCGAAGGAGGGAGATGAAATCCCACACACTCAGAGCACACCTTGAGTCACTTAGTGGATGTTTCAAGGGATGTGAGCAGACACTCATCTGACTGAAAAGCAGACAGGAAGGATGTAAGAGAGTTTTTACTGAAACTTGATTAAGGTGAAGGTGGACAACTCTAGTCACTTTATCTTAATACTTCTCTGTTACCTCTGGTCTCTGACTCTCTCTGACACTTTTTAAGCAAAGTGTGCAGGGCAATCTTAGCATAACAACATTCATAAATTGAATCAATTTGATCTGAGAGCCTGCAGGGCCAGAGTTGTGCACCTCTAACTTTTGAGTGTGTGAGTGGGTGTGTGTGTGTGTGTGTGTGTGTGTGTGTCGTACGTGTGAACATGTATGCATGTTTGTGTATGTGTGTCAGTTTATGGCTGAGGTTTGAAGGCCCCACGAGCAGCATTGGATGCAGCATTAGCTGCAGCGTTGGCGGCTGCAGTCTGAACGGTCTTGTTAGACATGACCCCGGTTGCAAACTCCTGCTGGGCCTTCTCAAAACTAGCACCAGTGGTACGATACAGTGCGTGCACCTGGAAAGAGCAGAGAAAAAAATAGGTTGGAATTAAGTTAAGTGATTTAAATCAACCAGAAGGTCTTTAGCACAGCACTGAGTGATTCACAACATTGACGTTTAGCTCAACATTATTAGTGAATAGTAATGACATCCTGTTTATTCTTTACACCTTGCAAAAGTCTTCTTGGACCCACATTCCCTGTATTGTCAGTATGTGAATACATGTGTCCACTCTCCAACATTCCAACTATGAAAACATTTATTAATAGTGTTCAAATAATTATCATTAACCTGTTTTTAACCTTGTTTTCATGGGCTGTCTCCCATAATGAGATGGCTTGCTACTGCCATTAGGTTTCATGCATCTCAGGTCAAGTCAATTAAACACGGCAACTGGGGCTGACATGTTGGGATTAATTTATGATTGTGTTACCTTTTTAAACATAATGAGCGAGCCCACAGACAGTGCAGTGAACAGAGCTGCAATCAGCAACATGATGATGCCCACTGGGATGCTGGTGTTCAGACCAGTTAAAGCTGCGATCCAACCACTGGCAAAACAAGATAATGACAACATGAGAGAACTTCAGTACACACACACACATAGAGGTACAGAATCGGTAAAAACAATAAAACACTCACCATGTTCCCCAGCCAGTGATGCCAATAGTTTGTAGGACGTGAACTCCAAACTGACAGATATAGACGAAGAAGAAGACAAAGAAGCGGAATGAACTGTCACTCCTGTAGTGGAGATAGAGAACAAGGTAGTCAGAGAACGAGGCAGAGGTAATAAAATGTCTTCAACTCTGTCACTAATTAATTCTCCATTAAAAATTAATTCCTCTCTACTTTCCTCAGACGGTCTGCCTTTATTCATGTCTTTACTTGATATGCTTTTTCCATAAAGCAAAATATTATTGGGAAATATTAAGTGTAATGGTAGAAAAGGACATAACAGTCAACTGCTGGCTCCTTTGAACTAATTTCATACTCGGAGTAATCGCTGCCTGCCTGCTTAATCAGCATATAATGGTTGTCCACAGAGACTTGTTTCTGCTTTTTTCTATGGCTGTAGAAGGCAGTGCAACTTTCCATTTATCTGCTTACCTGAAAGCCCCGTAAAGCGGTCTGTACCAGCAGACGAAGGAACACGGGGTAAACAGCAGAAACCACAACATGGCCAGGCCAAAATCTACGCCACGAGATGCATCCACACAGAACCAGGCCAGGCAGCCGAACATGTTCACAAAGAGCGTGCCTGCATGAACTGGCAGATCAACAGAATGAAGACATTTAGTGTCATTTAAGTACAACAACAAAGTAAACTTTCATATATGCGCAGCAAAATAAATATAAAAATGAAGTGAAATATATTGCAGGGCAGGTGCCTTCTCTTGCAATACAGTATGTGGGTTTATCTTGTAAACCCACATGATCTAAGAAGTGTGTGAGAGAACTGATATAAATAATGATAATATTCACTGGTAAAGGAGGCAATACTGCCTAATATGTGTCAGATGATCCACTTACACATCCAAAGGTTGTACATGATCTTGACGGTCTTTTGGAACTCTACAGGAATGTCCACTGCAATATCATGGTAGAAACATGGGCCAACAGGGAACTTCTCTGGCAGTGGAGGCCAGTTGTTCTTACGCCCTGTGTGGACAAAGGCAGATGTGTTTGGATGATTAGCAATGTATAGTATCACCCTAGAGTTTTAACAATAGGTTAACACTGTGAAGGATACTCATTAATTGTGTGTGCAAGAATCAGGATAAATAAGTACACTGCAAATCACAGTTAATTCTCTGTGTGATCACTGTATATACACCTAATGACTTTTTATTGTATAGGAAATACAGTATACTATATACTGGATAGTTTGAGGATTCTAATTAGGAGCCTTTAGTTTAAAAGCTACTCTAAATTTGTTTAAAAACGAATGCTGGCATACCTTCAATTCGAGTTCTTCTCAGTTTCTAGATGTCTTTAAATAATGTAAGCCACAGTGCATAAAGCTCAAAGATACTTTTCCCACTGTATGACATCAGTTCTCATATTTGTTTTCGAAACTGCTGTGTCTAAGAGGCCATTTATGAGATATTTTACCAAAAATTTAATTATTTTTAATGAAATCATACCAATGAGATGATTTTTTCACAGCATAGGAAAAAAAAGTATATTGGTGCTTCCAGTATATTACATGTTACATTACATGTACATATAAATGAACTTAACTCAAGAGTTATAATGTTTATTGCAAATGAAACGTTGAACCAAATTATGTTGTTGCTCTGGTAACACATCAACTTTCTTATCAACATTTTCATGAATCTAGCTTTGACTGGGAATGACCATTCAGACACTGGTAAGTGAGTGAATAAAGTGAGTGAATGATGTACTGGCTGGCTGACAAACCTCCCGCGGCTCCGTGGGACTGTAACTCTCTCTCCCGACGATCAAGCTCTGCTGCTTTCTTCTCCAACTCCTCCTGCCTTCTCAACAACTCAGCCTGAGCACGCGCTTGATCCTAAAACAGACACAGAAATGCTCTTAAAATTCACTGCCCAACATCTGACAGGAGTTATAATATCCAATCAGGTAAGTAATGAAGGTATTTTTCCACTCAGGTAAGATTAGGTGTGTTAGTTTGAGAAGGGAAAAAAAGGGTTACGGTTGGAAAAGCAATCAGCTACTGTTGTTCACTCACTTGTCTTCTTTAGTTAGTATTAAACTAGCTCTAAAATTGCACTGCAAGGGGAAAGCTACACGTGGGGAAAGGGCATTAAATGAATTCACACTATTCAAGACAGTGACATGAAGGAGTACGAAAAACACATCAGATGACAGACAGTACCTCATTACGCCGCTGTTTGGCCATCAGAAAACAGATGAGTATATGAAGGACAAGAGGAAATGTGAACCAGAAACCAAGACTGAAAGTGTCTTTATAATGTTACAGAGTTGTGAATAGAAATGTTGAGAGTTTATGTCTAAAAGTTGAAGGCACAGACTTCAACCAAATCAAAAGAAAACTGCATGTCTCTGTGTGTCGTACCTGAGTCTGTTGCTGTGAGTAAGCCGGCGGCTCTTCTGTGGGCTTCATGATGGCAGGTTGTGTGTTCTGGGCAGGGGCTGGAGTAGATTTGGGGGCATTTCCAGGAGCTGCCTGTAAGCCAGAATAGACCTGGTATGTTAGTATTTGTGTAATCAAAAGACAATGAATCAACACTGTAATTAGGGCACAGTCATATTTTGTTTGTTAAATCCTCTGTGACTAAGAGGTGGAGGAAGAGAGAAAGAGGCTAGTGGATAAAATGAGGTCACTGACTCAGAAGCACAAAAACACATGCATGCACACATTTATCAATAGTGAGGCTAGTTAAGCTGACCGTTCTGGCGTCTGTGAAAGGGTTATACTCCTCAAGACCACCAGGAGGGGCAGACTGGGTCACCTGCGTCACTGAAGGATCCTACGGGACAGAGAGGACCACAAAGGGGTTTCACACTACAACCCACAAAATCAAAGCTTATTTATTGTAACTAAACTATAATTTGTATATAAACAATACAGCTGACCACACATTGACCGGGTCTATTCATTCACATGTTCTGACCAGGTATTATTAATGTGTTGACACATTACAGAAAGCAGGATGTCCATGCGACACAATAAAAACATTCATGGTACTACATTTTATTTGAAGTGACCTTGATCTTGTGGCCATTTGAAACACTGTGGATGGGATCAGGTACAGGAGGGGCGGTTAATCACATGCTTGCAGGACAGGACAGTCTATGATGGCCCACCATGTGTCATGAAGAGCCAACAGTTTGCAGGTTCCCCCCCCCCCAAAACCAAGACTCCACCCACCAATTAACACACCTCCAAGCAGGAGAGGGACTCCTTTAAATCATCTACAGAGGTGTGGAGTTGGGATGAAACCCTGCAGACTGCTGGCAGCCCCTGTATTATGGTAAAGGTAGGATAATGTATAAGGGAGAATAAATTCTACTGTCGCACAAATAAACACCGTGTTGCTTACATGTGGCCTACAATGAACAACAACCTGTCAAGAGTTTAATATTAGTGTCAGTTTTGTCTGCCACGTTTATACGTGCAGTGCATGAGGATAATAGAGTTTATACTGAAACATCGCTGTGACAATATATTATTAGCGACATTTAGAAATATAGGTAGGCACACAATGTACCTAACTGATAGCACCCAGCCGGTTAGCTGTTTACCATGTTTACTGGCGGTGGACACAGCTAGCTGGCTAACAGCATGTGTCTTTGTCCCCAACCAATGCAACGCTAAAAACATCCGACATAGTCCTGCATAGCTATTGTTTTACAAACAGCTATATAATGTGTGAGTGAGATAAATAGCATGAACGATGGTTGGCTCTCTCTGCTACCTAGCCGTGTGCCAATGAGCACCTATATCTAGCTGTCAAGCTGCTAGCACACACAGTTAGCAGGGATGCTAACGGCCTGAGTGAGCTACCTGAAAGGGATTGCTGAAGTCCGGGTCCGCAAACGGGTTGCTGTCAAAATCGGACATTGTACAGCCTTTCTAATAGCGGTTTCCTGTGCGGAAGAGCTCCCCGATTCTCCAGGGAAGGTTCAGTCTGGTGATGTGACTGCCTCTCTCTCTCTCTCTCTGCTGCCTGCAGTCTTTCTCCGCCTCCTGCCGATGGAGACCCCTCGCTTAGCAGGTTAGCCTGTAGCACAAAAAAAAAATGGCAGCAGAGCAGAGGATGCGTGACGAGCAGCCCCCTCTGACGTCACTGTTTCAGCACCGCGGACAGCATGACGTCTCACAGGTATCAAGTACATCTGGACACACCGGTGCTCTGATTACATTTGAATCACAGAAATACGCCTCTCTTATTCATTCACTCGTTGTTTTATTGTGAGACATGGCCAGGTCAACATGTAAGGGGACCCTGGGGCAATAAAAGTGTGACACTGGGCCCCAGCTCCCACTCTCTCTGTGTGCATTGTGTATGTGTTCATCTTACCTTCACGTTTCCATCAGGTAGGCCTACAGCACTGACAGGCACAGAAATCAGCCAGTGATACAGATACTACTGCCTGCCCGCATGTTTTCAGGACAGCTCAAGAGAGACAGGAGATGGGAGGGTGAGAGAGAGAGGGTTGCAGGCTGTTTTTGAACCGAGGCCACTCCAGTAAGGTCTTAGTATGTGGGGCGCACACTCTACTACATGAGCTACAGGGTACCCCAGTAGCTCACTTGGTACAGTGAAGTGTTAGCACGCCAAAACAAAAAAAGGAACTAAAAGGCAAACCCCACCCACCTGGGCTGTGAGGTTGACTAAAACAAAACAAAGAAGAATCACAAATTATTTATCCAGGTCTGATTTTTACTCAGTATTTGATCTCTTGTAGGTCAAATACCACAGCAATCTCCTCCACTTGATGATTATGATGATTATGTTAATGATGATAATGATGATGAGGATGATGATGTATGGCTGTGTCTGCTGGCTCAGTTGGTCTCTTACGCCTGTGAGAAAGCACCGGGGAGGCAAACCCAGACTGCCTCTTTGATGATATGTAACAGTGACCTCTTTTTCAGCAGCAATCCCAGACAATTTACGGGGAACTTATTTTATTTTACTCGTCCCTATAAGAAGTATCAGACCCCCTGAGAGCTCCTGTGGTGTGTGTGTGTGTGCTTTTCCACATTGGCTTTGAAGCTCCGTTAGTTGCCCAAAATGGCCACTTGGGGGAGCTACGATCCAATAGGTCTCCTCCACGGCTTTCACAGAATCCTTTCTCATTTGCCATCAATTTATTTTCATTCAAACAAAGGGTGACCATGTGAAGAACATCACATCAGTTGACAGCCTGTAAATGTGATTTAAACATTTAAGCACCATTTACCCAGATTAAGTTTCAATTGAAGAACAAATGCTATTAGGTGTAAATCTTACAGTATGTGGTGAATGATGGAGGTTAAAATATTCCTTTTTATTGTTTGAATCCTATTGCTCATTTTTAAACAAAGGCAGCGTGTTACTTTGGTTTTTATAGCAGCCTAGCACCTAATACATTTAACTTATACTAATGTGCTTTTGTTGATAAGTAACTTAACAGCTTCGTACTCTCCTATTGTGCTCCTTCTGCCTTACAGTTGATAGCCTCGAGATAAACACAAACTGCGGATTCATAGCAAGTCAACTCTCCACAAACACATGCACGCAGGCCCACAAATACACAGACACACGCGCGCACACACAAAATGAGCATCGGTTCCTTCCCTAATCTTGTATTAATGGACCCAATCACAGACTCTATGAATAATCAATGGCCAGTGGTCTGCAACCACAGTGCTGAGACCTTGAGTGAAACTGAATTTTCCTAATAAGACGCACACACACACACACACACACATACACTCACACACCTTGAGGCCCTAATAAGCACTAATGCACTGTGGGTTGAGAATACGTCACATGGTTTGTTTGATGCAGAATGTGAAAGATAAACATGCTGTGCCAGGCTGGGCAATGTGTGCGTATGCATCTACTGTATATATATGTGTGTGTGTGTGTGTGTGTGTGCGTATGAAGAGGAATAGCGTGAAAACGGGGACCTGTCTGTCCTTGTCCACTATCTCTCTCTCTCTCTCCTGCCTTTTCTTATGCTGCTTTCCACAGATGATTCTGTGTGGAAACAACCTCTTTGGCTAATAGCTGCTACATTAGTCTCTTAACCAGCTGGTCATGGCCATTTAGAAATGTTCATTAGGTCGTGGACCAAAGTGGATAGGTGTGATAGTTCACTCCCCTCTGTTGACTATAGAAAGGCAGAAAAAGAGACAGAGAGAGGAGAGAGGGGCAGACAGACAGACAGACAGACAGATAGATAGAGAGAGAGAGAGAGAGAGAGAGAAGCAATTTACTGGCCAACATGACGACCAAGTGTTAAAAGCCACAGATGCAATTATCATCATATTGCCCTGAATAAGAACCTTGTGCATAATTAGATCTCATTAAGGTCTATGAGTGTTATTTTAGGGCTCTGAAAAGGTTGGATAAGCAGGACTTGATATTATGGGTTATTAATGCTGCAACATCTGGTGCCATTCTGGCAAAAGTCTAACAGTCGTTTGAATGGGCTGGAAAACTCAGTACCAACCGGATGTTACAACCATATTGTAAAATACAGTGTAGAATATGTTATATAAATATGTGGATGTTGATATAAATAGATACTGTATATAGATATGTGGCAATGTATAGATTTATATATGGTGTGTTTGTATGCATGTGAATCTGTTTGTGTTGTTGACCAGTGGGAGCACATTACACACCGCAGAGGGAAACAGCCCTCTGTCGCCGGAAAAAGCGATTGATTCTCCATTTCCATATTAATGAGCAGATTTGTTAAGAGCCTGCAGGAGAGGGAGAAAATAACAGGGTCTTCATAGGGCACGACATTTATAAATAAAGCTGATGCAGAGAAAAATGGAAATTAAACCTTTTAGTTTAATAAATTTGAGGCGTCCGCAGCAAAGCGAGCGATTTGCATTTCCATTTGTGGCCAAATAATGAGAGTGCGGGTCCATGATGAGCCTGCTAGTGCTGCTTTTGGGTCTCAAACAGTCAGACAATCACTCCAGCGTGCAGCCCTCCACATCAATGTCATTAGCTCAGGCCTGTTAACTCTGCTACTTGGCTTTCTAAGATTATTTGGTGAACTAGAGATTCCTATTGTCACTTTGAATGAGGAATAGGATTACACCTTCAAAATAAAATGTATTCACTTCTATATTCCCAGCCTGGATGTGTCTGTATCTTTTTTCTTGAATATTCAACATCCTCTATACATGCAGGTGTCATTTTTGAAATGATCCTTTGTTGTTCTAAAACAACCCTGTCAGAAGGAGTCTCTGTCTTTCTCTCTGCCTCTCTCATAAACACTTGCACTTAGACACACACATCGCGCGTGCACACAAATGCACACACAAAGCATCACTGATTGAATTTATTGGGGAATGGATGTTGACTAGACCACTCCAAGTAGTCTAGATTGTTGTTGTTCCCAGATTGACAGACAGACCCAGAGCGGCTGATTGAAAGTGCCTTTTAGCTTGCTCTCACTGTATATTTGATTTGGCAAAATGGAAGGGGAGTCCAGTCTTTTCCCAGGATGCAAACACAAGTCCCTGTGTTTGTGTGGGAGTATGTGTGTGTTGTGTGTGTGTCATGCGTATGTTGACGAGTGGATGCTTTAGCAAATGCTGCATAAAATGTACCCCTTTCAGGTATTAATTGAATAATGCAAGCACTCCTCTTGTCAGCCATCAAGTGGGCCACTTTCTCAGTGGCCTGTGCTGCTCTCCTTGCCTGCGAATTGACTAGATTTATCTGTGTTGTTCCAGCCAATGGATGCCATTTGTTCCAAATGTTTGACATAAACATGCAAAGAGCAGAGGCGTGCACTCATAAAATAAGCTTCTAGACTTGTTGTTTTACAGCCCAAAGGGACCGATGGGAGGCCTCTCAGCCTATCAAATCATGTCGAGCTCTTGCTGAGCCAACGGCGTGTTAAAGTTCTCTTTCAACCAATGATGTGATGAAAAGGAACAATTGCCGCCATAAAGAAGGAAAGAGGAGCACGGAGGAGAGAGATGGAGTGCTCCGGGAGGAGGGAGAGTGCAGTTGGAGGAGAGCTGTGCAGCGTTCTGCTAAATATGCATACTTATTTTCCATGCCTTTAATGGGACACATCTCATTGGGCACCTTATGTCTGCTTCCAAACTATAAAAGATATTTAGCTTTACACCTGCAGGAAATTCCCCATAATAAAGACAATATTGGCATATGGAGGCTTTGCTGAATCTGCTCTGTGCTTTCTAGTGCTGTCAAGACACCTATAGTATTAATGCGGCTTGAAAAGAGTAAAACCGATTACTCTAGAGGTTGTATTTGACTTTATTTTTGTGTGGAAGTGATGAGATAATGAGTTTAATCAGGATATCCCTTAATTTAAGTGTTATTGTAGAGGTAGAGCTTCTACTCAGATGTTGTTTATATTACGTGTATGGATTAGACACAGGTTTGCGCATGTGTCTGTTGTGCACACTGCAGTTCGATTTGCTGATTTAGCACCTCTCTGATTTTCACTGGGTAATATTTGCCTTACCTGCTGGCCATCTGTTTTTATTATCCGGGTGAATATGTTTGTCTAAGGATATCAATAATCATAAACAAAGCCATGACTCTTTCACCTCTCCCTCTGCATACCCCTCTCGATATCTCTCACACAAGGCTGCTCTCAGCTCGTACTCTGATTGCACACATTTTACATATTTCAGTGTGTAATTGGTGAAAAGCAAACATTATCAACCCTAGTTTCAGTCAGACTACGCGCACACATACAGTACATAACCACACACACATAAATTCACACACACTGTGCCGTGGCTCATGCCTTGACTGAGTGTGTGCTCTCCTATTACAGACAGTAATTACCGTCAGTCACCCTGTGTGTCCATAACAAGCCAGCATAATGCCCTAATCAGGCCTGGATTAATCTAACCCTCTCTCTAATCACTCTAAAAGTGATTTATATTGTTTTTCCTGTTCGGAACAAATGAAATCTGTAGCCCAAATTAATACTGGCTTTTCATCACTGGGAAGTTAAAAAGCCAGTAACCGTCACATTCTTGTCATTAAGGCTGCGTCTGAGAGGAGACACGCACATGCACACACACACACACAAAGGCACACACACACATGCTCATATGTATTTAAGTTGGAAGGAAAAAATATATAATGTTAATATTCCATTAACTTAGCAAACTAATAACATTAATCCTCTGCTGAGAAAGGCTTTCAGACCAAGCAAATGGGGTCATCAGACGAATAAGTAACATTTTATTGCTACTATTTCATATTACATATCCTGCTTTGATTTAATAATTATAATCAGAAAGTAAATGGTTGCTGATGAATTGCTTTTATAATGTACAATTGTATCAGCTTTCCCACTCCCCCAAGAACTTTTTGAGCTGTAAATTAAGTGCACTGAGACTTTATTGGCCAGCCGCACCTATGTCAGTACAGGAATATTTTTACACCGTAATGGACATGAAATCATTTTTTATCCATCTGCCAATTATTCTGATGAAAAATGCTCTATATCATTCTGTACAAGTCATTTGTCAAATTGTATCAGCCACAATCTTACAATTTCTTGGTCCCGAGCTTTCATTTAAGATAGCATGCCTCCTATTTTGGTCCATGCCTCCTACTTTGTTTCATTTCCATTGTTAAACAAATCAATTCCAACCCTGACTCACTTCCCATTGTTTTTCATTATGAAGAACGAAGGCCGGACACGAATCATAACAGAACCCTGAAATTTCCTGCTCACTACTCAGTTTGTGCTCGGAATACAAACCAACTCACAAGACGCACATTTAACAAATGCAAATTGTGAGCCAATCTGGTCGAGCTATCTAGGCTCCCGGCTCCATATTCATTTCCTCCACCCCACTGTTCACAAACTCCAAAAACAATCCAGGGGTTAACCCAAAAGGGATAGGAAATGGAGGTCTGACAGTGTCCACTACCTCGCTCTCTTTTCTTCTCCTTTATCTCTTTCTCTTCCACACGGTCTCTCACCTTTGCTCCCCTCTCCTTCCTCCCCTCCTCTCCCCTCAGTCCCCTCTCCCCTGTTCTCTTCATGCTGTGTAATTCTCATCTTACACACTCTGTTGCTCTGGACTATGAATAATGCATGGTGTGTGAGAAATCCTCAATCTCATGCTTGGCTCCCAGCGAGCATTACGGAGCTTGCATCTCTATTACGGAGATGAATAGGAGAAAGGGGAATATCGCATAGGATACGCTCTAACTTCATTGTTTGTTTTCAGCATTAAGGCCACAATCTGGGATTTCTTTAAGTACATATGAATTATGTATATAAATATACAAGGAGAGGCTTGCTGATGAAAAATAATATTGTTAAAACCACCATATCGTCACCACAGCTCCATTTTTCTCCAGTGTCACAATCCAAATAAATATGAACAACAAGAGCAAACTATTTACAGCTTCAGAATAGATTTAAAATTCATGCGCTTGCATGCTGCCAGCCCTTGAAAAATAATTTATTTTCAGTTAATCAATTTTCATAGAGAACTGCTTTAAATTCAATCAGGTAACGCTATAAAAAGCAGTGCCATAGCATTTTTGTTGTGGTGTGTTTCAATTCTGTAGGGTTTTTCATTTTTGCCTTCTCTGTGATTTGATTTTATGGAAATGATAAGATGGCAACTGCAGGGACAATGCATTTATAAATACAGCAGTCTGTGTGAGTCCCACCGTTTGGAAATTTGTTCACAGCTGAAACACTACAAATGCAGATGTGAGAATAGGTCAGGTAAAACTCCATTATGTTCAATCCACAGTCTCATCACAATAGGAACAAATGACCACTTGAACCTTTCTGCAGATTTTGTGGAAAGTGTAAACCTTTTTGAAGTGGCTGAGCGATGTCGCCCGTGACGGGAAACTTTATACTTCACATAATAATAATAACAACTTTATTTGTATTGCACCTTTCATATTACAGCCGAAAGTGCCTGAAAAAAAGACATAGAATGAACACGAGTCAGGGATCTAATGCCATAATTACTGGAAAATAAGACTTTGAACAGTTCCAACTGTTTTACAAGCTGATATGACAATCTTTCCCAGTCTGTTGTCAACATTTTCTTATTGATTTCCTTCTGTAGAGATGAGGCCGCATCAGGGGACGCTTACAAGAACACAAAGTTTTGGTTTCTTCTGACAACCTTGCTGCTTCTGAGCGAGCCTTATGTATGCATTACACGTCTATGTGTTACTGTACCCTACATGCGAGCCATGTTAAGACATGGACCAATGTTTTATGGGGTGCGTACATGTGATAAAAGCACTGAAGAGTTAAAGTGCTTTTCTACCATGCTCAAAGCCATGTGTCAGCACTACACCACTAAATCCACACAATTCCCTTGAACAGTTTCCCTTCCTCTGATAGTCTATCATTTCTCTGTTTCAGGTGGCTGGCCACTGTAGCTGACAGGGGCTGAGTCCTTGAGGAGATCATGTGTCTGTGGAAAGTACAGGACAAGCACTGATGTTTAAGCTTTCAAGCCAATGTCCCTGTTGTTGCCTCTGTCCCTCTGTCTCAGCTGTGTTTCATTCCCAGCGTCACTATGACATGAGGTCCATGGCCTGGCACATACAGTAAGTTTGTGTTGCTGTAGTGCTTTGAAGTATCATATTCAGTGTAGGGGGCGATATATACCCTAATATGTTGTTAGTGTAGTTCTTTCTCCTCTTTCTGATGCTCTGGTATATGTTCCTTATATTTCACTAGTCTTTTTATTTTCCATTTTTATGTTCTGCTTTACCAAGTATTGCACATCATTTGTGATATAAAGCAGGGATAGAGAATATTATGGATAAAAACCTCCCCATTATTCCATGGTGCTGAAATCTTACAGAAATATGCCTCCCATTCTGGTAGACATGGCTTACTCTTTCTGTCTTTTTTTTTGCCCATTTTGGATGACGCCCAGATGAATCACACTAACGACCTGGGCCCTGTGCTTCAGCACTGCTCTGAAATTAATATCTAAGGAATGGAGATATAGGGCAAATAGATGAGAATAGGAACCCGATATTCACTCTTGGGTACTACGTGCTCAGGCACAGACACACATACACACATACATGCACTCGCATATACTGCACACAGAGCCTGACAGGCAGGCTATTATCCCCCAGCCCGGGCTGCCGTAATTGGCTATCGCTTTTTACAAATGTGGCTCCGTCTGACTCGCATATCAGCTCCCGTCTCATCAACCGTGTAGGGGTCACCATGTCCGTGCTTGTGCAAGTGTGTGTGGTGGTGGTGGTGGTGTATGTGTCTGTACGTGTGCATGTCTGTATGTAGGGGTCACTGGTGTGCCCATCCCTCTCATGTCTCCATTTCACATGCTCATTTATGTCCATGCTAAACGAGCCAATGGATGCTATGTGTGTCAGTGGCCGGCTTCTCAGTGCCGGAGTATTTAGCCATTAGTCTGCTAATAGCATCAAGATCATTCCAACACCGGCTAGCTGATGATGAAATATTAGCTTAGCTCAGGCCATCATTAGTTAGTCTGGGCTTGCCTTGGAGGTCAGGTCCATCTTATTTCTCACACATAGAGATCAAACCCAGTTATTAACTGAATGCACAGATTTATTTCTAAATATGTCAGTTTGTAAATAAAATATAGACCCGACAAGCCATATATAATTTTATATATATATTTTACTACTAAATGTATTGTTTTGCCCTTTATTTGATAGTTGGCAGCGTTTAGATAAAAACACGCAACAACATACCAACAAAGGTAACAGTAATTTAGCTTATACCAACATATTCTTTGCAGCTGTGTTTATCTTTACTGTGTTGTTTTTTAGCCATGCAAATGCACTGTTTGCATCACAGAATAGGTATCCTAAGTTTTCTTTAATTACCAGGACTAACAGGGTTTGATGTGAACATATGACACTGAAAATTAGAATTATACATGACTGTAAATCTCTGACATTTGTATTCAGCAAATAAATGTCTAAAACTAATATCAGTACTAATAATCTATATTACAATTACATTAGTATAAATTACATTAACTTCAACAATTAAAAAACACAATATTTAATTATCTTAATATTAGAAAATTAAGAGCTGACAACACACTTCACTGCAGTTAAAAACCCACAGTTTGTAAATGCAGTCATTACTAAATCATAGCTTGCATATAACCGGCATGCCATCCCGGATCTTATACACCCTGCTGGGCCCTGTCAAGCAAGGGGTGTGTATCAAGCTATAGGGGTGTGGACACAGTAGAAAAAATACTTCTAATATCTCTCTAAGGTGATTCTGGTAATATGTAAAGATTAGTGCGTCTATTCCCCTGACACAATTTACTGTTAAAACTTCATAGGGTTAAACAGCTTTTACATTGACTTAATTGCAAAATGTAAGATGTTGTGTGACTTATGAAGGGAGTCATTGTCTCAAGGTTAGAGACAAAGAAAAGGACTCACTTATAAATGTACCTCCTCTCATTTGTGTCAGGGCGCCAAGGGTTTGTAGTTTTACTTTAAGAAGAGTCCCTGAAGTCATGGCATAATTACTTTCCCACTAGGCGGGGCTCTGGAGCTGAAATTACATCACACATAATGGGGTTGATTTAAACCTATATTTAAGAAGGCAACTGCTTGCCTATCATACTCTTGCACCTTGTTAATCCTTAACCAATGAATTAACCCTCATTACCAGTGTTGGAATATAGATGAGCGCTCTCTCTGCCACTCTTGCTCTGAATTTTCTCCCCTCTATCCCGTACCCTTACCCTTCATCTAGCTTTCTGTGATGGGGGACGTCTGGGGTCATTGATTCTGTCCTGTGTCGCCCCTGATAGTTCCTCCTGCATTCAGATTATTCTGACCTTAGATCAGCCCTATCAGGTGACCACTAAAGCACTTTAAACCCAAACCTATCCAACAGCCAGCTGCTCCCCACAGAGTAAAGATTGCCTCATATCTCTCAGCTTGTTTGTCTATCTGTCTTTGTCTCGTATGAACAGAGGGAACAGTGCCACTAAAAAGGAAACCATGAGCAAATGCTCCTCGGCAATGCTTCAATTTCAAATGACAAAGTACAGACAGAGAGCTGAGCACTGGCGTGAGATGAGCTTTATCCTCAGGTGTCATTTAAACCCGGCCTCCTCTAGTCTGTAAATAACATGCCTTAGCTCCACTTTTCACACAAGAGTCAAGTGCTCTCAGCCAAGATTGGAGTAGAGGAGTGTGTGCATGTGATTGTGTGGGTTTTGCCCAATGAGACACCATTCAGGTATTTGATAAAGCACATGAATCAGTCCAGCTCTAAGAATTCGCTTCTGTTGTGATTTCATTTTTTTTAAAAGCATGTGGAGATCATTTATTTTCAACATTAACAGAAGAGGTAAAAAATAGAATTTAAACCTGATTTATGAATAATATTTTCTACTCAGAATTGTACTGCACCGTTTCCTTGTTTTTTTGTCTGTACATCCTGTGCGAGGTGGCACACCTGTGCTTGTGCATTCAGATGAACGTCCGGTCTTATTGTGTGTGACCTCCGTCTCTCTGGCTGTTTGCTGTCTCAGATAACATTTTGACATTCCAGTCTCCTCTCTCAGACACTGCGATACCTCGGACCGAGGGTGGATGGGGGGCCCAATGATAAGGCTTCACTCACAATTAGCAGGCAGGAGCAGGGAGGCGAGCGGGGGAAATTGAACTGTCAGAGAGAGAAGAGAAGAGAGGGAGGAGTGGAGGAGAGAGGAGGGTGGGATGGAGGGGGGGTGACCCCATCCTGCAAAATGGAGCCCGTCATAATTTGTTCATTTGGTGCCCATCAGGCTCTACCTTCCCTCTCTAACACCGCTCTGCTGACCTTCCTCCCTCTCTTTCACCCTCTCCCATTTCTTGTCGCTCTTCCATCTCTCATCCTCCATTTCACCTTCCTGCCTACCTTCACTCATCACAGCATTCCCTCCTTATTTTATACTCAGCTCAATGAGTGTACCTGTGATATGATTGTGCTCTCCCTTTTGCTGCACTCACACAGCAGCTATTAACAACATTATTCTTATTAAATGCATCAATTGGTGATTTAGGAAAAAAAGTTATCTAGAGGCTTCAAGAGCTTGGAGTCAGAAGAAAAGGAGCTAACAAGACCAAGGCCTGCGCCTGCCCTGCTTCTCTGAAGGATTAGATGGATGGTAATGTTAATATTAAATAAGCAGAAAGGCTTTTAGCTGCTCTGTATTTAAATGTCAAATGCTGATGGGCCCTAATGAGATAATACTGCTGAGAGCAATTAGCCTGCTAGGCACAGAGAAGACCATTCACATCAACACAAGTAGACTCACACAAATACAGTAGGTGTATACACTTGTAAACTCGTATACATACTGTGTATTTGCTAAGTGAAGAAAACAACTGCCACTTAAAGGGGAAATAAAGATTGCTTTTCATGTATAACTTTATGATTTATTCAAGGGATTTTTTTGAAAACAAGGCCAACCTGTTGTGTCTTTTTACTGCATGAATATTGTGTTGGTATAGTCCTGCACAGCGCTTCAGCTGATCTTCACATTATCTAATGTTGTTAAACAACTCAAAACACTGTGTTACCAGTATTTAAGTGACACCACGCTCTCACTCATACCTGTTACATGCTGCTTTGTCCACCACCACAGAAACTACAACAAACCTCTTCTGGTTTCTTATTTAAAAACAGTTGATGTCAGTAACCACCTTTGCACTTTTTGTCCTGGGTGCAAAAATCCCATTTAAAATGTTTTAATGTTTTCCTCACTTATTGCTCCGTTTCAATCTGACACTGGAAGGAATGTCCTAAATTACACCAACAACAGCCATGGACACGACTGAAGACTCAAGTGTAACTTGTAATTGTAAAACTGACATTTAATGTTTGCTATTTCTCTAAATATTCATTAATATTATTATAAGTAGTTTAGAAAAATATTTGGCACTCTAATTTTTGTTGAAATCTCAAGTATACTCAAGTATTTGATGATGAAATATGAAACCGGAGAACTTGTTTTGAAATACTTGAAATTGACTCACTCTATTGTTGTTTTGAATTGTGTAAAATCAGCATTTTGCGTTCTGATATGTAAGATTTAGCTCCACAGCAGCCCCCTTTGTTGAACTGAGCAGTCGCTGCTGATAAACCAGTATAGATTTTCATCTTTTTAAATCTCTCTGTCTCTCACTTTCTACCCAGTACACAGTGTGTGAATTGTTATATGTCAGCAAATGTGTGTGTGTGTCTGTGTGTGTGTGTGTGTGTGACAGAGAGGATACAGGTGTTGTTAGCAAGCTCTGAAGGTGACTGCTGGTCTCATCCATCAAACAGGCTTTCCTCAGGCTGATCCCTAATGGATCCCCTCAATCAGAGCTGCTCACTGTCAGTCGCAGTGCAACAAAATGAGAAATCAGGCAACTGGTCGCGCAGCCAAGGTTGGGAGTCATATAAAGGGGACAAAGTGATAAAGACCAGCTCGTGTCCAGCCTGTTGATTAGTATTGAGTGATCCCAGCCTTCCAGCCGGTCATGACGGAAGCAGGACATCAATCTGGACAAAGCGACTTCTTCAACAACTATAATTCAGCCACACATTTGCTATATTCAAACCTGCAAACTTGGCTTCAGTGTTAGGTGACGTCTTGGCTATGAATAGTGGACACTACATATCAGTGTGTGCCTTTAATTGCACTTAGCGTTTCAAATTAACTAGTTTTATAATTTGATAACAGACTACGGGCTGAGTGTACCAGTGGTTTTGATTTCATTCTGTCCAATTTACAGCAGTAATGCAAATGGAGATGGTAAATGGGCTAAGCCCTCTCTGTACTTTAAAAAAATAGTCCCAGGCTAATGTGGTTATCAAGTGTTAACGCACTTCACTTTACCATAGACCATTAAAATCTATGAAGGGAGGACAGATTCAAGCAGAGCATTCACTTTATTCATCTGTGTCCAGGGCTCCTTACTATGTTAAATGCTAGTTCTGTCTTCCCTTCACAGTGATTTGATTTGAGAAGCTAATATACTGAAAGCCTCCTCTTGCTGTTTGTCTCCAGCTACTCATTCTCTCAGCTTTAAAAGCCCAAAGCCTTTATTATTGAAAAGGCCTCTATTTGGTTTTAGGGTCTAACAAAATTGTGTACCACATTTTCTTCAGTGAGCACAGAATGAAAAGGGTTTGAGTGCCTAAAATAGATTCATTATACAGTATGTCTGTGTTTGGCTTCTAAATAGGAAAGATGAAAGGTGATTCATGGAGTTATGGGGTACAGTAAAGTAATCACACTAAAAGCTCCCTGTCTTGCTGCAGGTTGCGCTCCACTGTTGAACCCACTCATTTCCTGTCTCAGTTGTCCTATAGTCTGTACAAACCGTAGTGTAGTTTTAGACCTCGTGGACCGTCTGCAAACTGTTTCAGTAGTTCAAGGCTGGATTACCGACCATGCTCTAGACCCAGGTTCACTGTGTGTCATTTGGTTTGTAGTAGTTTTAATTTATTTTGTTTGGTGATATTGTTGTTCAATTAAGCATATTCTTATATATATATACATATATAATTACCAACTTAATGGACATGGTAGGTAGGTATATTATTTACTGGGTAGATGGAATATAATGTTGTCATGTAGTCTGCAGTACGTACATAGCAGTTGTTTGGAGTTGACTGACCCATGAGAGCAGGAGGTACAGGAGGTCAGTGTAGGTCTCATGGTGGGTTAATACAGCCCTGCAGTAGCTGTAACTATCCTAGACTCTCTATGAACTCATACATTTGTCGTTTTTCATTGCCTTCTAAAATGGCCTGTATGACTACAGAGTTTTTATAACTGCCATTTATATGATTAAGATATGGTAAGTTTAGGCAATTAAAGCTACTTTATTAAGGTTAAGGAAAGGTTGTGCTCATGGTTAAAAGAAAACAATATTGACTTTTGTAGGAGACCGCATATGAACCACTGACTGAAATGACAATGAAAAACTAAAGATTATATCACGGTAGGAACATGCAGCAAACAAAGCTGCACAATATTTGACTGCATGTCACAAACTGAGGGACAGACATTAAAATATAATTACTGAATCAAGCAAATTAATATCTTGATACACATACATTTTCTGTTTGCTAGTATGGTATTTCCTTGTTGTATTGTTTTTAATTAATAGTATTTTTTTTTATTAAATATATTCTTAATAGACTGTTTACTTAATTATTTTATTATTATATATTATATGTTATTATATTATTTCTTTCTTTCTTTTTTTTTTAATTGTGTGATTTTGAAATTATTAAAGCTTTGGAAATAATTGTTTCTAACATCCATGCCATTAAAAGCATATTATATTGAAATTGGTCGATAAATCAATAAACCAAATTAACAGAACGTAAAAAAAAAGAGAAAAAGAAAAGTGATTATTCTCACTTGTAAGTTCCTTTTAGGAAAACACAAACATAGGTAATTTTAAGTATTGTATATACTACTATATATTTATATGTATAGTATAGTGACCAATGCAGCTTTTTTTCTGGCAAGACCATAGGAGAGAAAATAGCATACCATATTACACAATATTTTTCTTCTGGTCCTGTTGTGAATGAAGTAACTGATAGTCTTATCACTTATTATCATAAGTCATATCCATTTCATTCATTCTTCCTTGTCTGGTCCTTGTAGCAGGCAGATACTCGCCTGCTGACGTAGGTTGCGATATTAATATTGGTGGCAATATTGATTTGGAGGCCTGCACACAGTCATACATACAGCTGTCCGGTGGTGGGCTCACCAATCACCATAAGTCAGTGTCTGGCTGGGAACACCAGGGGTGGTGTGAGCACCCATCAGGAATTAATCAAAGAGATTTAATGCAGCCTTCGACTCCACTATTTCAGGAGTTTATACAGTTCTCACAAATATTCACACAGCATCATATGGTTTGGCTGGAGTTTGACTGCAGTATGAAGGAGAAACTCAACAAATGATGCTCTAGTTTCATTTTATGGTGATCAGATTTGGTCCAAAGCATCTAACAGCTTCATAAATGTCATATAATCTGTCGTATAATCTATACAGCATTGATTCTAGCGCTCCAACTTTTGATGTATAAAAGATTTCTCCACCAGCAATGACAGACTACATTTATGAAGAGGACAGCTGTCTTTACATCTGTTTGAAGTCTTACTGCTCGCTTTATCTGTCTCTTTGTCTGTCCCTCCACGTTCCTCTTTCTCTCTCCAAAGCTAATGAAGGCTCCTTGGTTACAGTCCATGATTATCATACAGATAAGATCATATCCCATTGATTTTATGCAGATGATCACCTTTCTGTGTACGCAGGCCTGATGGTGGTAGTAATTTACAGAAGAAAATCAATTACCCTTCTCGTCTGCAGGAGTAATTGTTTATTATTTTCCTATTAGACAAACTGTGTTGATCAATGTTATGGAAAGATTGCCCATGAATACTATCAACATAAATAGATTTGCCTTCGACATTAGTACTAGTTTTCCTTTAATGACCTGTACAATGTCAAACCAATGCCACAGGCTGCGATTTAAGCACTAACTGTATGTGATGGATTTTTGTGTGTACTTGGATGCGTGTGTGTCTGGTGGTGTGTCTGTCTAGATGTAGTGTGTCTGTTTACACTTTCTCTGTTTCTTTGTGAAGAAAAATCTCAACATTTATACTTTTTGCACACCTCTTAAACCCTCTGCGCAGTATGCCTTGAATTTACCTGCAAGTCCACAGTTGTGTACCCTGTGGAGGCTTGGCACAATTAAATGATTACATTCAAGATACTAAGCACAGGATGCTGCAATGACACTGTTGTTGTTTCACAAATGTGCTGTTGATGTAAATAGTCAGTGGTTCCCCAGGCCCCGTCCGCATCTTCTCTGCCTGTATCAGTGCCGATTGATCTAGACACAAACTAATCACTATTACTCACTAAAGTAATTGGCCCGGCCCAGATCACAGAGTAGCAACCGATCGACTGGTCCGGGGATCGATACTCTGATCAAAAGAGGTGGGAGCAGAAAGTAGGGATGCAGAGGAAGGAGGAGGGATGTTTTGTAATGTGGCAGATCAATCTGGCTGAACAGCACAGTTTCTGGGTGTGTCCTAGTCCACCTATCACATTCACTGCCCATTTTAACTTTGCTGCTGAGCGATTTTCTCAGGTGCCGTGTTACTCTACCACATATCTGGATTCAGGAGGAGCTCATTACAAAGTCTTACACACTTCTTATGTTCCTTTTCAGTCAAAACCCTAACCTAGAAGGCCCAGTGACCCCTTCCACAGGTTACCAATCTGACAAAGGTTGAACACAGTTAGACTGACACAAACTTCAGAGCTCTAGGCTCTTTACAAAAGGGCAGAATTTTTCACAGGTTAGGTCAAAATCTGTAAACCAGCAGATCCACTGATATTTAAAACATAAAAGAGCAGGTAAAGGGGCCAGGAGGGGACAGTCGGCACACATGGTATTTATTGGCTGTTGTTGTCTGTCACCTCTACCTGCTCCTAATGATGAACTGAAAGCTTGAAACTGCAACAATGCCTCCGTCCATTTTTTCCACTATCAATATCTTATGATGGTTCTTTACAGTCACAAAAGAAGGACTCATAGAATTATTATTCATGCTACTACATTAAATAGATTTTTTTTTAAGAAGTGTTGATTATTCAATTAAATGATTATTCAACTAACAGAAAATTGATTCACAGCGACCTTTGTTTACTTAATGTTTCTCCATGTTGTAATTCTACGACGACTATTTCTGTCAACTCTGTATATGTGATACTAAGAATACAGAGTATTACAGAAGCATGCTGAGGAACATTTTTAAACTTTGGGTTATGTAAATACTGACTCAAGTGTCATTTTAATTTAAGCAGTTGAATGCAAATCATGCCCTTTTTATCAATTGGCTGAAACTGACTTCTTTCTTGCTAAGGGGTGACTGTGCTGACAACCGATCCCTCAAATTACACAAAACACCAGGATCATACTCCTAATGTTTGGCTTTAGCCTTCGCATTCTCCTGCTCAGCCTATTTCATGGAAAGGAGCAGGTGGTCCTAATATTTCATGCGTACAATGTGTTTGCAGCCCTTAGCCCCCCACTCCTGCCCTTGTCTATTCCTCATCCCACTGGAGCCCATTTCTCTTTCATCCATGCTGGTCGTCGTCCTGCTTTTAGGAGGTTCCTGCTCGGCCAGACAGAACACTGAGCACAGTTTCGGTGCACTGGCCCTTCTCTCAACATTCTCATCTCAGCATCTCCCCCGACACTGCGCCTGTCTCGCTTTCTCCTCCATCTCCCTCTGCTGCCCTCTTCTCCCCCCTTTGCTTTTCTCTTTCTTCCCCTTCTCTCTTCCTTTTCCCTTCCCTCTATCTTTCCCTCTCTCTCTGTGGTTGTTGATTGGGTGTCTGAGTGCTTGTGGCAGCTGTGTGTTGTGTGTAATAGAGCAGAGAGGCTAGTCTGAATACAGCGATGGGAGAATTTGTTTATGTGAGAGATGCATAGATGGAGACAGGTCTCCAGACGCTGCGGGCTCTCTCTTGCTGTCATCCCGCATTCAGGCCCTGACAGGAGATCTGAGATGGCCAAATATGCCAGACGCTCGCCCCAAATCCCCAAGCTGCACCCCACAATCCAACCGATGTGTGTTTGTGTTTATTCAGATTTGACAGAATGATTCTGTGTGTGTGTGTGTGCCCGTGCCTGTGCGTGTGAAGTGTGTGCATGTGTCTCCAGGATAGCATGCTTGATTCCCCTGCCACAGGCTTGGTCCAGGGTCCATTACCACTGAGCGATAGAGGGGAGAAAGTCTACCAGCTATTCTCTTTTTATCCCATCCCAGTGATCTCTTTCTCTTTCTCTGATATGTTAAGTCTGTTCAGCAGGGCAAGGATTCAGCTTCCATCGCTTCTCAGAGATGTGTGTCCAGCTCAAACAGCTCATTTAGCGTTTTCATTCCCCTCTCCTTGGTGCACTGGTAGTTGCATTTGTATCTGAATGTTTGCTGCGGTTTGTCCAAGTTAGCCTTGTCACTTCAACCTCACATCTTCAGGGAATCTTTGCTCTGTCTTTGTGTCACCATGATGTGCAGCGATGTGTTATTTAAATCAAGCGTTTCAATTGAATAACCTCTGCTTTTTGGTTCATACAGAGCTTCCTTGACTCTCCCAAAGACTATAGCAGTACACTGTCTTGTTTGGTGCAGTACTGAGCGTGGCACTCTTTTTCCCTAAATGAAAACAAACTAATGTATTGAAATAATATGCTTAGAGGAGAGACACCAAAGCACAATTAATAAAGACTGAATCTGGAGTGGCTGGTTGGCTGTACAGCTGTTGTTCCCAGTAAAGTCTGTGCGTCCATCAATGCAGCTTGACTAAATCGCAAAGGTTGCATTCTGAGAGCAACCCCAGTCGGCATGTTGTGGCCTTTTAACTGCCTTCAGCAATCACATTTGATCCTCCTTAATTATCCAACACTTTCCCCTCTTCTGCCTTGCTGCCTTCTTCCCGTTCAGCTGCAGAGACGGTGCGTTTGCTTACCGCTCTGCCTTGCCTAAGTGTTCGCCTGCATGTAAATTAATCTTGATTCACTTTACCCTGCCCTGCTGAGTGCTACAAATTACCCTATAGCAACGAAACAGCACAAGTGAAAAAAGCCAAATTGCTGCACTTGATAGGCTGTTGCTCCTGTGCTTTATGCCATTACATTAGGGCTACATAATGAATGCTCTCTTGTGAAAAGTAGTGTGTTGTGGGTTTTTAATCCATCCTGAATAGGAGAATGTTTGTGCATCTCTCTCTCTCTCAATGTGTCTGTCTGCATGTGTTTCTCTAGAAGAAGCTTTAATGAAGGAGGCCTTGCTGAGTAACCACGAAGCGTACATTCACTCACAGTGCCTCCCCTCCTCACCTCCCCCAAACGTCAGCATCCATCATTCCATTTACAGGAGCTTGACAAAATTAGCTGCCTTTTGTGCCATAGTCACTCTAATTGGCCGAGGAAGAAAAACAGGCTTTTGACACAAACACAGGCAACACATTCACTTACCGCAGCACTTGTCTCGCTGTGGATGTTAATGTGAAAGAGGTTTAGGTTTTAATTCAGCAGAACAGAATTGGCTCTGGCTTGAGTGCTTCGTTTTCTACCCTGACTGCTCTTCACAAATTTGCCTGCCTGTCTTTTATTGCTTTTAAACCACAGTTTTATGTTCTTTCTTCCCCAATGGATGTTCACTAAGTACTTGCTTGCTTGTCTGGTGAGAATACGCCCCTTAAGAAGACCAAAAGTTTTTTTTCTTTTCAACTGTGTTTGATATCACCATATTAGTCAAATATTCTAGTGCATATGAAATAACCTTGACTATTGACAAAGGAAGGGCACTCACTGTGGGTATGTTCTCGTATGTGTGTCTGTTTATGTGTGTAAATCAATGACAGTGAATGGGAGGAACCCCTCTACAAACCCTCATCTTTCATCTTGAATAACCGATATCATAAACAGACGCTACTCATCAATCTCACCTGTGTTCCCGATACAAAGATGGGGGGCAGGCCTATTTCCCTCTCTTTCTGCAGACCTGATGACATTTACTAAATTGCCCTATGCGTGTGTGTGTGTTTGTGTATGTATACAGAGAGCAATGTGTTTGTGAGTGTGTTTCCGCGTGCATGTGTCTTATGTTTGTGCTTGGCAACATTTGTGCAAACTTAATGCTGTCTGTTTGTATTCCAGTAATATTGTAGATCAATTTGGTTTGAGTGGACTGTTTGGTTTCCCCCAGTGGGTTTGCTTTTTATTTATTTATTTTTTGCAGTTAACTGTGTTGGCAACTGTGCAGCTCCGTAACCATCCACAGAGGGGCAGTGCAGCAGTTTGCAGCTCCTGTGGAGGGGACAGTAAATGAAATAAAATGTGGATAAATCAGGAAAACCAGCACACATGAAGAAGAGGTAAAGATTGAATTATGTTTAATGATGTCATTTGGAGAGGAGTGTGCTATATTATAACAAATGATAAAAGTGTGTTTTAATGAGTACTCATAAAGACTCAGTAGACAATCTTATTCAGTGGGCCTCAGAATTGGCCTGCGAGGGTCCTCAGGATTGAAAAAGAACAAAGTGACTTTGGGACAATTATTGCATGCGTGTTTATTATCACTCACAAATTCCATGCCAAATTGACTACGCTAGAAAGTGTGGGTGTGTGGGTGTGAATGCAAGTGTGTGTGTGTGTGTGTGTGTGTGTGTGTGTGGTCCAAGGTCATGGTAAACATTGTACATCACTACCTTCAGGCAACAGTGATAATCCTTGGATAAATAATAGATGGAGTATATAAATCTATTAGCCCGAACAAGCCTGATAAAGACATTTATCCCTCTGAAAGGGGGGAAAATTAGGCAGAAACTAGTGTGTGTGTGTGTGTGTGTGTGTGTGTGTGTGTGTGTGTGTGTGTGCATGCATGAATGCCTATGTCAGTCTTTTGCTATAAAGATGACAGCAGAGATAAACAGCAGACAGAATCCAAGAAATCAAAGTATGTATATTAACACATTTACCTTACGCGAAACATGCTTTCCAACCTTCCATCTTTAATATCACTTATCTCGACTGAAATATTACAAGCTCATTTTTCATAGAAAAAAAGAAGAAAATGTGATTGTGATTAAAAGGCTCTTTTTACTGAAAACGTTTCAAGTTTAAACTGTGCTCAATGAAGTGTTTTCCAGCCAACTGTTCCTTTATGAACTAAAACTAAACAAAGTTCCCAGCAACTGCAAAACAAAGAGTGCCACAACAATTAGATGGTAACAATTAAATATCATTATGTTGTAATTAATCTGCACACAATTCATTAAATACTAATTCCATATGAAAATCGAGGAGAGAGGAATGCCATCAATACGCTGCTTTAATTAGCATGTGATTGACAGCGTGCAGAAATAGAGAGTTTTTGTATAGGACGACATGGCCTGTGTGTGTGTGTGTGTGTTTGTTTGTCAGTGTGTGAGCAAAGTGGATCATCTTAAGTGTGTAAAGATAAACTCCCCTCTGTCTGTTGATGGTAATTACGTTTGCTCCCTGTGGGGTTGCTGGTATGGCCAGGTTGGAGGAGGCGGGTGCGGGGGCATGATCTGTGCTAATTGTTGTACATGAGAGCCTGTTTTGGCTCCTGATAAGCACTGCAGGGCCCCCGTGTGTGTGTGTGTTCGAGAGGTGCGAAACTGAATGGAGCCATATGACTACAGGTCACACCCAGAGTGCCGTTGCTAGGATACAGCATCTGAAGCATCATGGAGGGGTGGTGCCGGGGTACTCCATCTTCCAGCCCCCCCACCACCCTGATCCTGCTTCCTCCCCTCTGTCCCCCCTTGCCACTTCCCCCTGGGGTTTGGCTGAATGGTCTGGGCTGACAGGGGCTGAATGGTTTGGGGTGACAGGGGGGTGGTGTCCTATTTGTCCCTAAATGCTTCTCTATAGACCCCTGATAATAGACTGGCTGCCTGTTCCCGTTCCCCACCCGCAGCACCAAACCTCCGCCGCCTCCTCCACCACCTTCACCCACTCTGTCTCTGTCTCCTTGTCTCATTGTCTCCCCCCTCATCCCCTCTGTCTCGCTTTCCTCCCTATCATGTCTCCTTCTCTTCCTATCTCTTTATCTGTCTCTCTTTTTCTTTTCTCTTTCTCCTGCTGCACTTCTTCAGGTTCAGCTGTGTTGCGTCCAGTCTGATGTATAAGCATTCTTTGCTGCTTGTTATATTGCCCTGCATTCAAGTGTCGGTGGTGTGCATGTAAAAGCAGAAGGTCACTGCTTATTACTCACCTCTCCAGTTCCTCAGCATTGTCCAGCAGCTTCGGCTCTGTTAATAGGAGCTGCTTTTGATGTTGGTCTTTCATGCTTTCTTTGGAGACATAGCTGAAGATACCTTTGAAGACTGCAGGCCTGTTAGTCAAGCTGTGTGATAAATGAGAGGAAATAAGGAAGGAAGGTCTTTTTAATGACAGATCTGTGATCAAATAAAAAAAATAATAAAGCGATGAAACCAATTCGAGCAAAAGCCTTGAAAGGAATACAAAGATGAAGCCTCTCTCTGTATTCACCACACACTCAAAAGGGAAGGCACACAGAGGGGTCACCAACCTGCATCTCGATCACCATCTGCTTAGTGGATTCACAGCGTCAGATGTTTATGTGTGCTTTCACAGTGTCAAAAAAAATAAAATATCTGTTTACTAACTTGAATGTGCATGAGTGCATGCTTGATTTTATGTACATCTGTGTCTATGTGTGAGCATGCACGCCTGTGTTAGGGGTCAGGAGTGAAGATGTTACCCTCTGGTCATTCATCACAAGCGTGACACGCTCTCCCCTGCGCTCTGGTACGCAGAGGCAATGTTTTATAAAAGAATAACACGTCAGCGGGCACCCACCGGCCATCCATTACCACCGTGTGCAACCTGCAAAGATGTACATAGACTCACAGATTTTATGCACTCTCTGTGCACCTTACTTGTCGACTGCATATACAACAGCACTCATTGTCCTGCCAATGTTTTGCTTTAGATGACTTTGTAAAGATTTGACCTTTAAAACCTTGCCTCCTCTTACAATGTGTGTGATTTCTGTTGTTCTGCAAAGGTAGAATCAGGCAGAAGATGGAGGGAATGGGTAGATCTAAGACATAGGAGGCCCAGGATCAAGAAGCAGAGTTGGCTTATGGGAACTAGGCAGACCTTGAAAGTGTTGTGTGTTGAAGGGAAAATGTCTTTATCTTCTCTCTCTTACTACCCCCCCCCCCCTCACTCTCTCACTCACACACACA
>NW_023339718.1:13988705-14001315 GCF_004916995.1 Morone saxatilis
ACACACAGACAGACACACTCACACAGTTAAGGCTACCCTCACATGGCTCATCACTCTTCTAGCTGACAGCAACTACTACTACAACACACACACATTTTTCAAGTTTTCATTTTAATCAACAAAATAAAGGTAGAAAAATAATATATTATTATTAATATTAATAATATACAGAAATTATAATAATAATATACAGAAATTCAACATAGCAGACAAACAAGTACTCGAACATATCACATAAAAAGCTGCTGTATTAAAGGGTCATAAGGGAATAGTTTGACACTTTGGGAAATAAGCTTATTCACTTTTTTTGATACAAGATTGATACAATTTTCATGTTTTCCTGTTAAGTGTAAAGCTGGAGCAGCCGGTTAGCTTAGCTTAGCACAAAGACTGAAAATAGGGGAAACTGTTTAGACCTCTATACACCAGGGACAGGATGAACATGTAAATGCAAAATCCTCACCTCACATCCCCTTTTTGCTGGGTAATTTGCATTCTCTGTGTGAAAGTACTCCTGACAAAAAACAACAGTTCAAAAAAATATATTGAGTGTAAATTAATCGCCACAAGAAAAACCCACCAGTGTGTAAAGGCCTTTAGTTACCATAATCTCTAAAGCTCACTATAACATCATACCTTGTTTGTTTAATCCGTACAAAAACCAAAGTGTAAAAATGGTAATATGTGATTTTATGGGCTGTGTATGCTGGATTATTTCTTGGCTGGGACCAGTTACCAGGCAGAGTTACTGCTGCTAGCCAGGAAATAGTCTGGCACATAGCACCGCGTAAAATGGTTGTTTTTACACTTACGGATGAAACAAACCTTAACGTGTTAATTAGTGAGCTTCAGAGGTGCTGATAGGTGGAGTTTGCTTGTGTGTTTCTTTCTTTCTTTTTCCAGTCTCTGTGCTAAGGTAACTGGTTGCTGGCTTCCAGCTTCATATTTAATGGACAGACATGGGAGAGAGGTATTGATCTTCTCATCTAACTCACCAGAAAGCAAACAAGGGTATTTCCCAAGATGTCAAACTGATTCCTAAAAGGTTTGAGTTGTATAGAAAATATTTTTGTGTTTCAAATTGACAATCATGCAATTGTATGTTTTACTTCTGATGGAATGAACAATTACCAGCCTCACAACTGTTTACTTAGATTTAGTTGTTGTCAAGTGTTGGTTTGTGTATTTAAACACCAATCAATGGATTTGGGCATGATAGCAGGTTCCAGTCTTGTGTTTTTCTCATCTGTTGAAGTGTCATTTCCCTTTTGTTTGCATTTGCATTTCAGTTTTGCCTTCAGGCCATCAGTATTTTGGATGCGACAGCTTGTGCTGTGTAAGACGGTACAAGTTGAGGACGTTGTGAGTTATAGAGCTCTTAGACCAGTTTACGAGGACTATTATCTCTCAGTTAGTCTCGGTTTTATGTGCATTTTCTCTGGGCTGGTCTGGAACCATCAATTTAATGCTTTCATAAAGCAAGGTTAGATAGCACTGAATCAAACAGAACACTTGCTGACACTCTCCTCTGCTTTAGAGCTAAAGTCACAAAGAGGAGACGAAAGAAGAAGACAAGGAGAGGCGATGAAAGATTGAGAGACAGTTTTATGATGTCTTTTTAAAGCCAATTTAGAGCAAAAGTTTTGTTTCCAGCTGCAATAACAATTGGAAATGTAGTCACACAGCGAAACCCAAACAAATATATTTCCCCCTGTCCATTTGAGTGTCTGTTGAACGGACACTTTATTGTCTGACATGACTATGTGTTCATGTATCAAACAGACTTATGTGTTTTGTGAGGCACCCATTTCATGGTGCTTATTGTCTGTTTTATAGCAGGACATTCCTTTCATGATGTTGCTCTATCACCCGCTGTTTCCTGTCAGCAGTCAGAGATACAGAGACTTTGTCGAAACATGTATCTACTATTCACTTCAAAACAAATAACAATCCAAGATCAATATGGGTTGAAAGAGAGAGTAGTGCTTATGGACAAAACACAGTTTTTCAAGCAGGCATTCAATAAGAGTCTGATTCCATTTCACCTCATTTATGAGTTGTGTGTGTGACTCTGTGCATGTGTGTGTAATCCATCTACTCTACTGTGACACCTTAATTTTGAATGCTGGTCGAGGCACAGCAGGCCATGACAACAAATGGATGAATAAGTGAGGGGAGAAGGAAAGGAGGAATGAGGAAAGAGTGGAGAAAGAAATGCTAAAGTGACCCAAGTAGAGATTTTGTTGCTTTGTTTGTGTAAGTTGTGTGTCTGAGGATGCAGTGCCAGCATTCTCTGACGAGGAGGAGATTTATCACCTCTCAGCGGTACCTTACACCACATAGAATGGCAATGTGAGAATCCTCCTGACACACACACACAAACACAGATGTACACTGATGTGTTGGCTTTGTGTGTGTGTTGTGGCAGGCATGGTGGAGCAGGCGGAGGTTCTTCTGTCTGGTAGACAGCTGTTTGATGAGCATGTCATTAGCAAAGCCGATGAGAGACAGAGAGCCTCATCAGTATTCAAATATTTTGACATCTCGGCCACCATATTTCTGCAGGGGCTTCCAGCTTGTCTACTATCTGCAGTTTAATCCCTCTGTCTTTCTACCTCCCTTCTATCCATCTTTCACCTTCTTCTTCCACAGGCCACTCTTGTGCTCTGTCAGTTCCTTTTTCTGGTCTTTACATCAGTGACTGTGTAATTTATTCCCCGTCTTTTCTTTTGTTTTGTCTCAGTGTGTTTTGGAATTTGTCACACACTGTTACCTGCTGTGCCTGACTACCTGGTGTAAAGTATTAGATTCTCTTTACTTTGGCTGCGCTGAGTGAGTTTTTGGCTCTAGTGAAATTTAGCATCAGGCAACGGTCCAAAGGCTTAAATCTAAGTTCAAAATTTCCCTGAATCTTTCTGGCAGTATTCCACGGAAATGATAATATCTTTGTATGCTTCTGCCACTCTGCCTAGAAGCAGAAACCGGACGCCACTGACAGCAGTCTTGCTCATGCAAAAGCTACTCATCGCAGCAGCGAGTCACTTTGTGCAAAGAAGTACTCGAATCTACAGGAGAACAGAGAAGAATAAAGCAGGCCTTGGCTTAATTGTGATTCTGATTTGAATGAGAAAGCAGCTTAATAAAAGGCCCATTGGAGGCAGACAGGTAAAAGGTTTTACCTTTAACAAGCGCTACGCTAAAACAACTCTGAACCTGAAGAGGTACGCTCTGAAAGGCATGTATAAAGCTCTTTGTAAGTGTCTGCTTATCAGTGTGTGTATGTGTTAGCAGTTGTACATGTTTGTGTGTGTGCATGCCACACACACACACACACACACACAGGGGTGATTTATTCCAAGCACAGGGCAGGTAAATTGAAGCAGGCCTTTCAGGTTGGTTTTCAGCTCCAGGTCTAATGAGAGCAGCGTTTCCCGTCTCTCCAAACAATGCGCTCCTGTCTCTTAAGAGCCCTTCCACCCGCCTGCAGCCTAGCCACTCTACATTAGATCTGTGGCCTGCAGCAGCCACTACAGTGAAAGGCCTCAGGCTCTGAAATGGCTGTTTGATTCTCTCTCTGCTTTGCCTCTAAATGAATGATTTATTGGCTGTCAATGAGGAGGCCAAGCGTAATGGACAAAAGCAGCACTGCAGAGCCACAGTCAAGAGGATGTTGTTGTGGATGTTCTCTTTGAGGATCTCCCTGCCTCTGTCTGAAACTGTAATGAAGAGTAAACAACCTTGCTAGTGCCAGACCAAAGATAGTTGGGCTGCATTAGGAATCGTATGACTTCAAGTTGAATGTTGACATCTTGCACCTTCAACCCCCAATAGAAGCATTTTTTAAAATCTAATTCACAGTTTGAAGAATTTTTGAGGAAAGTACTCATTGTCACAATATTGGGGTAGTGTAAATTGGCACCAGTCATAAATAAATTAAAATCCAAAAAAATGAGCTAGATTTCTGAGCCACAGATGCAGGTCGATGTAGGCTATCAGATACACCAATTTCTTCCGCTACCACACAACTTCAATCAATTACCACCGCTTAGTAACCTACCACGCACACATATTTTGACTGGAGTGGACGCAGGCGGCGATGGAGATGTGTTATTTAAAATCCCCACTGCTTTTGTTCCCGTAAAAGGGGACATTAACACCCGCCCGTCCTTTGGCCTCTGCTTGTCATCCAAACGGCTAATTTCTCCAGATCCCTTTAATCCCCCTGGAGAGACAGCACGGCCCAGGGCCAGCAGGGACGGGGGCCTCAGAGGCCGCATGCTAGAATGGAGAGTCGATGGGTGCTTTTAGAATTGATGTTCTAAAACGTGCCTTTGTTTGCATCGTGCTCCCTGGCGTCCCGCCTTTCAGCAGTTCTAATGATAAGTGACAGGCCATTAATTGAAGCTCTTTAGGAAGCCATCATCAGACACACGTCTGATCCTTCTCCACTGAGACCAGCAGAACACTATTGCCAGAGGGTGGAGGAGAAAATTGTTGGGTCAGGTTGCTTAATCTGTTTTATTTTATTGGTGCTTGTAAATCATTGATTTAAAGGATGAGGATATTATTGGCTGGAAAGTATTTTTACTTCTCTCTCCCAATAACTTTCTGCTCTCCTTTTTCGTTTCATGTGTATAATTAAAAAAGGTGCTTAATGCATTTTAAAGAACTTAAGGATTTTCAGTAATGCTACATTGCAGTTTTCATTAGTTTTTTGTTATTTGATCACTTTGTCCTTGTTAACCAAAGAAAATCCAATGCCAATGGTAAAAAGCCAAAAGTCTTGTCTTATTGCCAGGCCTTTTGTTAGAAACAAAAAAAAAAGAGAAACTGTAGTTGAAGTTGAAAGTAAAGATGTAAATACTCATTTACTCTGTGAATGTCTATAAACGATCTCTTGTTTCATTGTCTTTGCTCCAAACATAAATATACTGCATTCATAAAGCAGTGTGGTGCCATCAAATGTTTTTATTTTGTTTTCAATATGCGCCTCCAATATGGACTTTATTCTTCCACTTCTCAACATGACATTCTCCAGCACAAATAAACATCAGGAGTGTTTGATACTGCAGCGGTGGCCGACCATAATTTGAAAATTGCTTCCACTGCTGATGTACAGATGATAAAAGATTCATCATTTGTGCTTACTGAGCTCTTGTTAAGAACATAAGTAGATGGATATTACAATGCAATTGTCCATATATTGTGATAAAAACATAAATTTAAACTCACAACATGCACCAGAAATGATACGGGACTGGGAAGGAATACGAGTGCATAACAAAAAGATGATTCATGTCAACTGTGTGTTTGACTCCTGCATTTTGTTAGATTTTGTAAAGGATAAGCGAACTAAACTATAACTGAATATTTGTTTATTTAATTTATTTCAATCTGTGCCTCGAACATAGGAAAACGATAATGAAATATGTGGAAAAGTTCAGAGTAATTAAATGTACTCACTAAATATGTTTTCACAATAGTACATTTGCATAATTTTGATACTAGGTCCAGTTGTTTATCTGTAGTTTTGTTCTTGAAATAAAGATAAGGGATTGTCTTTCTGATCTAAAACCAAACATTTCTTCATCAGAGCACATTTAAGTGGACTAGGACATAAAGTGCAAACGATTCAAATTAGCAAGTGTTTGATTCAGCTACTATTTTTCACTCACCTTATAAACAACAAAATGCTTCATAAAGGAAACAATCATCACCCCAGCAACCATGTCATAATCTACAAGGTCAAAACTGTCACTGGTCACAATAAATAGCCCAAATAATCTCAACTCCAGAACTGAAACCTGCATTGAATTTATTCTACATCCCCAAGTCCAGTCATCCAGCTACAGTTCATTCCCCTCCAACCAATTTACCATCTGTGCATCTCTCCATCTTCTCCCTAAAACAGGGAAGGAAACAGTTGTCGCTGTTTGGGTTTTAGGGGCTAAATGATGTTGCTAATCACCAGCTTTTAGTGGGGCTGATTTATGGAAGGGACATGAATTGTTATAGGCTGACTTATATGTGTGTGTGTGTGTTTGGGTAGGTGTCAGAGAGGCAGCCTGTGGGATAGGCTAAATAGTCCTATTATTTATCGTCTCAGAGCGGCCTCTCTGAACGGAAGAGCGGCTCTCCAAATTGAAATATAGCTGAGTTTACCCTTCTGATTACCGCAGTAGTTTACTCCCAGAGCCCAAGGAGATCATTAAACAATGGCCGCCACTAGCAACTCAGCACCCCATTATGGCCCAGGATAAATGCTCAGACGGAGACATAGCTAACCCTGCTGACGGACAATAAGTGTGCCTTGCAGGCATCATTTGTTCCCCCCAAAAACTACATCAGTTGTTTCCACAACCCAGGCTGGCATCAAAACAGCAATTGTGTCCTGACTGATATGGATTTCTTGGAGAAAGACATATTGTTTTCTAGATGAGAAAAGGCACTCAAAATCCCAGCTAATGGGTAAAGCCATTTTGATAGTAAACTGGCCAGCTAATGTTGTGACAAGCACTGTAATTGGTTCAAAATTCCAACAAGATGATTAAAACATGGTAATGAATTATGAACAAACATTGAGCACACATGAGCGCCTTACTGTCCTTATTATTGTCCAACTGAAAATAGCTTAATTGCTGATTCTCAATGAGGCAGCTAGTAAAGTTATAAAAATGAAAACATTTTATTTAGACTTAGAATTTAGAATTCATTTGTGTGCTTAACGTTGTCAGGGAGAAATATGAGCAGCCGAGTTAAGAGAGCCACTGATGGCAGCGGTATTGATGTGAGAAAAATGGGTTATCTCAGTGGAACCATGTCTCATTCTATCCCAGCCATCACCATCATCCAGCATTTCCACGATGACCTTTGCAGGCGTGATGTTGGTCAGGGTTGCAGGCTGAGTCCTTCACACGCTGCTGCTCTGATTACTGCAACATCTGTAACATAAACAGTAGAGCAGGACATCAGCACAGCAGACCTAACAGCCATGACAATGAAGTGACAGTGTCAGCTCAAGACAAGATGACAATGATGTTTCTGTCTCAGTGTGTTGATTATGCACTGTACAGTGTGTCTCATAGAGCTAGAGGCTGTTCTGGGTAAATGGGGAATGATGCTCCCGGCGTGCATCATGGCAGCTTTTTATGTCACAAAATTAAACCTTGACCTATGATTACTTCTATGATTAATCCGAACTGAACAAAAACATTTCTGATAGGACTGTGGCACAGTCTGGCCTGTGCTGCAACATGTTACCCCCAGAGATGTCTGAGGCTTTATTAGAAATTAGTATGTATGTCGGTACACAAGTCGGCCAGGAGCGGCCGGAGAATCATCACCAGTAATAATCAAGCTTATTCGATAATAGCAAGATAAGAGAGAAATAGGCTTGCATACTACTGAAACTGGAGCTAATATGATGAGTTGGCTCTGGAGAGGCTTTTTATTGAACTGCTGAATGAAAGGCTGAAGCTTTGCAAAATTAGCAATGCAGTCTTTGAGGTAGTGTAAAGACACTGCTCATGAAGTTTATAGTGCTTAGCTGCTTATGAAACTTTGTTTGACTCTTGACAAAAAAAAAGAGCCAAATGATTTATAATAAAAATCATGTTGTTGTTTAACATGTGCAGAAGTCTGTGAAGAAAAGGAGCTGGATTCTGCTGTTGAGTGGGTCTCCCATGTAGCAGGCTGTTTTTGTGGCTGTTGTTGCTGTCTGTCCTAACACATTTACCTTAAGCCATCAGCACTCATTAAATGCCTGCTGGTGCAGGGAAACAAAAGGCTGCCTGGCGAGCCAATATGCGCCTCTGACACGTCAGCCAATCCCCAGACGGTCCGCAGAGCCTGGCTGCGCCACGGAATTCTCAAACATATTTTTCTAATTTATGGATGGATAATAAATCAACATTAAGGCTTGGACAACGAGTTATACATCAGAGGGAGATGGCTGCAAACTGGGCCACAATGCAGCAGAGGAGACCAGGCGCACATCTGCACTAAAGTCACACTGTGTGTGTGTGTGTGTATGTGATTATGTGTAAATATGTATGTGTCTTCACTGCCAAACTCAATTTAATTTCAACCTCTAAGTTGGTGGAGATGCAAACATTTTTAATGTCACTGCTTAGAGGTGGCGAGTATGAATATTATGAATAGGAAATAAGACCATTAGAATTTACTACTGGAGGGATGGTGCTTTAAATGCTTCATAAAATTTAACACTTTGAAATATGCGCGCGTTTGCATTTTAATGCCCATGAATTGGCCTTTCTCTGATGTGGTAGGTCACTGGTTCTATACTGGGCCTATGTGCCTATAGCCCTGCATTTAGTAGCCAGGGATTAGGAAGGAACCCTTTATCCTAGTGATAAGTGATTGACTGTTGCCTCACTAACTTCATTCGGGGAAAGAGTACACTTTTCAGCGAACCCTTTACTATTCCAACACAAATTATTGGTCATTTAAAAATACCATTATACTACATCATGGCTTGTATTGTTGTTTGTTTTGCTGTCAGATCTGTCCTTTTCAGAGGCTGTCAAAAAATATTATGCAATCTGGATCATTTAGGAGGATCAGGTTTATTTCAAAGTTGGAGTTCATTTTGTTCATCTTGTATGGTAGTTTTGTCAGACACATTAGTCACATTTATTTATCTGAACTGACTTTAACTTTAAATGTGTTAATTTCAGCATGAAACACACCATGGTGTCATTGGGAGACAAAAAAAGACATGAAGTTAAAAATGTATAAGCAATAGGCATTCTCCCCTCGACAGTTTTAAAAACAGGCACACACAGGGAATTGGACTGATTTATTTTATTTTATAGACAGAAAATAGAAGCAAAAATAGGCAGAAAAACTGTTTTATTGTTATTTAATATTTATATCTCATTTATTTTACCGGCAGAATATTTCCAATGTAACTTGCAACTTTAAACTTAAGCAATTCAGCACCACGGACAGCACACGTAGTGATCAGGACATAAGTCACATTTTTTAAAGATGTCGTGATAATATAAATTTAATGATAATATTTTACTTTGTTTTTTTCTCCTTTGCTTTCATGTCACCATCACAACACTGACGGTGAGTTTGTTTCTGGTTGCTGACGCTCTGTTAAGCGTTTGATTCATCGTGTGGTTAAGCTAGAGCTTCACTCTAAAATTATTAGACCTAATCATTCATTAACCTCCATTAGACTGATAGGAGGGTAAACCTAACGCCTGATTACATTCGTAGTGTGTGTGGGTATGAGCTTGTGTGTCTACATCTGTGTGTGTGTGTGTGTATACACTGTGGGCAGAGTGTATGTGTGGATGTATGTGGGAGTGAAAGATTTAGCCTATACATTTCTCCACACACTGTCCATGTCTTTACTGTATTGATACACAGTTAAACAGTTTCCATGTTTGTGTGTATGTGCATGCATGTGCAGTGGAGAAGGCTTGTCATTCATTAGAGTGGAGCACAATCAGAGCTAAACTAGCCATGGCGGCCTGACTCATTATAAGCTGAAGGTTTATTTAAAACCTCACACTGCCTCATTCCCAATCCACTCACCGCCATATGCATACAGTAATTACACAAGTGAGGAGGAGGAGAAGGTTAGTGAGCTGCTGCTGCTGCTGCTGTGTGTGTGGTGCTGGTGTGTGTGTGTGTGTGTGTGTGTGTGTGTGTTGTGTGTTTGTAGCTGGTGTGTGAGTGAAAGACGGAGAAGGTGGAGAGAGATCTGAGCATGCAAAGCCTGTGTGTATTGATTATTTTCCATTCCAATTGGTTTGCGCCTGAGTCTGCCCCCTATAAGCTGGGAGGTCTAATCAATCTGCCGGCTATTAAAGGTTTGTTAGTTGATAATGCATACTAATTAGGCCTGGCTCTGTTACCACAGTGACGACGAGAGGGTGATTGTAGGCAGGAGTCCAAATGGACTTTTAAAGCAGCGAGCGTGAGGTGAAAGCCATCAAGCTTGCACATGTACACGCACATGCTCGCAGTGTCCACACACACACACACACAAACAAAAACACACTCACATATATAAGCAAAAATGCAGTCAGCAAAACAAAAACAACAGCACTGGTGGGCTGACCTTGCCAAGCTGTGTTGACCTGTGTTGCCATGTCCTATATACATATATCGAAAAATATGAATATGAAAATATTTATGAAACCTTTTAATAAAAGGGTTAGGGTTAATACTTTACTTTAACCCCTTATTTATTTATAACCTCTATTTAAACATTTTAATAGAGGTTTATAACGCGTTACAGTATCCAGTGTTATTAATATACAGTATCATTCAACTATTACAACATCTTCTGTGAAGACATATTTTATATTAACTGTATTATTTTATTATGTTATGATTAATTCTAATGAGAGAGCGTTTATAAGGTAGTAATAGTAGTAGTAGTAGTAGTAGTAGTAGTAGTAGTAGTAGTACTACTACTAGTAGGTAAGTAGTAGGTAATTAATAGTAACAAATGGTTTTTAAAAAGTTATTTTGCTGCTGTATATACTCCTCCAGCAGCTTGCTTCCAGGATTTTTTTGTAAAAACTTAAATTAGTGGTGGAATGAAAGTACACATACTTTGAGGTACTGTTTCTATTTCATAATACTTTATACTTCTCATAAATAGTAGTCATAATATAGTTTATTTGACAGGTTTAAAGTTACTTTACAGATTTAGATTTTATAATGATGAGCTTATAAAATATGATGCAATGTTTTAGATTAAACTTCCTAACAGCATATACACTAATTAAAATCATCCCCACCTCCACAAACAGTGAGATGTTGCCAATAATATAATCCAATAATCCAATATATAATAGTGTACCACTCACAGGAGCCATTTTTATATATTATGAGTTTATTTTTTTACCTTAAATACATTTTGCTTTTTATATTTATTAAGTGACATTTTCAATGCAGTCGCATATCATTTTAATATATATGAGAGACCCATTGGTGTTTATTAATGTTTTAATGTACCAACATTTATAACAAAATTATTACCAAAAAGAAAAGATAAACATCAGCCAAAAAGATTTGTCACAACCTGGCAGCCCAACACTTGTTCGGGATAATGGCTTCTGTCTGATACAGCATTAGTAAATTATTACTTAACAAATAAAGCAATTAGTACTACGTATTTACCCTTTTATAAAAGGTGCCTTTTATAAGAGAAGTACCAAAACACATTCAGTTTAGTAAACCACCATATTTAACCACAACTGCACTGATAGTTAGACGAATAATGAAAAGTTAAAAGGAAAATAATGCAAACATTGAATGAAGCCACAGACCAAAAAAGATTCTATTATTCTGCAGCCTAGTGGAACAAAGTTGATCTTAATTGAAAAACAGCAATTTCTGTTACAATCTAGTATGTTACACAACACAGATTAGTGGTAGCAGGTGTGTTTTTGATCGTGTGTGTGTGTTTGTGTGTGTGTGTGCTTTGCCTCTGTTTGTCTAGCTCACTGCCTCTCCATTTGTTTTCGCTTTTGTGAATTAGATATGGACACACACAGACACATGCACGGGCACACATGCACACAAACCATTTATCACCTGCCCCAAGACCCTGAATTATTATTTCTGCGGTTCAAGGTCAAGGAGATGCAGCAGGTAAATTGAAGTATGAGAGGTCAATGCAGTTTGATCACTCTGTTTCTTCACCCTCCTTTGGAGAGATAAAGCCAGGAAAAGACTGGCATTTTCTTTTTTATGTCCGTGATGATAGAGACATTTGGAGAGATGAAGCCAGGAAAAGACTGGCATTTTCTTTTTTATGTCCGTGATGATAGAGACATTTCCTTGAATTCGTCTTTGACAGGACTCTCATTCCCTCTGACCTGTGTCACTTCCTGCTGTCCAACAGGAAGTAGTCCTCTTGACTCACCTCTGCTCATGTTGTCACACAGAATTCGGCTGTCACTGCTTTTCAAACATCACTCTACCTCCTTGACGATATCTTTATGTGTGAGTGTTTTCAGTGTGTGAATATGTACAGTAAAGCTAGTTGGGGCTTGTCTGTTTGTCTATTTGAAACCTTCTTGGATGTTACTGTGCAGAGGAGGATATTACCCTCATTACCTCATGATGAAGAGCTCAGTAGATGGTCATATCACTGATTTATCCTGCCCGCTTTGTCTGTGTGACTGATGGTGTTGTACACGCAGGCCAATCCCTCATCAAACTATTCAGTCTTTGACAGCTTGGAATTTATAAATGAACCAAACATTTTCAGGAAGATTGAATCACCTTCACAAAACACTTTAATTGAGTCATCTGTATGTTTTGATATCCTCTCTCTTCAGGGTTTGTATCTCATCCTCTGGATATAAAAATTTCCATGTGAGCCAACCATCTCATGGCTTTGTTTAAATATGAAAACACAGTTCTTCTATGCTCCCTTCACCCTTCCTCCAACCTCTTATTACTTTTTCTTTGCCTCTTTTTCTTGCCGTCTCACATTGCCTTCCCTCGCTCCGAATGTGCATGTGTTGCATGTTTTCTGTGTGTGTGTGTGTATTCACTGAGCACATGGCTGCATGCACGTGTGTATTTGTTTCTCTGAGCACTGTGTGTGTGTGTG
>NW_023339718.1:14002024-14007193 GCF_004916995.1 Morone saxatilis
TATTTTGATGGAAACGCGGCGAGGGGCAGCTGTACATATCCCCCCTCTCTCTCTCTCTCTCTCTCTCTCTCTCTCTCTCTCTCTCTCTCTCACTTGACCTGCTCTCTTCTTTAATCCACATTCCTTCTTGTTTTCCAAATCTTCGATGCATTCGATGGTGCGAATAATATCTCCTGGCTGTAAGGAGCCATTACATTAAGCTTGCCTTTCATTTTCACCTATAAATTAGCCCCGACACTGGTCTGCCCAGGGGTTGAGGTGTATATCTGTATGTGTGTGTAGCCTGTATGGCTGTGGGGTGTAGAGGGGTGGACTGTGGTCATTATGGTCTAATATCCCATGAAATGGTAAAATTATTATGCAGCCTATTTTATGAGCTGCCTGTGAATATTAAAGAAGGATATTTTGTGTGATATCCCTCCCATAAATCAACCAGATTGTGTTTGTTTTTGGCTTGCATTCTTCCTTCTTAATAAAACCACGGTCGCAGTAATTCGGGGTCTCCACTGACAGACTTGAGCCAAATTTTTCTCTCCATGAGCAAAATGTTCTTATGTTCAAATATAAACTGCACTGTAATAACTTTATATGGCTTAAATGTAACTTTTCTAGAAACTATAATCTTGTTTTAAGAGAATATTGTTCAGCGATTAAGATTAAATAAAATTAACAAATAACATAAAGCTACAACAGTCAATTTGGCAGAAATTTAATGAGAAACTTATTTTGGTCAATTAGTCATTTCAATTATGATCTCATCTCATCTCAGAGCCAAAGTGCCAAACAATCTCTGGCTCTCACTTCCCCAAATATGAGATTTGCCTCTTTCTGTTTTATATCATTGTAGATTGAATATATTTGGGTTTTGGACTGTTGGTCAGACAAAATAAGACATTTGAGGATGCTACCTTGGAGAAATTATTTTTTGACATTTCATAGGCTAAACAATTAATTGATTAATTGAGACAATAATCCGCAGATTAAAATTACATGTGTTATTTTAAAAGAAAAAGTGCTGGTTCATGGGAGAGCAGTTAAGCACTCCCTTTTAATATTTCAATTATAAGTATACATTTACCTAATTTGTACACATTTTTTTAGACTGTACATGCACACAAAAAGGGAAAAAAAGCAATAAAGGAAGCACCATTAAAAGAAATATAATGTAGAGATATTCTTGGAAAAGTGGCTAACATACAGCCTATAGACTGCAAACACACACACATTTCACACACAAGCATACTTGGCATGGCAAGATAAGACTATACTAATCTTCATTGCTCCGGCTTTGAAGGAGAGTGTAATGTACCAAGGTCACTTAACACATCTATCTCACAGACATTCATCAGTGCTCTTAGCGTCTCTCTTTTACTGCTTTCTGATATACGGCTCTCAGTGGGATAAAGCCCTTATACATGAAGAGGACACACACACTCCACCACCACTATTACCAGTTGGAGCCTTCATGCAATTCTGTATCTGAGAAACACCTCGAAGGTGAAGTGACTTACTGTACCTGATGTTTGGCCTCTTGAACTCACTTTCTAAATTAACTTTAAAAACTAGAAACATTCCTAATAATGTTAATGTATGTGAACAGGGTATTTCCTCTTTTTGTAGAGCTTATTATATTTAATATTTGATATGCTTGAGGTGGACTGTGTAAGAGGCAACTAGGGTTAACATCATTACCTACTCACAGCCTCATAATCATTACTGATTGGACAAATTTCTAAAATTACCTTCTTTATTACCAATTACATAGAACACTTAGCTTTCTCAATATCAATCAGCACACTGTGATAATGCATAATTAAGTCTCACAGACCAATCTGGATGAATTATCTAATATAAACCTAATGACAAAATCAAAGACTTCTTAATAAAACCCATACAGCCATATTGTTTGTTAACTGATGGAAAATGAAAAAGATAACCATGGCCCTTTCTGCTAATGCTTGATAAATCAGTGAACAGAGGCATAAAGCAAATTCCTTTGCAGCTTTCATCACAAATGTATATTCGTATCCATCCCACTGCAGTGATATTGTGCGTTTATGGGTTGGACTGAATATCAATCCAAATCATTTTTATCATAATTTGTATTAATACTTTATTTACAGCACATGGATTTCTGCAACATTTCCTGCACAGAGTACTGTAAACCTCTTGCGTTTACCCTGAGCGCGTCTGGAGAGCACATGGAGACGTGACCGTGCCCTGCGCGCCCCCGCCCCTGCTTCCTCTGGGAGCTGAAGCAAAGTCACCGACCGCAAGGGGCTGGCTTTCAGATTCATAAAATTCATAGAATTTTTCACAAATGGATGAACACAATTTCCTCCCAATTTCCTCATTATGCAAATATGCAAAATATCAAATCTAGACCAATTAGGGACAGCCACAGTTTCAAATTTACCGGTTTAAGCCGTAATTGCAGAAACCCTCAAATAATTACGCAGCTAATTGGGAATATTTGTGACAGATACAACAAATTCTCCTCACAAATTACATTTCATCCGGGGGACCACCGCGCCCCAGTGAAACCCTATCGAGGTCTAATTTCTCTTACATAATGAAAGGAACTGAAAACTTGTTATCACATTTGAGCACTACGCTGCTTTGTAATGTGGAATGATCAAATAAATTAAGCTGAAATTCATACATATTTCTCTAATCTCTTTCAAAGGCACTTTATTTGTATAGGAAATAACTCCGGGTCGTTCCAATATGAGCTATAATAGGCAGTTAGAGCGCAGGGGAGCCCAGGAGAGCCAGAGTGCATACAGGACGTCGGTATTTCCAGATGCATGAGGGGAAATCAAGCAGTCACCTTCAAAACTTCAGCAGCTTCACAGGTTGGAAGGTTTACTGGAGCTGTCTGCGTCCACAAAGCTCTGGTTTGTCTTCTGTCTCTCCGGGATGTGTCACCTCCTCACGGGTGACCCTCTCCAAGGTCATCAGGCCATCTGTGGACGACACACACACACACACACGCACACTTACACACCCGTGTACGTCAGCACTCGCGCACATACACGGTCCATAAACGCCTGGCGCTGAAATGGAGCTGGTCTATGTAAACAGGCAGTGCGCCGGCGGAGCGTAACTGCGCCTATTTGTCAGAAAGCCTCATAAATACGATCCCTCCTGATATCTCCATTTCTCCGTCCCGCCGGACATTTTACAAATGGGGAGCAGAGATACAGAGAGGAAACGCTCCAGTGTTTGTTTTTCAATTTATTTAGGCAAAATATCAAAAATGGAAGAAATAAAAAAGAAGGTAATTAGGCGTCAACTTATTTAAAATAAGTATAACGTATTTCTAATAACCTACAGGTTTGGAATATGGCAATAATAATAGCAATTGAAAAATAACAACCATTAAAATTGTCTACAAATGTAGTGGTTTAATTAAATAATAATCGTGAATGTTTTATTAGATTAAATTTACAGTATGTGGTTAAACCCATAACCCCAGTTTTTTTTGTTTTTTTTTCACACATTTTCACATTTCACAGCGTCTAATTTAAAATTTCCCAGCAGTCTCTACATTTTGCAAATGATTGGAGTTAAATAAGACGACTAAGGAGTTTCAAAACACAATATATCATTCATAACAACAACAACAACAACCGAGGTCCATCAGTCATATCTCTTAAATTTACGCGATCCACTTTGTTCAAGTGTAATCATTTTGTCAGCCAATGATTCCAGGTGCCTCCTAACCTTTAAAAAGTGCCATGATTTCTCTCCAGTTTGTGCTATCAATCATTTTGTTAGAGAAGTTGTCACTTTTGTGGACTGATGGATATCTCATTTTGTTGGGGCGGCTGAGGGGGGTGGGGGGGATCCCTCTTTGATTATGTGATGATAAAAACTACCTATCTGTTTGAAATAAAGGCTGTGCTTACACATCACCTGCGGTATTTATACAAAAATAAAACAAAAATGTCTCTGCATGCGCATCAGAGTGTGCAACTGTGTATATAAATTCATGCAGGTGTGATTGAGTGTTAAAGTGTTAACACCGGGACAGGAAGTGGACCCGGCCGGGGGAAGACTGGGGTGTGCTCTGTTTCTGTCACATGGAAACCCAATTCATCCCTCCATCCCTCCATTCCTCCCCTCCCCTCACATTCCCACAGCACGGCAGTCTATTTCAGTCTGTTTGTATGAGTAATCAGCTTGCCTCTCTCTCTCTCTCTCTCTTCTCTCTCTCTTCTGCTCTCTCTCTCTCTCTCACCTCTCAGTCAGACCCGTTTATGCTGTGATTTTCTTGGACACGACCATCACTGACACCGGATAGATGAGGCTAATCTCAGCTGCAGGCAGACTCTGTCAGACAGCTTTGCCGCGGCTCTGGGTGTAAAATGGCGCTCTGCTGCCCTGCGCTGTTTCTCTTCCTCCACCGCTCCCTCTTTCGCTCTTTCTGTCAGTCACACACAGTGACTATTTAAAAATAGAAACACCTGTACGATGGCAAACTAACCTTGCAATAAAACTAACTCACTCTAAATGTACTTGAAACTACTGTTCTAGTGCTTGGCATTAGTTCATGATCTTGATTTTCTCTCATTTTGACACAGTTTGTACATTTTAAAGATGTTTTGTGATGGACTGCATGTTTTATGTAGTCCTATGGAGGAGCAAAACCTATTTCAGGGGGGCGGCCTCGCACGCATGGCTACGTGAGTGCATGCATGTGTGTGTGCGTGTGCATGTGCGCGCGCGCGCGCGCGTGTGAGTCATCTCTAATGCCCTGTTAATTGCCTGACACTGTTCCCACACACACCTCTACTAATGTTCCGCTTGCTATTCAGTCTGCGGCCTGCCTTCCTCCTGCCTCCCCTCCTCCCTCTCCCTTCGGTACGGATTGTTCTGTTACAATAGCAGCCTCATTCGCTAATTAGCTTACCTCACCAGAATTGTTATCAGGTTCTCGTAAGGTATAGACACTATAATTACCAGAATTAGCAAATACCAGAAAGATTTGAAAGAGATGCAAATACATTTTCACTAGTGGTCCACGGTGGCAGCTGCGGGGCCTGCGTTTCAGTCACCTGCGTGAACTCTACGACTCCAGCACCATGGACAGCGCCTGAGGGCTCAGCTCAGGTGGTGCTGAAGGAACTTCTTTCTCTTTTTTAAAGCCCAAAGTCTTCTAGTTTT
>NW_023339718.1:14007208-14010143 GCF_004916995.1 Morone saxatilis
TTTTCTTTAATCACGACAATTAGACCGAATATTTTCCCCCGGACCCTGACAGACGTTCCTTGTAAGTCTCTTTTCTCTCCGAGCGGGCCGCCACTCTCATTACACACGCTGATTAAAGCATAGATTAGCCAGCAGTGGCCCTGTGCGCTCCTCACCAGCAGCTCGCTCAATATCAATTAGAGGCTGCGCCAAAAGCAGCATGTCCACCGGTGGCCCTCAGTCTCCTGCTTCCAGCTTCCTCACAGCGCTGGCAATTCGCTGCTTTAAAAAAATAAAAAAAATCGTAGACTAATAATAAAAAAGAAAGGAAAAATAGAGCAGAATAGAGGCTTGGGACTTGGGGGTTTACAATCATCAACCGTGGGGGGGGGGGATGAGAAAGGACAGTTAAGGCAATGTTCATCAGATGATGCCTCAGCAACTCCAAATAACATGTAGGCCTTTTTCTTTTTTTTTAAACTTATGCAGCCACATTTAACCGTGGCCAGACTCTCGCACCTCAGAGGTTCAAATCAAGAGGCGAAATAAGGGGAAAGTCACTTAGGCATATTAGTCAAGGCAGTGTAGCCTACCTCTGCGGAGTTCATTTTGGAAATAATGAATAGTATGTGGATACGGAATAAGAAGCCTTTCAACCCAGCATCAGTAGGTCGTTCCGGCTTAGAGAGAATTAATTCACATTTTTTTCCTCTTCTCTGACCTGCTCCCTCTGTAGAAATTAGGCTAATAGTGGCTGATTTCATTTATTGACTACATTAGTGAAGATATTTCTGTCTTGCCTTAATGATTGTGGGATCTTTAACACCAATCTACCTATATTTTAAAGGAGTGAAAATGAGTTGTGTTTGGGTATAATAGGCGCACTCAGTTCAATTAGGCTTCAGTGATATTTGCGTAATGGTATTTTCTTTATTTCCGTTGCACTGGAAACAATTATGTAGTTGTCTCTAAGACAGTAAACTGTTCAATTGTCTTTGTTGTTTACAGACTTAATATAATGCCATTGCCTTTGCAATAATTTGTCAATGATGTTGTTGTGAGCAGAGTGGCTCAAAAAAAATAACGTACTCAGAGCCTAGTTTGGATCATTTAAAAGAAAAATACACAGTGCATTTAATGAAATCTTCCTCATTACATTTTGATTGATAAATAAACGTATTAATATTTCAATCTATAGCATTTCATTACTATTACAGCATTTATGCAACTTATAAATTGTTGAGGGTCACTGTGTGAAATTTCCAAACATAATTAACTGTCATGCAACAGCAGAAGGCTTGATTGGCTTTTTACAGAGAAAACCTTCGACGTCCCAAACCTATTTATCCACAATAACTATGTGGTAAGTACAGTGTTGCCCCCCCTGCACAACCTTCGGATGTCCACTAACAGACAGCCCGTCCAATTAAAAGTGGCCATCGATTACAGATAGCTGCCTGCTGGCATATGAGGGAGACAATGTTGGATGCTATGCCACTGCCAATACAGGCCACAGTTAGCCATGAACTAACCAGAGCTGACACCAGCATATTAGATCTAGACTGGGTTAATTCACCTGCAGTTGGCCCCTGTGTTAGCTCTATAGCGCGGTGGTTTACCTGCCCAGTCTAAATGCTGATCATTAAGTTGCTTCCAGCAGCCATGATTGGTGCAGAGGGGCTCATATCATTGATTAAAAAGGAAGGCTGATATCGCGGTTGTTTCAGCTCCTTCCTGTTCACCCAGCGGTCAGACTGCAGAGGGCAAAGACACATTTAAGATCAAATCACTGCGCATGTTCTATATTTCATGCTACCATTTCTACATGGTATATATATATTTATATTTAATGGATTTTTTTCATTTTATTAAAAAAAAATTATATAATTTTATATCACAACACATTTATGATAAAATACTAAAATAAAATGACAGCACTAATTTGTATGTCTCTGTGGCTCATAGTTATCCCTTGTTATTGTGTGTGAAAGCCTCTGAACCTAATTCCAATTTTTCCCTCTCCTATTTTCCAGCAAGCTGCTTTTTCCATTAACTTTGGGAAAACACGGTGGCAGGTCCATTTAAAAAGCCCGTGCTCCACCCTTCCCATAAGCGCCCCAGCTGAGGAAAATAAGAAATTAAGAGCAGGGCCCATTTCATCATCAGCCCCTGTCTCTCTTCCCCACCACCACCACCCTCCCACCCCCCCAAACACAGAGCCTGCATCCTCCAATGGAGCTCCCGGAGGGCGGGACAGGGGAGCTTTACCTTAGCATATGTTAACTATTACAAGATGTCTTGATGGAACACAACGGAATGACTGGTAATTGACATAAAATATGACAAAGTGTTTGAGTCTTTCTGAGGAAAGCGTCGCGTATTACGGCGTATCAGCTCCGTAATGTGACTGATTAATGAAAGATCGGCCTCGCACTCACTCAGCTGATTCTGTGAAAAATGAGTTTTGTGTTGTCATTCCGACAAGCCGGCAACCGCGGCCGGAAAAGACTATTAGCCGGAATCATTATCAATAGCCATATTTTCAAACTCTATTATGGCAATCAGGCTAGAATTTATTCAATAGATTTAGTTCATTTGGTTGTAATTGATAAATAATCAAAATTTATCAATGTACTTGCACACATTTCACTAACAATCAGGGAAAACTGCCCCATTTACCAGCTGACTTGGTCCAAATTAGAGCTAAATTGATGATCAATTAATCTTGGGAGGGGTAGTGCGCCGTGTTTAGCAGAGAAGCAGCAGAAAATGTGGCGGAGGGGATGGAGAGGAGGAAGGAGGGAGAGAGGGAGGAGACGAGGAGAGGATGATAAAGAGAATGGATGGATGAGGGGGGAAAGTGTGGGATTTGTGAAGTGAGAGAGGAGCTGAACTGGCTGGATGAGTAACGCTAAAAACACACGGAAGCTGCGAGGTGTTTTGGGCGGTTACAGCC
>NW_023339718.1:14010243-14048893 GCF_004916995.1 Morone saxatilis
TGTGTGTGTGTGTGTGTTTTCTCGTTTCATTTTATAGGTTTTACTGCATTGCTCTCACATTGTTCCTATCATCACAACATAAGCTCATTTTTAGGGTGTGTGTTTTATGTGCACATGTATGTCTTTCTTTCTCTTTCTCTCTCTCTCTCTCTCTCTACAGTAAATATCAGTATATATAGGCCTCTGTTTGTGTGTCTTTAGATGTCTCAGAAGTGAGTGAGTCACACACTTAAAGTGTCAGGTAGATCAAGTTCGGCAAGTCAGAGTGAGCAAGGTCAAAGAGACTGATCCCATTTATTCTTTAATTTGCTGAGGCATTAAATTGCATGATGTGGCTTTGCTGCAGTTTGATAATTACCAGCACATGTTTCTAATTTCAAGCTACTCAGAGACACTACTGACCCAAGTCCTCCCCTTTATCTGGTATTTTAGGAGCACAAGTGTGTGTAGGAGGCATATATGTGTGTGTCTGTTTGCTATAGCAACAATAACATGTTATAATGTGATGTTTTACTTAGTTATCGTCATTCTCACAAAGCATCTCTCATATTATGGAAATAAAAAGATATTAAATATTACATTAGTTAGCCATTATTATCACTCAGCTCACTCTGACAGATTTGTGGTTAAATCAGTAAAACCTGGAATTGTTTTCAGGGAAAGAAGAAGAAAAGAAAAGGTTCTTGTTCAGTGTGTCTAAGGCTCGCTGGCACCTGTAATGTAAGGCACTCATTACCTTCAATGATGCATTACAGCTTCCTAATGATGGAGCCACAGTAATGGACCTAACTAATGACCGGACTTAAGAAAGAACATATTCTAATAGCTGGAGCAGAACTGGAGGGAAAGTCAAGGTGTCAGGGAGGAGAAGGAATTAGATCTGTAGACGGCTGGAGAAGCTTAAATGACTGAGGTCAGACTGCAAATACAATAGATCACAGGCAATATTTTGCTTCTGTGATTAAGTTAAGACAGGAATAATTAAATAATTGAGAGTATTTATACCTAGAAATTAAATTAACATGCAGGAAAAGGCACATTGCATTAGAAATAATGACAACACACAGGGTGTGATCAAGTGGAATCAAGCTTTTATCAGAATTGTATTGCTAACCTCAGTAGATGCTCTGAGACAATAAGCTGTCAAAACTGATTTTAAAGAAGATTTGTTTTTTGTTGGCCTTAAACCCTGTATTTCTAAAATATCAAGTTCTGGGAAAGAGAGGCTTTGATTTCAAATTGATAATCATAGCTTTTCCATGGAGTTTCAGCATTTTATTGATTTTAAGGGGTGTGCAAATTTGCCAAAATCCCCATTTTGGTCATTTCTAATTTCCTAATTTTAAAATTTAAAGGATTTGTAGATGGATACAGTACATGTAGGTCTTGTTCCTTTGAGTCTTACAGGACAATATCAGATATCAGTATGATAACTGAATATAAGTTTGGTATCCTGATTGTACTGACCATTGTGATTCTTTGCCACCAGCATCAGCAGATCCCTTGTTGTCTGTGTGTGATGTTTAGTGCTGCCACCTTTTAGTCAATTAGGTGACTAATCAGGCGTTAAACTCTCTTGGTCAACTAAGAGAATTTGAGCTGAACAGTCAATGTTTATGGTCTCTTTGTGAAGAAAAAGCTTTTATTAGCCATTAAATCATCACAACATCACAAATTCTGAATGGTTTTTATTAAGTAAGAGGCCCTTCTGCATTCACCTGCACAGGCACAAGACTGAAGACACAATGCCATAGGTTAAACTAACCAGTTGACAGGTTGGAGAATGCAGAACCAGGATTGTTCTGGCTATGATGAGAGCTTAGATGAGGATTTCTGATCTGAGGATGTGTAAGGTGGTGGTAAACTTACAGTTGAGCCTCCACAGTCCACAGTAGTAGTAAGCGCCACCTAATATAACTGGAAAAGTGATGCTGCACATTCATGACTGTACTTTTCCTTTATAGGATAATAAACATATTGAAACATTCCACCTTTATGTTTAAATTTGATTAAGGTGCTGAACTTAATGTTTATGAACCACATATGGCTTTAACTTGAACTTGAGGTTGTTCTGGCTGTTTCTCTTAATTACAAAATAAAGGAGCATCCTGAACACAGAACACCTGACAGCGGGGTCAACTAGTGATGAGACATTTTTAAAGCTTCTGAACACCATCATGTTAATGGCACCTATTGTGACTTTCATTGCTGTTTTAATAACCTCCCAAACACCACCAATAACACACACACACACACACACACGCACTCACACATCCACCACACTCTCCGTGACACACGCCTCTTCTTCCTCATTAAGGAAATCGCTCTTCTTTGCTGATTATTTTATTTGAAGCCGTGATTACCGCTCTGTGCACCAGATCACGCAGTAACGGAGACCAGGCGGAGGGCAGCGGGTCTAATTGGGGCATGAGATGCGCGGGGTGGTGCAGCAAGGCTGGGTGGCCGAAGAGGGGAGCCTCTAATGGGTTTGCCTGTCTGTGGCTCTCCGCTCTCGCCTCTCTCTGCTTGCATCTCTCGGGCTCGGATGCAACGCACTTATTGGTGTGCTTCTTATTCCTCCGACTGTCATCAAATCACCTGCACAAAACTACTGTGTGATTTGTTAGAGAGCCGTTTCTGCGGATTGGAAAATCGATTTTCCTTTTAGATTTCTATAACTGAATGAATGCAGATGCCTACGAGGCGATGCAATAGGCCTGTTCGCCTACTGGTCCATGTTACAATGTGTCTGTGGTGTAAGGGATCTTATTTACGCATCTGCCTTTTGTTACTTGTATTGTTTTAACCTGTTCTGCAAAGGCCGATATGAGCAATGGATTTAACGCAGTTTGATTGCTAAAAAACCGCGGAGAGGGTGGACACGGAATTCTTGATCTTTGAAATTGCTCTACAAAATTGCATTTGTTTTTGGTGCGCTTCCATTAAAAGTGTCTCCTCGCGTGTAAACAGCCGTTCCGCACTCAGATGCGCCGCATTAACCCGGGAGGATTGTATGTGAGTGTGTTTTTACTGGGGAAGATTGATGCGGTCCAGTTAGGGAGGCTGAGTGAGACATAGAACCATTTCAAGTGGGTTTCTCTTATTACAGCAATAAGTTACAGCCTGAGGATCGGACAGCTGAGGGGATATCTGCTATCCGGGCTGTTTTCACTGCAACTAACCACAATATCAATATTTATCATGTAGGTCTTCAGAAAAGCAGGCTGTCAAAAACAACTACAACCTTTTCATTTTTGCACGTGCCTTATCTTATTATGTAAACAGAGCGTCCATATTAATGACTCTGAATTAGGTTTTGTCCTATAAAGGCAGACTAATACTTTCAACATAATAATCCAATATTAATTTATTATTGTTGTTATTGTTGTTATAAAAGTATTAGTTGTATAATTATGTATCTGTTTATCTTTATTTATGTTTCTATAGAAAGGAAATATTGGATAAAAAAAATTACCCAACACCATTTTTTATGATAATAATAATAACAACAATGACAATAATAACTTTATTTCTATAGCACTTATCTAAAAAAGGTACTTGACAAAATAAATGAGATAAAAACAAACAAACAACAAAGATAAAATATAAATAACTATAATAATAATGATAGTTCCGGTAATGCACTTTTATTTTTTAATTGTCAAAATGTTTTTTTCAAAAAAAAAAAGCAAACTTCGTCAAACTTAGACTCGGACAATAGGTTGAATAATTGCCTTCAAAATAATTTCAAATAATCCTGAATTAGAATAACACTTACTTACTTTGTAATTTACCCAATAGAATAAATTATTCATTATTCATATATTTATTAATGCTCATTTTGTGTAAGAAGATTGCAGCAGAAAGGAAAATTATCTCTTGGGTTGAGTTCATTTCAACAATTTAGCTTTTATTTATTTATTTATTTTTATATATATTTATCTATATTTATTTTCTGTTACATCAGTTGTCTTCATGCTTACACTAATTGGAAATCAAACACCTTCCAAAGCATACAGACCGTCTCTCCAGGCTCAAGCCCTTCACAAACGCAGGGTTGGCCTTACAACTCCCAACACAGAGATTCCCTCTCCTCTCTCCTGGTTTACAGGTCTGAATCAAACGAATCGAGGCTCTGCTTCTGTCGCTGATTGCTTCTCCTGAACCTTCGGGAGCTGGTCACAGCTTTCCTCATCTCAGTGGACCATGCACCAGTCCATTTCCTAAAGTTTTCACGCTGTGCCACATATAGGCTACTTCCCTGCGTCCCGGCAGATTGCGGTTGAGGAGCATAAAAGATGAGCTGCCTATGTGGCGCAGGAGGAGAGAGAGGAGTCCTCGCTCGGACGCCTCCTTTGTGCGGCTGCAAAGAAACCTATTTAGTCCCAGGCGGTGGTCTATTCACCAGGCTCGCCCTGACATCTGCCAAAAGCCCTCTCTAACCAGCACTGTCTGGAGAAGTAAGAGTGGAGCGCAGATCAATGGCTGTCCTGTTAATTGTATAATAGACCTACTTATGGACCTCTGCTAAAGGGGCACAATCGTTTAGGGTCTACCACGTCTGATTCTGTTTGAACCAAACAGGCCTAAATACCTTTAATTGCGCCCGCGTTGATGAAAAGTCGATGGGAGTTAAAGCGGCCGATCACTAACAGCGCTTAAATCCATCTGTACTCGTTTATTTATTTATTTCCTCGATTTGTCTCCACAAATCACCTGCCATGGGGGAATGGGAGCGATATTCGTTTTGTTTGTGATCCAAGGACGGGAGGGAAGTGGGGCTCTGGGGTGCTGAGGCCTGGCGTTATAAGGCTTCCCAAAGTCCACATCCTGATCTGTACAGAATATCTGCTGTTCCTCTCAATGTTAAAAACAAAAGTTCTACATACGAGGACGAATCAGCTTGAAAATTGTTTTAATTTATAGATTTTCTTAGTTAATTTGGGAAATGGATCCTCCCTTTCTGGCGTACGATTACTGTTTGTAAACTAATTCACACAGCCCAGTGATTTGAAAATTGAGATTTTGATCTGGCTCATTATTTAATGGCAGCACATTTTCTGGCTCAGATACCTGTAAGCTCCTATCTCCTCTCCTAAATAAAAGCTAGCCTTTCATGAGCTCAATACCTCCAGTATTTTACATGTAAATCCACAAACAGGAGTCCTGTCATGGCACGGGCTATATGAGATTAAACAAACACATTAAGATGTTTAACGTGGAATAATTTAAGCATGAAAAGCTAATAAATCAGAGGACGGAATGGCACAGGATTGAATTGAATTGTAGTGTTTCGTGCGCGTTTGGGGCGCGCATGCCTGCGTGCCTGCGTGCGTGCGTACGAGTGTAAAAAAAAGGGGGGGGGAAAGAGGGGGGAGTCACGTCGCTGACATTTCCAAGCTCCCGCTCTGATTGGCTCTTATTTGAGGAAGCTCACGGGTTCTTTCAACTAATAAGCGCCTCCCCACCGCTCTAAAGGGCATTATAATGCAAGGGACCTCCTTTTTTTAACCACAAACCGAATTTTCGTTCATTTAGACGATATATACTTTTTAAATTGCCCCAAAGTTGTAGGGTTTTTTTGGAGCGCCTTTCGCCCTGGAGCGGTACGCGATGCTTTCTCACGCCGACCTCCTGGATGCTCGGCTCGGTGAGTTATCCTCACTAAACTCCGGCCCTAAACTCCAGTGTAAGATTTCAACTTCTTGTTCAACCTTGTGAAGTGATAGATAGACTGTGTAGATAATTATGTTAACAGCTAAGTGGTTTATTGTTGGTCGAAGCAATTCTTTACAGTAATTTATCAGGAATGAGAAATGATCTGACAGCAAAAATGACGGTATAAAATTACGACCTTAAGCTACATTGAGTTTATTTGTCATGTTGTTTAAATGGATCTACCTGTTTGTCATAAAGGAGCGAAGCTATTTCATGTAACTCTCGTTTAAAGATGCTGCGCTTTAAGATTTGCCTTGTATATACTCAAAGCCTCTCTCCTCCTTATCCTCTCAGGGATGAAGGATGCTGCAGAGTTACTCGGACACCGAGAAGCTCTCAAGTGCCGGCTGGGTGGTGGGGTGCCAGACCAGGGGCATCCGGGAGACATGGCCCCTGGTTCAGACTCTGTAGAAGGAACGACTCTCCTGCCGGGAGAAGACATCGCCACTGTGGGATCCAACTCTGCCGGCATGCCGGTGAACGGGAAGGAGCAGGAGAAGCAGCAGCAGCAACCGCAGCAGAGCTCCGGTCAGACCTCCAGCCAGCAGAAACAGAAGCGGCACAGGACGCGCTTCACCCCGGCGCAGCTCAACGAGCTGGAGCGCAGTTTCGCCAAAACCCACTACCCTGACATCTTCATGAGGGAGGAACTCGCGCTGAGGATCGGTCTCACCGAGTCCAGAGTTCAGGTAAACGGATGTGCAATGTGGATGATTTGACCGGATGCAGACACTGGCATGCAGTGGCAGGGTGTGGTTGTCCAGATTTGATCTGTCAGCATCATATAAATGTCCAAAAATCCTCCTTTGAATCCATCTGGAAGGCATTGTGCAAAATGGGCTAGTTTCATATCAGGAGAGGGTTCAGGACCGGTGTTCTCTCTTGTAAAAGACAGTTTGGTCACTTATAATGATTTATTTTAATTAGCACAATGTATTTTCAGTTATTTGTCCCCCATAATTGTAGCCAGTAGATGTTAAGTTTTGTGTGCAAATGCTTGTAATATCAAAGCTAACGGGTGGAGTGGACAGTTACATCAAACATAACCTAAACTGTACTATTATGTACTGTCATTAAAGTGATAGAATCACTTGAAATATTTCTTTTTTAGGTTTATACACAGCACTATATCCTGCCTTACGCACAATGCATGGAAAACAACTCTGCATAAAAAGGATAGATTCGTTGTGTTCTGATATTTATAATTAAGAATTGTTTTAGAAATTTTTCAAATTCAAGCCTATTTTAAGTGAATTATATGATTCAAATATCTCATCATTTGTTTAGCCTGATAGTAAGCGATATTTATTTTAAGAAGCCGAGCCCCACCTCACATATAAAGCACTGTCCAAGGTGCTGAAACATTTCTGCTGATAACGAGCAGGAATCCAGTCGGAAATATTCAGATGGCTTTTAGAAATATTTTAGAAAATATTGCTCAACACCACCTGTGGGGTCTGTACTCGGAAATATTGAAATCGGGTGTCTGGAAGTTCTTAATATCGTTTTTTTTTTAAATTTGTTTCTGTGCAAATTTTAAATGTGGACCTGCAACATTTGCACAAAATTACACAAGTGTTATTAAGCCCTTGATAATTATTTTTATATATTTTTTTACCATAACAAACCCTGGACAAAATATTCTAGAGTATATCTAGAAGAATTTCATTTTCAAAATATAATTCCCACTTTTTACTTAATTATAGGGCGGGGATGTGTGGCACATATTTTTTTTTTGGCAAATGAAAATGTATTTAATAATAGTACTTTTTAATAATACTTTTAATTGAACATATGAACCACCTTTTAAAAAAGCTCAAACTGGCTGTGACATACAGTGCTTCTTTTTGAACAAGCATGCAGGAACATACCGAGCTCTAATAAACCAAACACATTATCAACCAATTTCAGTCTTATTTATAACAGTGAACGGGTTATTAACCAGTGATGTGAAATTCATGCAAATGATCCCACTGAAAGCAATAAAACCAGTATAATCATTAGTCACCTTAATAATCAATCCTTTATTCTATCTGCTGCAGGACGCTAACCGCTCGGTGCAGGTCTGCCCGTGCTTCGCTGTTGGTAAACATTAGTGCAGGCCCGTGCAGGTGCAGCCTTCAGTGGGCGTGTTGGCCCCGCGTGCGTGCGTGCGTGCGTGCCTCCACAGCCTCTCCTTTAAAATGCTCCATCAGCGACGTCTTAATAGGACTCAAGAATATATTGTACTTTTTTAATGGAATGAGAAATTGCATTTTCTTTCCCCCCCGAGTGTAATGGGTTTGGGCGACGTTTCACGGATGGCTGAGCGGAATGAGAGCGAGATTTCACTTTTAATACGGAGGCATCGACTCACGGGCTCGCGCGCGCATTAATCACGCCCTTGGATGATGAAATCTTTATAAAGCCCAAACAGGGACAAGCGCGCGTTTTTTAGCTGTGTACGTGGTCTCGGTGTGTTTGTGGTTCTCGCGCTTGTGCGTGTTTGGATGGGTAGATTTTATTTGTGTGTGTGTGTGTGTACAGTAATGTTTGTATTTAAGGCCACACAGTATTTAGGGCAATTTTCAGTTAATCTGCTTGTAAATAAGATGTTAGAAAGATAAATTGTTCCGCCCACTGCTGCGGAACACAAGTAATAAAACCATCTGTGACGGCTGCTTTTTTTAATACAAAGAGCCCTGTTGTATTGTATTTACGATTAAATATCCTTTGTGTTTTCACTGTTTTAGTTCCATCTATAACTGTTTAGAAGCAGAATTACACGTTAACAGCAGCAGGATGGTTGGTATTTGCAGTTTCTGAGTTATATAGGCTTTACTTAATTTTCTAATAGAGGGATTCATGAATTGTGCTTGCTATAAGACAGTGCTCCTTCAAAGATCTGCACTAGAGGTCGTGAATATATTGTGAGAAGAGGTCCTGAGGTCAGTTGCAGAAGGTCTACATTTATGTCTTGTTAATTTCGTTTGCCTCAGTGGTCAAACAGTATACGATCAGACTCAGGCCAGGCCCCATAGCTAGTAGAGAATTTGTGTTGCTCAATGACACTGTAGCAGGGTGGATCGGTTATATTGTATTATATTCTCTAGACAAGACCCCAATGTCCTATTAGAGCCCTAAAGTTTGTCTGAGTGTAGAGAGACTTTAGTGATATTATCGTGCGTAATAGTAATGTTCTCCCATGGTAACACACACAGTAGGGACATGCTTCCACCTTGCTGCCCTCCTCACGGTGTAATAAACAGATACTGCTCCAGGCATATGCTCCTCGGTCTGTGCTTCTGGTGGCTCACCGTTTTCTCTCTCTGCTTACAGGTCTGGTTTCAGAACAGACGCGCTAAGTGGAAGAAAAGGAAGAAGACCACCAATGTTTTCCGCTCCCCGGGGACGCTGCTCCCGACACCGGGCCTGCCACAGTTCTCTGCCGCGGCCGCCATGGAGAACAGCCTGTGCTCCTTCCACGCCAACGACTCTCGCTGGGCCACGGGGATGCCGGGGGTGTCCCAGCTGCAGCTCCCGCCGGCCCTGGGTCGCCAGCCGGGAATGCCACAGTCTCTGTCACAGTGCAGTCTGGGTCCAGGCCCGCCACCAAACTCCATGGGTCTCTCCAACGGCCTGTCCTCCAACGGCTCCGGTCTGCAGTCCCACCTCTACCAGTCGCATTTCCCTGGAATGTCGGCCTCTCTCTCCGGCCCCACGAACGTAACGGGCTCCCCGCAGCTGTGTAGTTCCCCGGACAGTGACATGTGGAGAGGGACAAGCATCGCGTCACTGCGGCGCAAAGCGCTGGAGCACACAGTGTCCATGAGTTTCACTTAGTGACTTTTCAAATACACGCCACCACACCCCTCTCCTCCAAACTCCCTCTCCCAGCCCAGCCCTGCGGCTCTTTTTCTGTTTTTATTCCCGCTATTTAGATCAAAACGTGAGAGCGAGCGAGCCAATCAGGCCTGAAAATGTGAGAAAATGGAGACTGTATGTGACTTCATCTAGACATAATGACAAAAAGAAAAAGGACAACACTGATGGACAAATGGAAGAAAAAAAATAACTTGGGTTTGGGGTTATTTATCTTGTTAATTCAAAAGGATTTTATCAACTATTGATGATAAATACTATTGTAATGATCTCTAGACTATAGGCCCTAATTACTGGGAGCCAAACAATCGTCGTATTTACGTTTTCACTGAGTGTGTCTTTACGCACACATGTTATTGTGTTCAGGTGAAGTTGTGTTATGTCAAACGGTTATTTATAAGATTGGGTATACATTTTGGTAACAGCCTACCACACACGCGCCATACTGTAGGTGGGCCTATTGAACTGGGTCTCAGGCATGCACTGTGCATGTGGATTTAAACGCTTGGATAATTTAAGGAGAAAATGGTGCCCACTCAGAGTGAAGAGCTACCTTTGTTAGGCGACCCCAGGCTCGTCTGCATGAGACGGGAACATAAAATCTAAAGAGGAAAAAAATGCAATGATCTTTCAGTAGGCCTACTCTGTTTTAGGATGTTTTGTGTAGATAAAACATTCTTGCTATGTACCCGCTGGTCTTTTTTGTGACATGTTTTAACTTATTGTATGTGCTATTACTTGACACATTTCTTAAATGTTTGATCTTACATCGAAATGCACCACATTGACGGGTTTGTACCAATTTAAAATGAAGAAACAAATAAAAGTAATTTTCAAGAATGTCAAAACAAGAATGATTCATGTCTCCATTGAATTGAACGAGGTATCATAACGACCATTTTGTACAAATTCCTACAGGCACTGAAAAATATGTGACCCCAGTACCCTTGATTGTAGATGGTACTTTACAATATTTAATTGTGCAGGGATTTGGTTTATTTGGATTACATCAAAAATGATCATTTGATTAGTACAATATTATTGGTGTTTTTTACCAAGCTTATAGGCCTACTATATGATGGGCTTGACTGCAAAGATACTGTATATAGCCTATATATATATATATATTTACTATATATATGTTTTTTTCTCCAGTGTTTGAGGTGACAGGGTTAAAGGGTTTATGAAGGGTGACTGGTCCCATGGTCCCACGGTGGCAGACAGCAGCGGTAAAGATGTCAGTGCTGTGATGTGACGGTCATTGCTTTTAACCATGACGGTCATCCCACTGAGCAGACTGGATGGACTGTAACTAAACTAAAGGAATCACAGGCCTGTGTGTGTCTATGTCTATAGTGTGTATCAGCCTATAGTGTCTACAGCTTTTATTTTAAGGCTAAAGTTGGCTGATGATCGCAACCTCGCGAAGCAGAAATGACATAATCGATCAGTTGCAGAAAAAGTTGCTGTAATATCCAACTGGGGTTATGATGGCAATGTCAGAGGAGAAAATACAAGGGCGCTCAGTTCTCACATGAATGTTACAGAAATATACATAACTGCAATTCCACTATATTAGCCTGTCAATAACCCTAATAGACTATACCTATCAACCTTTATCTGGGTCACACTTTAGTCTGATATACCTGCAGGTTACTCCTGTGTATATGACATCCCACAGCAACAGTGCCATCTTATATTAGGTAGCTGATTGTGTACTTACTGTACAGTATTTTACTGCGGTGTCATTAAAGTGGTTAAGGAGATCTTCACTTTTAAGTTACTGATGGTCCAAGGCACTCTCACTGTATAGGTTTCATATTATTATTCACACAGTTTAAGGAATCAACAGTTTGTCTCTGGCACCGGTTATTGGCGGTGGTACATGTTTAATACTTCTGCAGGGTCATAGTGCAGATAGACCTATAGAAAACACCGGGAGATTTTCTACATGGACTCACACACAGACATTTTTTTTTAGAAAATTGAATTACCGTAATACACTTTAGGCAAATCTCACAATTGTGCACCACTGTTTGTATCAATAACGTGTTCAATGGTTTACTTCAGTCTTCTTATGCAGCACAAACAGATGTTTTATGGAGGGAGCTGTCTCGCAATAACAGACAACAATGAGCAATTGCTAAATATCAATTAGATACATAAATAATAGACATGTCGATCCGGGTGTTTCCTAGGCTAATGATAGGGGGGAATAAAATGTATTTGCATATTTCTGTTCTGGCAACTAAATGGCTACTGTATCAATAACTATAGTATAATACGAATATGTTTTTAAGGCAATGGACAAACACAAACCTCTATGACATTTATTAATCCAAACTGACACATTGTCATGCTTCAGCATGACAATTGGCAAACTGACATGTTTTCATTATTTCTGATTTATTATTGGGCCTAACTTGTATAGTGTTACATTGCATGTAATTGCACAAAAATAAAAATAAAAATACAGATAATCAGCGTTAAACAGTTTAGCCTTTACACCTTTTGATCATTTGACATTTATTTAAAATTCCTCATTACTTCCACAGCAGTTCTGTAATAAGCAAAACTCTCACCTTGTTTGCGTTACTTTAATTTCAAATTATCCTGATGTGAGATGTAATGTCTATAAACTCAGCTCCGGAAGAAGTAAATACAAATTTTCCATTATGAAAGTGAGCGGACCTCACTGTTTTGTGTCAAAGATTATAAGTGTCAACTTGAGCCTGAAATCACAGCAGCTCAAATTAATCAGCGTGTTAACCTCATCTCGTTGTCAGCGCTGAGGCCAATTTACGGTCACGGGATGGTAATTGATGAGATATGGCATTACCATAAGCAGTCCCACTGCCTGTAAACTTATAATTGGAGTTTCTGTAACAATGCAGGGGGGTTAAACAAAGGATTAATCATAATTAACAAAAGTATATTACTTTTCCCATATTAAACAGTATGTTCCCACCTTTTCTATTAACATAAATTTGTTTGCAGTAATTTACTGAATTATTGAAAATACCAACCCAAGTCAAGACCCTGAAAAAATCATTTATTCCTCTCTGTGCTTTCACATTTGTCTGTGTGTGTGTGTGTGCGCGCAACCCTATGTTTTTGTTATACACAATTAGCTGGAATTAAGTAGCCTGAAGTTTTCCAACATAAAATAATAAAATAAAAAAACAGTTTTGACATTATTTTCCAAGTGTGCCATGCATTATCACAGAACCACACTGTGATTACATTTACAGACTGATACAATGAGCAGGCCACACTGTATTATTTTACAGAGTGCCTAATTACAACAAACCTTGGTAGAAAAACCTTTTAATCTTTTTCTGGGTTGAATTTATAGTCACAGTAAAAGTGTAGTATATATAGGGAAAAATCTGAATGTTATTAATTGTTTATACTCATTGACCATTACAGCCAGTGTAAACTAGTATCAGTGTAAATCAGTGACGTAAGTGGATATTATAAATAAACCCATTTATTTGTTGAAAAGAGTTGGCCAACCATCTCAAATCTTTCAGGGAAACAGAAAGAAATGAATGGATGCCACTTTTTCTTACTTTAATGACTGTTTGCTTCGTGATGGTTGCTAACTCAAAATCATTGCTTATCTGTCTTATACTGTATATTTACCTCCATACACTCCCCATCCCAGCTCTGCCCTTGCAGTAGTCTGTCATTTTTTTGCAGAATGAATGCAGGGGGCCCACCTACCCTGCAGAGGCATGTAATTACAAGATACTGCATGACAACAGTTGATCAAACGTTATAACCACAGCCAAACTGACTGCTGCTCCACCCATCCAGGCTGGAGCTGCAATGGTGTCAGCCTGAGTGTGTGTGTGTGTGTGTGTGTGTGTGTGTGTGTGTGTGTTGTTCTGGTAAATCTAGCTCTATGTGGCTCAGCCCACCAGATTCAGCCCTGTGCTGACTACTGTGTCCTGGGCTGCAGTAACAGATGTGAAATCACATTACCCAAACGCTGCAATTAGTCTCACTCGCTCGCGGGTTAATGAGTTTGTGGAAATGTGCGACCCATTCCTCATTAGGTAATTTCTCATGCACTGATGAGAGAGGGAGAGAGATGTGGGTATAGCAACTCAGTGGAAATGGCACATAGTCCTTTGCAACACATACTGTAAAGCAGAATGCAGCTGAGGGTGGGGGTGGACACTGCAGCTGGGCATTTATCACCTCATCATGGATCATGGAATGAGACTTGCATGCATGCTTTCCTATTGAGGATACACTGTCAAGTCTTATGTATTTGCATCCAAGAGTTCAATAACAGAGGCTTTGTCAAGCAGCTTCTATGGCCTGCTGGGGTTACATCAGTCTGTCTCATTATGGACTGGCTATGCCTATTTCCTTGCTGCGAGGCCAGAGAGTCTGTGGGTGAATAGACAGCCCAGGGCAAAGCTCTGTCAGGACACAATGGACGACAACAAAAGAACTAATTAGCAATCAATTACCGACGTGTTTCTGTCCTGCACCTTTTATCTGGTTAGAGTGTAGAGCAGGTTACCACTCAACATGTCCCATTCACACAGACATACACCACCTGCTGCCTATCTATGTGTGTTTGTGCAGCAAATGTGTGTGTTTTTTTTGGTGAGTTTGGATTATTGGAGGGATGTATGTGGTAACCCAGTGATACATGGTTTATTGCAAGAAAATATAACCTCTCTCCCTGTGTGAGATAAAGGTGAAAAATCTTCAGACTAATCCAATTCAGGCCTTTAGAGAAAGTTGCTTTTCACCGTGTCTGCACCTAAGAGTATAAAAGATAGTTGTTCATTAGCCTCATCTGTGCCAATAAGTCTCTAAACTCTCCTTTGTTGTATTTCATTGCTTCTGTTCGTAGTTGTGATTACTTGTAGTTGATCTAAGTTTAGACTGAGGAGGAAATTCCTTGCATTAAAGAAATTTCAATCTACAACTTCATAAAAACCAACATAGATAAAGTACATTTAGTGTTAACCTAATTTGGGCATGTGGCTTGCTCATTTCAGCATCTCCCTCTCCACTGCTGTGCCACACACACACACACAGTGACATCTGGGGGGAAAGTGTGCTGTGAGGAGGCTGCGAGTGCCTCTCATGATAACAACTCTGCATCTCAACAACCTGCATCCATCATCATCAACACTAACATCTGCTCTGAGCCTCAGCCTTAAATCTCTTTCTACCCCCCCAACCCTTTACCTCTCTCTAGTTGTCACCCTCCTCTCTCCCCCTTTCCCACTCTCTCCTTTTCTTCTTCCTCTTCTGTTCTGTCCATCTTTTTCTCACAAGAAGCCACAGTAGCTGCTTTTTTTTTCAGCCACTCAGCTCAATCTGATTTGACTCTCATCCAAATTCCCTCCTCTGCAGAATATGTGTGGATGGGTTTTCGTTTCAACCATCCTTAAAATCAATATTTAATGATGATGTTATCAGTGCTTTTATGTGTAATTTAGCCAGTGTCAGTATGAATGAGACACTGTCAGCTTTATGGCATCAAGCATTTATTTTCTGTTAATGGGTGCTCCTGGTGGTATACAAACCAAAACCCAGAGGACGTCTGATGGATTTGACTGTTTTATTTCTATTCATGCATGCATTCACAGCCATGCGTGCATGCATACAGTATATTTTTACCTACAAACACACACAAAGTCTAGTTGATTATAACAAGTATGAAAAGTATAGAACGTTGCAAATGAATGCTGTGAATGCTAGATTGTGACATTTCTTGCTTTATAAGACAAATGAATGGATGAGGCAGTGAATGCAACTGCATTGTATCCCATTGGTTTGATCTTAAAACACAATCAATCAAAGCAACTGTTTCAGAACAGACTGCATTTGCCCGATTTTGACATTTTCCAAAACCATGACAATTACTTCACCTCCTCAGCTCTGGGAGCCAACATTGTTGAGAGGCAATAATCATGATAGTTTTCTCAGTCATTTTTCTCCCAATAACAAGTCATTTTTAATCCAATTAGGAGTGCTAACGTGAGAGGCATAATACCACGGCCCCAGGGACAGATGAGAGAATATGCAGGACATTTATCCCGACAGTCAATATTGGATTTCTCACTAAGCAGCTGTGCCTGCTCTCACTGACATTCTCCACCTCTGCACAGTGATCCGTCCTGATTAAACAGGCTTTTCTACTTTATCAACATTCATTACATTACCTGGTCATGCATAGCCACAGGAACCAGGAGTAGCAAAGTTACATGCTTCACGCTGGGGTTTTCCTACTGCACTTTCTCTTTGAATTCAACTGTTTAGTGAAAGATGATATATCACATGGCTCTCTTTTTTAATCTTAGGTGGTGTTTTATATGAATAGGTAGTTGTGTTGTGGTATTCCCCAAAAACTTTCCTCACCCAGACCAACAGGTTAGATGTCTTTTTACATGTTGAAGCTGAATGCAGGTGCCAAAAACAGTTTTGTATTACAGTATAGTTTAGTGGTTACAATATCCAACAGTTGTCCTACTTTATTTCCTGCTTTAGAGTCCTGATTGTAATTGAATCTTATGCATGGAAAAGTCAAATATCTACTCATATTTCTTATTTTATTCAGTTCACTCTCCTCTGCTAAGATACAGAAAATATAATTTAGTGTGCTTCAGGATAAGAAAACAACAAAGAGCTGTCAGTACTTTTATACCAACAGCAGCTAAACATTGCCACCTTCTGGTGGCTGTCAGGAGGAACACACTGCTGTACAAAAATGTTTTTTATTCATTCATACAATTATTTAATTATTTTCCAAAAATCTAGACAGATGGTCAATAGATTTTTATCTCATCTCGGTATCACTTAATGAAATATGTCTGTTAACTCTACAGAGATTCGTACAATTATTGTTCCATCAAAACATAGCTAATAAAACACAGAAAATGCATGAAAAAGAGGGCTGCTGTTTATAGCTGATTGCAGTCGATACATTTATGCAGTGCACTGAATCATTGTCATTGAGTGCATTGATTATGTGGACTAATCAATGTTTATTAAGCTGGGTGAGACTGGCCAGACCACAGTGGAGGCTGAATGATGAAGGAACACATTTACTGAGTGTCAAAGGCCCACCCACCTGCCCTGAGCAGACATGTTTTAGAGTTTGAGGGAACTTCAACCAGGGAACTTCAAACTGTATGTTTAGAGGACATTTATGTTTTATATACCCAAATTGGATGTACGAGAACACTCAGAGCTGAGTTAAAGTAAGCAGATCTGGTTGACATTCAAGGGAATTTAACATATAACAACAGAGACAGTCCTAGGTCCTCTTCAAGGATGCAGAGTTAGGAATAAACTGTCCGCCAAGATTGAGAGAATTTGTGCTAAAGGAAGAGTTTGGTTTAAAGGCCAGTGCAGAAAAATCCATTGCATTAATCAAATTCTTGTCTTTGGTGGTTCCTCTGACTAAAGAGGCATAACAAATGAAAAGGTCTGGACTCTTTACAGTGTTTCTCTGTCTTATGCAATGCCCCCCCCTGCTCCAAATACCTGAAGTTATCACAAAACGTTGGCTGCACTTCGTACCATAGGCCACACTGGCCAACCGGTTGCTTTTACGAAGCTACTGACACACACTGACAAAAGCATCAGACTAGAGCTTGCTGCCTCTTTAAATGCCTCTTTGCTGATGCAAAGAGGCATTTAAAACTGCTGTTGTTTTTCACTGCAGAGAACTGAAGGAATGATTGCCAAGACATACAAGGCTACTGTCTGACATGTAGGAGCCTCCTGAGAAGGGACTTGCCGAATAAAATAGTCTTCCATAAACATAGGAAGTGGTCTTTAATCATTAACCCTGCAGGTGCCCTACTATACATAATACTGAAGCAAGTTGGCTTTCATATTGAAATCCTCTCCCATTTGTTTTCTATTGACTCTTCTGACTAACCCGTGCATGACAAAAACAAACATGTTCCTCTGATATGAATTGTTTTTTTGAGAGGACAAGTCATCTTACAAGTGTGTTCAATAGTGTCTCTTCATAATTTCAATTAATTTTAACTTTGTCTTGTGTTTTTCCACCAGGCCAAGCTTTAAGATCAGGGTCACATCAATCAGGGTTAAGATCAGGCTTGAGTGAATCAGTAATGAGTGAGCTATCAGGACACATTATGAAAGACTCTGGCTGGATCAATTAAACAAAGAGTATACAGATATAAATGCAATGTGGTGATTTTTGACACTGCATCAACTATTACCTCACTAGTTTATTTTTTAAGCAATAATTTTTGTTCCCTCAGCGCTGTAGTTACATTTTGGGCCACTGCACTCTGAATGTGTCACTCTGTCTGATTGTGTTTCCTTGGGAAAAGAGGTCCCTTGCTGCTCCAGAACAATTATTCCACAGTGCACTCTGTAATTATACTATTATGTAGAATTATTCTCATCATCTGCATGCATCATCAATCATAACTGCACAATTTCTAAATGCGTTTATTGCTACACTAGGCCAAACAAAGACAACAAAAAAGCTATTCACAAGATGTTCCAGTATCCAGTATGTACAATACTTCAGCATACATTTTGAACAATATCAATATACTCTTAATGATTATCAGATGTTTGCCCAATAACCTTGTCTATTATTAGTTGATACAGCGAATTGTGTGATATTAAACAAAGAACAGGTGAATCAAAGCCAAACCAAGACTATTTTCATGACAGTTTATTTTGTATATCCTGCTACTTATTACCTTACTGTACAGTATCTCTATGACAGACCTGTTAATGTATCAATATGATTTTTATCCTGACAACAAACAGTATTAAACAAAATACTTTAACCAGTAAAAGCAAAGCAAACAAACAGGCCAGCATAAGATGGGAGTCACCAGGCCTCCCCTGAAGAACTCCGTTGGAAGGTAATTAAAAGAAGAGTGCGTTATCCATCGCTCCTCATTAATGCATTATGAATTAACCACTTTCAGGGAAGAGGAATAGGGAGGAGGGGACAAGGGAGAAAATCCATGCAGGCCTTAAAGTAATCTCTCTCTGTCAGGTTGGTCCAAACGGGGAGGGTCGGCTCATTACGGCCCCACAGGAGATGAATGGGTCAGTCAGGCAGTGAGGAGAGCCAGGCTGGACCACTGTGTTGACAGACAGATCCACACAAGAGGTGTGTGTGCATGTGGGTGTAAGGCAGTCAACAGACAACGAACAACAGAGCCAAACACTTAGCTATATGTGCTATCTCTGCCAGGGAGCAGGTGTGCAGAAGGAGGTTGCATGCTGGGATACAAGGCAGAGTTAAGACACTAATTTCTAGACTCAACAATCATTGTGATTTAACTTTGACCACATGGAGGGGTGAATGTCACATCTGGCCAGCTGAGGCAATTATCACAGACAGGGACTACTTATAGCTTTAAGAAAATTCTGTTGATCGAATTGATTGCATTTTTATAAAATTACTGAACTGAAATTCATGTGTATCCTACATTGTAATAAAACCTCATAGACCCAAAATAATTAAATGTGTTCCTGCATTTGCCACCAGATGGTGATGTAGTCTTTTGTCTCTTGAGGTAGAGGCAGCTGACACTTCCACTTTATTTTATACTTCACTTATTTATTTTAATTGTGAGGTCATGGAGCTTTCTTGATTAATTTCATTTTATACATCTAAATTTCATATTACATTTCCACCAACCTCAGAGCAGGGACATTTGCCAACATTTGCATACCAATCAAAATTCCCTGATTCTAACACGTTTATTTAATATGTATGTGTTTGTTGGTCTGTGGTTTTATCTCACACATTAGTGGGTTGCTTTTGTATGCTGTCATGTTTACTTCATGTTAGTTTGGCCACTTTTGCATTTTTTAGTCCGATTTCCACAAATCTGAACAAAAAGTGCACAGAAAGTTAATCTCTGAGCAGCACAAGATGTAAATTCATTGATTCAGGGCTTCCAATGAAAGGGTTTGTGGGGTGCTAATATGGGAAGAGGGGTTAGATATGACTATATTAAATTAGATTAGACGATGAACTCTGTGAATAGACCAGCATAATGTGAATTGATATATCTGTTCATCATTTAGAGCAGTATAATGAGACTGTGGGGTTACTTGTTCATTAAAATCTATTGATTCATTTAATAAATTGGATTTAAACAATTACAGTATGTACCACATCACACACATCGAAGCATTTGTGTGTAATCACCAAGGGAAAAGCATTTGTAGCACATGGCGGCGCATGACATACACACACACACACACACACACCCACACACACACCATCTAGCATTTTGCTAACATTTTTCCTTTCCTCTGCTGTCATTTACATTAGAAAAACGCACTGTAGCACCAAGACTCTGGCTAATAGGTTTAGACGTCTTCCTAATTCAAGGACTTTGTAAGACAGCTCATTATTACCAGTGGCTTTTAAATGAAAGTAATACACCTTGAATAGGTCATCAGCATTGTAGGACAACAGTCTGAGCGGCTGCTAAATCAAATGTTATTCATTATGTTCATTATTGTTTTGTTTTTTTGGTCTCTAGTCCTGTGTATGGCGTCATAGACCTTCATCACTATGTCAGCTGTTATTAATTAAAGATAATTGCAGACCAGAGTTTCACACAGAGTCTCTGGTTGTATCATAAGAGTGTATGAACACTGACAGGATGATCATCATCTCTTACACTCAGCTATGTGTTTGACCTTTCTCAATGGCAGTGTGGACACACAATTAGTATCATCTAAATGAATTTGCTATGTCTCTACAAACCAAATTACATCACAGCCTCTTTCCTTCTCTCTCTCTCTTTCGCTCTCCAACTCTTTCTCACTTTTTCCTTTCCTATATCTACATTGTGGTCCTTTTTGTTCTCTGTGTTGTGCAATATATGATTCTCTTTTGTCATTAATACTGTGCTATGGAATAAAGTGCTAAAGAATAAACCCAACACCTCAACACCTCTGGACTAAATATGTCAGTATCTTTGAGTGCTTGAGTTGGTGTTACCACACTGTCTGTCTGTGCTGCTTGTATGAAGCAGCGGATCGAATTGGTTGATTAGCTTTTACTGCCAGAGTATCTGTCCATCTGCTCTGAACTCTTGGTTTAGAAAGACAGATCACAAAAACATTTCCATGATTTCTCTATTGCTCATGCCAACAACCAGTACAGGGAATCAGAAGTTGGCAATTTAACTGATTTATGCAGAAGCCACAAGACAGAGCAGGAGATCATAGGCAACATGAGGTACAGCTGGCTCCATGTTCAACAGTACAGAAGGTAGTCTACGCCCTGTGAGGCAATCCAATCACGATACACAATGGGAATTAACAACAATTTAATCCAACACTAGAGCTTTCAGAAAACGGGGTCTACAGGTATTAGACCTGTACCTCACAGGGGACTGAAGTGGCAACTTACACCAGTCACAAGCCAGCTTCTCTAAAATGTAGGCCACTGCTGCCTGTGATCCCTCACTGGCTTCCCATTCACAAACACTGCAAGATGCTGGTCCAGAGGCTTGACCAGGCTGCTGTTGGGAACTGTATCCAGGTCATTGCAAGGTATCAGCCCATATGTGACTTTATTATATCATTACAGGGGCAATCCCCATTAATCTACAGATAAAGTATTAATGGACAGATGCTCAAAGACATTCACATATAACATTAAGTTATTTTTTTTTATCAGATGTGAAATATGTTCAGTCTAAAAAGTTCACACGTGCTTTTTTTTGGTTAGGGATTCTAGATTTTTTTATTTTATGTTAGCTTAATTTTTCATGAATAAAGTGCCACCATGATGTAATAACCATCACACGATGCAATGGGCTAACTAAGAATCATCATGCTGCGCAACAATTTTATGAAATTTGGCAGGTTTACATTATGACTTTTAATGAGATTTCTTATTATGCGCAGTTATTATTAGTCCCTACACAGCCAAGCATATTTAAGTGTCCTAATGCCGGTAAGACTGACAGGGTTTCACACATGATTAAATTGACTGTAGAACGCACGGCTCAGTGTTTTTCAGTGACCCTCTGATGTAGGCCTGCCTGTCTGTCTGTGCTGCTATAAAAGCTGCCTCCTCTCAGTCAGCGCCGTTATTTCCCCTCTGCTTCAGGAAACACTTCACTCAGAGACGCACTTCAGTATGTCGGTGGCTCTACGCACACAGCTGTTCCTCTTCCTCATCTCCCTCTCATCAAGGATGGGGCTCAGTCGCTACATTGAGGTGAGACTTTTGATCATTAATCAATAATTCCACATTGCTTCACTTTATGTCAGACAAGTTAAAGTGAGGTCTATAAAGTTTCTCCGTGTACAGCTGGAACCTAGAAATTGACGTTTATTTCTATCATGTTTTTTTTTAATTCAGGACAACGAAGCTTCAGATGGATTATATTCTCTGCTCAGTTTGGACCAGAAAAGAGAATCAGAGGATTTTATTTTCCGTCGACCTCTCAGTAAGTGCAGCAGTAAACAATGGCTTTATTCAGTATCTGATTATGCTTAACATTGTTTACCGACTTAGCAAACAACAAATAAACCCTTTAATTAAAAGTGATGAATTGAAAGCATTCAGCAGAGAGATGTTCATTGCAGCTCTAGTGTCCAGGCATGTAGAACATATTTAATACTCTATCTACCAATCAGTCAACTAATCACTGAATAAATCCATGACTACATCTTTATTGCACATAATACTGCACCTGCATTGACTATAGGACATACTTAGTTTCATATTTCCCAAAGATGCACACAGCAAAATGTTAAAATGTCAGAAATGATCACAGTATTGATGTTTCGTGTAAGTCCACTTCTCTCAGAATGAATTAACACTTTAAAATAATTTAGGCACAAACTCCCCATAGCCACATCATCTCTACTGTATGAGTCGAAAAAGCAACTCTCCAGTCAACACTTGTTAATTAAACACTGGAAGACTTGTTATATTAGACCATAAAGCTGATTACCATCATACTTTGAGTTCATGACCATTTTTTATATCCCATTAAAGCCTCTGTGTTTGCTTGTGTTCAGGAACAGAGTGAAAAAGTGTTTTGTGAATCCCTTGTCTGTCATTATGAATAAAGAACGTGCGTGTGATTTGTAGGATGTTTGGACATGCTGGCCACTGATGGCTACTTCACCTTCGTGGCGTCTCAGCCTCAACTGGCCTGTGCTGCTTTCATCATCGCTGAGCCCAGTGAGGTCATCAGTCTGGAGCTGTCTGACGTCAATATTGACTGCAGCGCCGGAGACTTCATCAAGGTTGGCTCCACTCATCAAAAACAACACCCACACATCCCCAACCCCTCCGTGAGAGGAAGACAGGAAGTTCGGGGCTTTGCCATTTAAACTCTGAATTCTATTTCATCTGCTTCTGTTTGATTAAAATCCAAAAAGGGTTAAGGCAGCGTTTAAGGGCCAAACACCACACTGGATCCTCTCTGCATTGGTCACATTACCCAGAGCAAGTGTGGGAAGAGGAGGCTTTAGTTCTGAAGCCAAGCTTGCCAGTTACATGGCAGTTTCAGTCCTTGTGGGCCAAAGTGGTAAAAGGCACTGCAGAAAGAAAGACTGCTTAACTTTATGATAACGACTGGGTTTGCAGGGTGGTCAAGGTGTCATCTGGAAACCGAAACAGATGTTGTATGTGACCTGCACAGTTTCTTTTATTAGGAGAAAGATGCTTAAAACACCCAAACAGCACACTGCTTTGTTTTTCTGAATAAATGAATAATAAATAAATAAATTTACTGAATATTTATAGAACAAAATTCATGTTGGATTATGGTTGTAATTCAATATGATTCACAACACAGAACACAGCAGTGTAGATGGTGCGGCAAATCATATTGGACAAATAGCATTAGAAAATACACATTGCATAAAGTAATGTTGCCTTATTTATCTTTATCTTAATTAGCTATTACATATTTGTTATTCAAAGACAGTTATTGATCAACTCAGTCATTATACATGTACAACTGATGTACTCCGTCTATATTCTATTTCAAGTCAGCTACTATATATTCATCCTTTGGAAATGTAGTTTTATTTAAAATTTAGCTTAACAAATTTTCTTCTCTAACATGTTTACATCTGACTGTATGTATATAGGAAAAGTCTTTGCAACGTTTTTACCAGTCTTCCTACACAAAACTGATAGATTGTCATACTTTTGTCATAGTTCACTCCAGATTGTTTATTGCACAGAAAGTGGAATAAATAATCTACATCTTTGGCTTTATGTGCTCAAAACTTTCTATTGAATATATTTTCTTGTGAAAAACCTGGCAAAGTTTATATTTGCTCAAAATCATTTATATTTCCTCTACAGGTGTTTGACGGATGGGTTCTGAAGGGAGAGAAGTTCCCCAGCAGGCAGGACCACCAGCTCCCTCTACACCAGCGCTACACAGACTACTGCTCCTCCACAGCACCGGGAGCCACCAGCCGCTCCTCTCAGAACGTCGCCATGATCTTCTTCCGCATTCACAGCCCCGACAGCGGATTCACCCTTGCTGTCAAAAAGCTACACAACCCATTCCGTGAGACCTGCTTCATGTCCTTGAAGTCACTTGAGGGATAAAAAGTCTAAAATCAAAATAAACCGAAACAACATCCATGCAAATAAAACTAAATTGTAGGCAAAAAACGGACAGAAGAAGAAAAAAAATGTTAACAAGGACCCAGGCCAGGCATCTAAATTAGATTTGTGTTTTTTATTTCCAAATTGGTGTTTTAAATTAGGTCTAGACTTTATGGTACTTGCTTGTGTGCATGCATGTGTGTTCTTCCTGGTCATTTGCGCTTGGTCGAGCATTAATCAAGGCCGAGAGCGACAGGAAGAGATTGAATGAGAGGGATGCACCTGTTTTCCAGCTGCTTGACAAACACGGTGTTAACACTGTGTCAAGCAACATAACAATCACCAAGACAAAGACGGACAAAGAAAGAGCACTGACACAAAAAAGAGGAGTTTGAATGGATTATCTATAGGGAAACAGCATAAATCTCAGGCCAATGTGTGAGGTTTTACTGACCACAAACTGGCCCTTTATTTCATCTGATCACCAGTGTCTGCTGTGTCACAAGATGGCTCCGATTGGGTTAAACCGGCTATAAAATAGCATTCATATCTCTGTACATGCAATGATGTGCTATACCTATAATACATACATTAGCAACAGTAAATCTGTTATGTACCTCAATATGAAGGTAGACCCTTCTTGGCCAATAAATAACAAAAAATGCAGTAATGCCACGATGAGGGACACTAATATGTTTTATAAAAGTATAAAAGCTGATTTTATTTTTTTACTCATTCTGTTCTTTTGTCAATATGACTGTTTAGGTTCTAAAAGATACACATACACAAAAGAGTAAAGACATTAATCTACTCAAATCTTGCACTTGCAGAACAAATAACACTCCATATTATTTATTCTAACAATCTCTCCTCAGCTTTGATTGGCACGGCTCCTTCACCACGAAAATGTCTCTAAATGAACAACATGGCCACAGGAGTAAAGTGTTCCGACTCCTGTTGGTGTCTGTCTAGTCTACCATACTGTTATCAATTCAAATTTCATTATTTTCTTATCTTTGTCATCAGAACTGGTATTGGATTTTCATGCTCAGCCCTAATTGTGTCCCCTCCCCGCAGTCAGCCTTGATTATGTCCAATTTGTGACATGAGGTGTCAGTAATGAGTTTCTCTGGTGATGGGGGAACTGTTAATTCGAAACCTCTCCTCCTGTGTGTGTGTGTGTGTGTGTGTGTGTGTATGTGTAAAGCCTGCAACATCATGTCTCAGAGTCCAGAGGGCAGTTTCACCATGGTGATTCCACACCAGCGCAGGAACTGCAGTTTCTCCATCATCTACCCTGTGGAGATCCGACTGACCGAACTCAGCCTGGGGCAGGCCAAAAGCAATGAGCTCAGCCCACAGGTGAGACACACACACACACACACACACACACACAAAGACAGACAAACATCAAGTTATTTAACTTACTACTGAAAGCTTACAGAATTGTGGTTCTTTAAAGAGACAGTGGCCTCTACTCTAACCATGCCAGTGCCAAATGTCATGATGCATGTATTTGTCTGTGTACCAGCCATTGTAATAAAATGAGCCTTTATGTCATTACATCTTGACATAATCCTATTAAAAAATTTCAGTTCACCATTAAGATCCACCAGCCTCCGGTCAAAACTAATCCCATTTACCTACACATGAACTCTAATCGGAGGGGGAGTAGCCTGATTTCAGACCTCTTATTCTGCAGTTCACATAAGTCTGGTCCTGTGCTGACTGATGGCTGTTTCTAATCAGAGATTAGTAGGCATGATTAGAAGTCTGTTACTAAAGTGAAACAATATGACAGTTCAGTCTGATGATCAGACTATAGGTCTAGTATCATCTGGATCGTTATTATTTATCTACTTTTTTTTATTATGTTGGTGGTTTACATTATTTTAACATTTCTGCAATACTGTTTGCACTTTAAATATTTTCATAAAAACTCAGAAAGTAGGGGTTAAGTGACTTTATAGTGAGCCATTTATATAATGAACATTTTGAATATTTAAATTTTATTTATTGCTGTAAGATTTATCTATATTTTTTGACATATGCTTATTTGTATTCTTGCCAAGAGTTTGAGTCTCCTGTCTGTCCCTTAGCCTGGATCTGTCTGTATGTAATGTAGCAAAAGAAATTCTAAAAACATGTTATATCTCTTTCGTTTAATCTGCATAAATACTGAGGTGTAAAAATGACAATCTCTACTTTTGAACAGAGCTAGCCTAGCTGTTCCCAGTCTTTATGCTAATATAAGCTAAGCTAACTGTCTTCTGGCTCCAGCTATATATTTATACTATATTTTATATGTCACCATACCGAGTTGTATCAATCTTCTAATGTAACTCTTGACAAGAAAGCAATAAGCATATTTGCCCTATTTTGACCTTATCCATATTGTATTTGCCATGCGTGGATACCGTAGAAACTGCAAAACATGGGCAGTGAACTTCTAAAAATATTGTTATTGTAAATAATCCAGGATTTTTGAGAGTTGTCCAAGACCACTGTTCTGTTTGGCAAATAGTTTGCAGACCTGCACTGGTGTTTTGAGTGATTCTGTTGTCAGCAGTTGTTCTACTCTAAGAGGTGCAACAAAGTCTAATTAGACTTTCTTGGCAAAAGGTCTAATTATGCTAATTAAGTGAAAACACCTGTGTGAGTGAACAAAAGCTATGTAGGGGCTTCAATCAGCTACTCTTATGAGCAAAACCGAGCATTAATCATCATAATTAGTGCATTTTTAATCCCTCTTATTGAATATTCTATAGAGAAGTTTCCTATGTATAATGTGATGAAATAAGTTTATTGTAGTTTTGTAGTAAAGATAAGTAGTAAGAATATATAAAATTACAATGTGCTCATATTAAAAAATATAGATCAACCTACAGAAAAATGATCACCTTAATCTGCAGCTCCGCTCAGCTTTACGGAGCTTTATTGGGAGTTTCAGCTCATTTTTTACAGATTTGGTTCACTCTCCGCTCTCTCTTATATGGTGTAATTTTCAGTGAAAAAGTGAAAACCAACTGTACACTACCTGCTCAGCGCGAAATAGACACAGTTAGTGACTAGCTGGGGAACATAGCAGCTTTAGCAGCTAAAGAGACAAATATTTCTCTTATGAGTTAGTAGAGACCAAAACAAAGCTAATAGAGAGTGAATATGGGATGTACATTTATCAGGTGGACACAAACACAACTCCATATGAATGATATTATTGCTCCATAACTGCTGGATGTGTAAATAAGCAACTGTTTGCTAACAAGTTTACCGTTTCTTTTTGCTCTGCCCCCTTCAAACACATTACCAAATACCATCTAAGAATACAAAAAGTTACAACAACAAGAGGAAATAATAATAAACATACAAAGCTGCAACATGTAACGTAAATCTAAGAATCACATGTGAACAGAATATTATATAAACATTTCAAGCATTGAAATGTAATTAATATATACTTAATGGTTGGAAAATACAGCTCCAAAAACATTCAGTAATAGACACCACATGAAGTCCAAATCTCTTTAAGTTAGAGAAGGACAGAAATGGTGTAAATCATGTTTATAAAAAGACTGAACATAACAAAACGAGTCCTGAAGATGTTGGCAGCTCGTCTGACAGCGGCTGCCAGACTGCTGACATTATGATAAACTGTAAGTCCTGCATTTGCTGGGCCAAATACAATAACCTGACATTTCTACTCAAAAGTTGAGGAAAGTTGTAAGTGTTACAATTTCAAAGATGAAATTGTACAGGCAAATACAGCTGCATGTAATTGTATTTTATTTAAAACGTATGTGATAAAAGAGGAGCATAGATGATAAATATGATGAAACTCGAGGTACCCTTTAGCCTTAGGGTAAAAAGCAAGATTCTGAACAACAGAATATCAGACTACTGTCTATACAATAAAACTGTGTCTATAATTATTATGCTAATAAATACTACCATTAACAGACAGTATGCAGACCAAGCTGGAAATTAAAGATACCCTGTGGAGTTTCCTTTCAGTATTTCTCACCAGCACATTGAGACCTGACACATTTTATAGGGCTGTCCCCGACTCAAGATTTTCCATCAACTAGTAGTTGTTAGTTCAAGCCATTAGTCGAATAATCGCCGAACATTTACAGCCGCCTTTTAAATGATAACGGCAAAAGTGGTAATGATTCTGAATGTGTCGGAACAACCAGCAAGGTTATAATGCGTTTTCTTCCTTACTAAACAGTTGTTACGTTGATTTTGTTAATTCTTTGTAACCAGCATCTTAGCTCTGGCTTTTCATGTTGGCTAACACTCCTTTTCCCTTCCCTTTTTTTGCTTTGCATAGTTATATATTATTTTGCCGCATTACAGCCACCAACTGATTGATCAGTGGAATAATGTAACATAACGTCCTTGTATGTTATGGCTTATATGCGACACCAACCTCTCTAGCCAGCAGGAGTATGTGTTGCGTCACATGTGCGTCCTTGTGCATTTGCTATTAGATGCGACATTCAAACCAAAAGGGGATTTGATTGTCAGATGTTGCTCCACAGTGCCACATGTTCAAAACCTCCACAGCACTTCAGCACTATAATATTTTGTTGTTATTTTTTTTACAGAGGCAGGTGTGGTCGGGCTGTTCGGGGTCAGGTGACTATGTGGAGCTGCTAGGGGGGAATGGGGTGGACACCTCTAAGATGTTCCCTGTGGCTGACCTGTGTTTCTCCCTCAGTGGGCTCGGTGAGTCTGAGCTCCTCTAGTTTACCTCCACTGTGAATCTGTGATTTTTAACAGCAGGTTTCCATTAGAACAGTGACAATTTGTATTGGACAAGGACTATACTAATGCTATGCTGTGCTATGCTATGCTATGCTAAACTCACCATTTTTTAGTTTGATGGATTACAGTGAATTTTTAAACACAGTTTGGACTGAAAACCTTGTGTATTGAAAAAAAAGCATTTAAACTAAATTCCAGCATATTATGGTCCCACACATCAAAACACTGTTCAGCACAGTGTTAAATCAGCAGGGTCACGGTGAGGACAGATCAGAATATGCTTTTAATAATAGAAATTCTGACAGATGCTGCTGCAGATGAGTCCTTCAAAATAAGAACATCGCACATGGTGAAATCACTCAAATCAATCAACATATGTAATACATTTTACAACTTGATTTTCACCTAATTTCAGTATTACGAAAATAAACACAAATAAATTCCCATAATTTCTGATCGTTTGTGGTAGTGGTCCTACACATTTTGAATTGTAATATGCTATACCACACATCTTTACTGTACTATGTCATACTGTCTTTATAGATTTACCACAATCTGGGTGGATTGGTGCAATTCAAAACGCTTCACACACAGAACAAAGACACATACACTTGTCATAACCAGGCTAAGAAGGGCTGGCTAGAGAACAAGAATGCTCTGTATGTGCTCCAGTATAAAGCATCTGTTTTTCTCCTTGTCCCTTCAGCCCAGATGAAGATTGGTTGTGATAACTCGGTGGTGAGGCTGGTGTCCAGTGGGAACTATATCAACCGTGTTTCCTTCCAGTACCGACTATTGGAACACCGTGAGCTCCCCAAGACCCGAGAGAACAGTCTGGATAACTTCTGCGCTGTGGAATAAGATCACACACAGACACACAATCATCCATCTCTCTGTAAATACACCAATTTGACAAATGACGTCAATAAATATTTTGTATTGTTTTTGCCAAATATTTTATTTAGTGTCCGGATTATGTTAGCTTCGATCCTAGTGTATTTATTTGAGGAATTTTTAATTCATCTCAAATTTATGGATGATGGTGGATTTAATTGTTTTCTTTTTAGTCATTTGTCAGGAAAATCTGTGATACATTATATTTCTTGGCAAAAGCATTGATTTCAAACCTTCCCTCTGTTGTTCTAATATCAGTTTATTCCTCCATCTCCTGTTCTTTGGGAGGTTTTACATTGCTGCTGTCTCTTCTGTTTATATTGCCTTGACAATTTGAAAATAAATATGACTTGCATGATGAAGCATTTTTAATGTTCTGCTTTTTTGAGTCACTCTGTTTTTACGAGAATTATTCCAATTCATTACAGAACTGCATGTTCACTTGGTGTTTGTTTTACTAGGATGCTTCTGCAGGATCCATCCATTTTACCCACAACCACATAATGTTCTTGAGATCTGAAAACATGGGAATCTTCTTTAGTCTAGTCCAGCACTAAATACAATAGATGATAGTGTGAAACTGGGTTATTCATGTTTATTTAAGAGACAGAAGATTTATTTATTAAACCATAGGACATTTATGTAGCCATGAGTTGTCTTGAGCAATGGCGCTGGTTTTAATTAGTGCGTCTGTTGAGGGAGCAGAGATTGGTTGGTCAAGTTGGTCAAGAGATTTAAAGTCTTGCTTTTTTTAAACTATTGACACCACTTTGGTATCTCAGCAACTATTGGGTGGATTGCCATCAAATTTTGTGCAGACATTCATGGTACGCAGAAGGGATGATTTTGGTGGTGGTCCTCCTCCTCTGACTTTTCATCTAGTGCAACCATGAGGTGGACATATGTTGTTTTAAGTAAAATATCTCCATAACTACTGGATGGATTGCTATGCTATTTGGTACAGATATTCAGGATTGGGTCAGATTACTTTGAAATGTAGTCAGTTTTGGATGATTATCATTACTTATTTTTTTATAATCTGATTACGTAATCCCGATTTCCATTAGCCTCAACTGTACTTTGTGTTAAATTCTAATTAACAAATGTTAGCATACATTATACATGGTTAATAGCAGCATGTTAGCATTGTCATGGTGAGCATGTTAGCATGCTAATATTTGCATTTAACTCAAGCACCACTGTGCTTAAGACTCACATAACTGCTAGCATAGCTATGGACTCCTAATCTTGTTTAAATTGCAGGCTTTTGCTGTCCTATATCAATGGTGCACGGTTTTGATACATCATTTGAAAATAATATGATAAATGCTGTGCTGCTATTTGGACATTGAATGGATGACCTTGCCAATGAAGAGTTTGTTTCTGTGACAACACAGAAATGTTAATATTCATGCACAGACACATGCACATACACCTTAAACCAAGACTCCCTGAAAAATTAAGTCTAATTTTAAATCAAATGCTTGCAGTGTAGTCAGAGAAGATTCCATTTACATATACCCTGCATATACATGTGTGTATATGTACAATGTAAATGTGTATGTGTAATCCAATGTATTAAAAAATGTCCTTGGCAATCAGTATTAAGCAATGACGCATGCATGTCTCTCATTTTTTGTAATCCAATCTGTTCCAGAGACAAACTCTGAAATAGCTCTCGTAGTGGTTGGTCATTGCTCAAAATCATAATTAAAAAAGGCTTAATACTGAGAGCACATAAAACGCCACAATTTTCTAAAACTGTGAGAATACAGGTTTGCTATTGACCCCTCTTCATCACTGACTGTTGAGCTCTAATCTTTTACATACTGTACAGTTGTGGATCCTCAGCCTGAATGAATGTGCAGCTCTTAATGGGATTATCCCACAAGCCTCAGTGCTCTTATTCCCCTCGGCATCCTTCTAACTGGCTCGCTTTTGATCTTCTCCTTACTTGGAATTAATCTCAAACCTGCTCAACCATGATGATTCAATTAACCAGCGGATGTCTTTTTTCGCTCTGTGTATTGCAATTTTCAGTCTTCATTAGAGAATGAAACACACTTTGGATGCCATCGAAAGGGATAAAGTCTGATTATTTGTTTCTGGCACTGGGCACAGCAGTCTTGAATACTCTGTAATGTATTTATAGTGGTCTGTGATGGTGGATTTGAAATGAGTTTGTCACTTGTCGGGCCAAACGGGTCACAAGTCCTTGTGGATGAGATGGGACCCAGTACAGAAAGAGACATGCTTGCTTTATTAATAACATTGAAATGAGTGAAATAGGAAATGATGTTTATTTAAGATATTATTCACACTAGACTGAAATCTGTTACTGCTGTTCTATGTCATTATTTTATTATTCATTATTTCTTTCCAAAGAGCTTTTCTCCATCAGTATATTTTCTATGATAGTTTGTTTTGGCCTTTTATGCTTTAGGTTTCACTTAGTAACATTAAACATGTTTCATGAGGGAATCATCAATCAGACTTCACGAGGTCTGACTCTGGGGGTATAATTCTTGATTCTTTTGAATCAAAATCAGAATCAGAGTTTATTACATACAATGAATTTGTCTTCGTATATTGGTGCATGACAATAAACATAGTATGAGAAAAATATAAATAAAGATGAAAGCAAGTACTGCATCTAAAATTGACAATAACAGAATAACAAAAGACAATCAGTTGTTATTTTAAATGAAAGAACTTAGACTTTGTGCAGGTATGTGCAAAATATTGTCCGGGGAATGTGAAATGAAGAATAAACAATAAAGAATGTTTTTTAGTGTCCAAGATTAGATTAGTTAACTTTACTATGTATGTTAAACATAACTGACTCCCTCCCCTATAGTCAAGGCTAATATCAAACTAACATCTACTGCACAAAGGTTTCAGCTTCATAACTAATTTGTTCCTCAACATTTGTATTATGATGGCCGCACTGATAGCTCACCTGGTAGAGCTGGAGCCCTATGCACCAAGGCCCCACTGCAGCGGCCCAGGGTTTGAGTCCGATCTGTGACCCTTTGCAACGTGTCATCCCCTCTTTCTCTGCCCCTTTTCCTTTCACTCTTCAGCTGTCACTATCCATTAAATAAAATAAAAAATAAAAAACATTTGCAACGTGATCACAAAGTTGTTACTGAATAGTATTGTCATTGTCACATGTATGTGACCTGCCATGTTCTCACAGTGAAGTGGCATGTATGAATCCAGATGTTGTTATTGTTCAAACTTCAGGCTTTTTACAACCAGGATCATGTTTTCATAGTCATCATTTTTTTGGTTAAGATAACCTTCTACATGCCAACTTAAGCCATGGACTACTTAATATGAACCATGTCTGTAATGAATTCAAACTAAAATATCAGGGACAAAACAACTGTGATCTGGGTTGATACTTGAAATGATTGCAAATAAAAGTGGATCTTTAAACATTTCAGTTCAATTCAGTTCAATCTGGTGATGTTTTTGCCTGTTTAGGATCATTGCTATACATACATTAGATGATTGAGTGAGATCTATTTACAATTACTGCCCTTTGGCTGTTGCTGCATGCATGACTAGATCATCTGCTTTTAGCATAACATCAGTATAATTCATCAAGAAACGGTAATTATGGAAGAAAAAAGTACCCTATCCATATATTTGGTATAACATCTGGTGTTGGCAAACATACAGCAGATCAAATTTAATATTCTATATAATAATCCAGTAAATCAAAAATAACATGGTTGTGAGGATTAATATGTAAGAACAGCCAGACCAATCAAGCAGCATGATCCTTTTACCTGACAGCTTGGCTTATGTTGGAAGTTTGTGGGACAGGCAGCAAATAAACCCCCACTGATATGCAAGAGTATATGTTTTACGTGCCTGATGGAAAGAGTATAAATCAACTTTACTTCACTGCGAGATACATGTAGGTAATAATAATTTACATCCATAAATGGACACTCATTGATGAAAACACACACTTGTCCATTGTTTAATGTATGTAGCTCTGTGGTTCTCTGTACATCTTAAAGAGCATTTAATACGTCTATTTCACAAGTTAACACGAGCAAATGACCCAGAGCAAACACATCACAACGTATTACAAACAGCGAGTTATGCACAGACTTATATTTGATTTACTGTAATGTATCAGAGTCTGTTAATTACAGTCTTTAAAAATGTAGTTGTACCTATATGCACTCTCAATAAGTTGTACTGCATCTGTCCAGAGTCATCTGGGATAATAAGCAATTTCTCTCATTTTTCATTTTGATACTAGTCTGGTAATTTACAATATGATCATCAAGCTAAATTTACAGTAACTGAGAGTGGAGGTCCTGTGTGCAATAGCTCTTTTTTGTATTGACATGACTGATATAGAAAATATTGTTTTATGTGTGTTTTAGTGTGATTATGTTTGAAAGAATAACTTAATTGATCATTTTAGAATGATACAAAGTCCATTTGTGATGATTAAAGAATTTAATATTATATTTTATTAAATGTATTATTATAACCACAAACATCAGAGAATGACCTTCTCGATTGCTGTGAACTGTGATGAATACAGTTTACACACAGGGGAGTTGTTGCATAATGGTTAAACCCCAGTTGATTTGTTTTACCTTTTATTTTGCAGACCACATTACCTCAAGAGCAACTGAACAAAGGAGTGTATGTTTATTTATATGCAGTCACTGTGTAATAAACCACTTTGAATAGAGATCAGAGCTGATAATCAGCTGGCTGTAGTCTTGATCTGCTCTTTCAGAAGTGCAAACAAGGTCAATTGGTAATTTCTTGGTTATGACACTTTAAAAGATGTTCATTAATTATACAGTTGCAATATAATTACTCCAGTAAATCAAACTTTGACCCGTGGCTGCCATAGGATTGTAAACTTTAACAAATTAATCTGCCGCTTTTAATGTAGCATTTTCTTACTTTACCTCAGTCATACCTGTTATTTTGTACTCAACTAGATTATGATTATATTACATTTCCCTTTTTTCACATGCAAAACAAAATACACAATACCTAATCCTAACACTTACATGAAAACACTGATTACATAATAACATATGAATAATGGAAGACTCTCAAGAGGATTTTTTTTTCAGATTGAGTACTTTTAACTTGTTTTTAATGGCACATTTTATGCAACATTTGTTAACTTCTGACAACCAAAAACTGACACACACACACAAATAGTTTTGGAGTTGACTGGTTACAGGATACATATTTTATTTATCCACCCTAGAGTTTGTGTACCAACTTGAGATTTCTCCTATACTGCCCTCTACTGCCTGGTTTCATTATTTACACACAGTATTGTGCATGGTATCCTTTCCATTTGAAGTTGTTATTTCCTCCTTCCTAAAATATATCTTATATAAATAAGCTAGCTACAGTTTTCAAGTATGAATGAAGTTATGAATGTATTAGATTTTTTTTAAAGAACAAAAAAGACTTGCATTGTATGCAGTCTGAAGAGAAAACTGTTGGCAAAGCTGTTGTTTAAATATGAGCAAACATTGGAAAATTGTCATCAGTGTTTTCAAAGAAATTGGTATTTATTTTGTAACACCAGTTTATATTTGGTACATGCTGTATGTATAAATATTCCAAAATATACAGTATCTGTTAAATGTGGAAATGAGTAAAAAATCAGAGAACTTTTTTATTATTATTAAACTTTATTATTATTCAGAATAATAACAGATATACAGTCCAAAAAGCTACATTTCTTCAGTAGTTTACTAGGATTTTAGATTTCAAAGGTTTTCCTCAAGTAAGGAAATATTTCAGAGATCACCACTGCCTCAAAAGATTATGCTTTTACCACCTCTGAACACTCAAAGCGCCACAGCAGATTCCAGTTTTTACAGCATGAGAAATTAGGACATTAAGCTTCAAATTAGGAGTGTAATGATGGCTAAGGGCCCTAGAAGGAGAGGGACAAAGACTCCAGTGTGTTTTGCTCCATTACACAGGTCTCCAGCACAACATCTGACACCATCAGAATAAACATTATTGCACATATCACTTCTCATGCATTGTTTGGTGATCATATTTTCAGCAACTGCAACAGAAAAAGGTCCATTAAATAAGTTACAATTTGTAATAGCAGTAACAGAATTTCAGACCATGTTGTTCATAAGGCTAAGCAAAGATCACACTATATAGAACATATAACATTAAAGCCACATGAGGTAGTAAATTCAACTTACCAATGGTGGTGGAACAGCGGTCGTAATGGTCAGCACAGGACCATACCTGATTACAGGCGCCAGGGTTTGCACCCCAGCAGGTGAAACACTTTAACCCACACACTGCAGAAAAAGGAGAATGCAAAATGTTCACATAATTCGACAAAAATCATTTCTGCTTTAATTTCTGTGCTGATTGAGATAGGCATCTTTGCTCTTACCTGCTGGTAGCAACATACAGATGAACACCAAAGAAACACACGGCCTCATTTTGACTCTTCAAGTGAAAGCTTGTCAGAGCTCTTATGTCAAATGAACATTACCAACTCTCTTGTATGTTTTATAGCCTCACCACATTGGTTTTGTTCCAAAATACAAATAATATTTGTTTATACATTTGTTTCCAATTGGGGAGTGTCCACCAGCCATTACCATGTATAATGCTCATTTATTATACTTGTTCATGGCTGTTTACAGTGCCATCTATTCATCACTAATCCCCTTTCCTAAAGAATTCCAGTGTCAATACGGTGTTAAGAACGGCATATTTGTCCTTGTATTTGTGCAGGTAATTTAACCGAAACACTTCTGAGAGACTGAAGTTGCCCCACCTGAAGATGTCAATGTGTAACTAATCAGTATTTATACATCCAAAAAGAGCTGCAGTGACCTGGCAGAATATTCATACCACAGATGTATAAATTGCCTGGTGAGGGCTTCCTTGAAGTACTGCATACATGCTGATGATACACTTTAAGTGGTTTAAAATCCCAGTTAAATACCAACATTGGTTCTCTGTGAAGAGTGATCTGACTATTCACTATCCCTGCTCAGAAAATCCAAATTTAGTGTCCTCCTTCAGAATGTAATAATTGCAGCATTAACGCTTTGCTAACACACACTCATACACACACACTTTCTGAGCTCTTTAGTGTAGATCTCTAATAGCATTAATAGGTCTACGTCATTAATCTGCTGCCAGCAAAGGAGGAGCAACTCAGAAAGACTCTCTGAGTAGCAGGATTTAAAAGGACCATTCACCCAAATAATTAGAACACTAATTTCTCATGGCAGGATGCCTTTATTTATAAAGTATAATCCCCACTACTCCTTGTCTAAGCATGTAAAATGAGATAAAAGTGGCTAAGTTATAGTGTTAAGCAGCCACCTCTGTTTGGCTTGTCTGGTGTCTGTCAGTAATGAGCTTGGCCTGTTACCCCTGGATTAAAGGCCTTGTACAGAAGGCAGGTGAGGTCTGAATGTCAGGTTAACCACCAGCTGCTGAGGAGTAATTCATCCCTTGGGCACATTTTTTTTTTTATTCCTGATGGTATTTTCTTTTTCTCTTTGAGAGTTACTAGACAGATAAACAATCTTATCATCAGAATAATATGAACCTATTTTCTGCAGCAACTTTTATTCAGTGTTAGTTATTGAGTTATAATGCAGGACAAGCAAAGGTTCAGCACTTCATTGCAAAGGTCGTGACATGATTGTCCAATATAGCTCCATCTTATTAAGTCTGGCAGTCGGCCATGCCCTGATAACAACATCTCTGTCTGAGCCAAAGAAGGAACTAGGAGAGCAGTGGGAGGTCAAGAAGTGGTGTGAGTGTGTCCTGTACTTTGTGTGCACTTGAGTTGTGCTTTCTTTCCTGTTTGTAGCTCTTCTTTATTATCTTGTTTTGTATTTGTTTACCAGTAATATGGATAGCTAATACTTTCTAATCTAATCTAACATTTTGTTTATCACATTTCAGTGTGCTTTTAAGGAAAATGAACATGGCTTGGTTGGATTGAATCCACAAGAAGTGACAAAAGAAGTATTTAGATCTTATACTTGAGTCAAAGTAATAATAATACAAGAATGTAAAAATACTCTATTACAAGTAAATGCACTGCATTCACAACCCTACTTAAGAAGAAGTACTGACAGCAAAATGTACAAAGTACTGGTACTCCAGAAAAATGTCCCCTTTGAGTGATATTATATTACTGATACTAAGGCATTAGTGTGGAAGCTGTATTTTGGTATTGTAGCAAGTCAAGGTGGAGCTAATTATTAGGTGGACCATAGATTATTCAAGGGGTAGGAAAAAAGATAAACGTGTTTATTTTTGGACTTTTCGCTAATGTTTGATTTTTTTAATATAAAATATTGGATAATTTGGCCTCAAATTGTAATTTTAATGAAACCATCTGAGAAGTTTTGAGGGAAACTTACAACTTACAGATATCTCAAGCATGATGAAGCACCCCAACTAGACAAAAAGCCCCAAAAAGAAAATAATATTTAACTATGCACTCTGTAGGACTTTTTATGTAACTACTAACTATAGCTGTCAGATGAAGTGGAATAGACAATATTTTGCTCTAAAATGTCGTGCAGTACAAGTATAAAGTAGCATAAACTAGAAATACTCAAGTTAAGAACAAGCACCTCAAAATTCAATTTAAGTATTATAATGGTGTAACTGTACTTAGTTACTTTCCACCACAGGTTTTATAGCTGAAGCAACATCTTCCCTACAATGTTAAGAACTTTTGTTACAGAGTTTTCTGTAATGAAGCAAACAGTGAATATCATATAATATAAATACAAA
>NW_023339718.1:14048993-14054474 GCF_004916995.1 Morone saxatilis
GGGAGATAAAATCCAGTTAAATACCAACATATGGTTCCTCCTGTGAAGAGTGATCTGACTATTCACTATCCCTGCTCAAAAAATCCAATTTAGTGGCCTCCTTCAGAATGTAATAATTGCAGCATTACGCTTTGCTAAACACACACTCATACACACACACTTTCTGAGCTCTTTAGTGTAGTCTCTATGAGCATTAATAGTCTACGTCCATTAATTGCTGCCAGCAAAGGAGGAGCAACTCAAGAAAGACTCTCTGAGATAGCAGGATTTAAAAGGACCGATTCACCCAAATAATTAGAACACTAATTTCTCATGGCAGGATGCCTTTCATTTATAAAGTATAATCCCACTACTCCTTGTCTAAGCATGTAAAATGAGATAAAAAGTGGCTTAAGTTATAGTGTTAAGCAGCCCACCTCTGTTTGGCCTTGTCTGGTGTCTGTCAGTAATGAGCTTGGCCTGTTACCCCTGATTAAAGGCACTTGTACAGAAGGCAGGTGAAGGTCTTGAATGTCAGGTTAACCACCAGCTTGCTGAGGAGTAATTCATCCTTGGGACACATTTTTTTTTTTATTCCTGATGGTATTTTCTTTTTCCTTTGTAGAGTTACTAGACAGATAAACAATCTTATCATCAGAATAATATGAACTATTTTCTGCAGCAACTTTTATTCAGTGTTAGCTTAATTGAGCTTATAATGCAGGACAAGAAAGGTTCAGCAACTTCATTGCAAAGAGTCGTGACATGATTGTCCAATATACTTCCATCTTTATTAAAGTCTGGCAGTCGGCCATGCCCTGATAACAACATCTCTGTCTGAGCCAAGAAGGAACTAGGAGAGCAGTGGGAAGGTCAAGAAGTGGTGTGAGTGTGTCCTGTAACTTTGTGTGCACTTGAGTTGTGCTTTCTTTCCTGTTTTGTAGCTTTCTTTATTATCTTGTTTTGTAATTTTGTTTACCAGTAATATGATGCTAATACTTTCTAATCTAATCTAACATTTTGTTTTATCACATTTCAGGTGCCCTTTTAAGGAAAATGAAACATGGCTTGGTTGGATTGAATCCACAAGAAGTGACAAAAGAAGTATTTAGATCTTATACTTGAGTCAAAGTAATATAATACAAAGAAAAAAAAAAAAAATGTAAAATATCTATTAACAAGTAAATGCACTGCATTAACAACCCCTAACTTAAGAAGAAGTAACTGACACGCAAAATGTACAAGTTACTGGTAACTCAGAAAATGTCCCCCTTTGAGTGATATTATATTACTGATACTAAGGCATCTAGTGTGGAAGCTGTATTTTGGTATTGTAGCAAGTCAAGGTGGAGCTTAATTAATTAGGTGGACCATAAGACTTATTCAAGGGGTAGGAAAAAGATAAACGTGTTTATTTTTGGACTTTTCGCTAATGTTTGATGTTTTTTAATATAAAATATTGGATAATTTGGCTCAAATTGTAATTTTTATAATGAAACCATCTGAGAAGTTTTGAGGGAAACTTACAACTTACTAGATATCTCAAGCATGATGAAAGCACCCAACTAGACAAAAGCCCCAAAAAGAAAATAATATTTAACTATGCACTCTGTAGGACTTTTTATGTAACTACTAACTAAGCTTGTCAGATGAAGCTGGAATAGACAAATATTTTTTGCTCTAAAATGTCGTGCAGTACAAGTATAAAGTGCTAAACTAAAATACTCAGTTAAGAACAGCACCCTCAAAATTCACATTTAAGTACTTATAATGGTGTAACTGTACTTAGTTACTTTCCACCACAGCTGACAAGCTTAGGTTTAAGGTAACTATTCTACCACAGAGGTTGTAACATCACCAAAATGGTAAAACATCTGCCAATAACACTGCTCAGTTCTTCAAGAGAGTTTATTGTGCTTAATATTCATGTACATGTTATGAATTTATTGTGCATGTAAGTCAGTACAGTGCTATACATGCCACGCATATCTTGTAAGACCAACATTTTAGCGACCAGCGGTTGGAGCGCCTGCTCTATATGACGATTCCCAGCAGAGGTGAAGTTCACTTTCTGAACTGAGGGATGGGGGAGGGGATCTTGATGTCCTGCCCCCTCTCCAGCCTCTTCTCACATTCAATTAGGTAGTTTATGCCATCAATCACTAATTGTACCAGCTCCACCTGTGGATACATGGTAATTAGTGTCAAAAATCACATAACCAATATGTACATAATTGTTACAGGTTCAGGTTACATTCAAATCCATGCAAATGATCTACAATGGTCCTTGCAATTACCTAACTCAGTGGTTCTTTAGGAGGTGTCACTGAGGCTCATTCTGAGTGTTTCATTTCATTTTATTAACTCCAGGTGATTTCAATGATTAGTTCCTCTCTTAGGTTGAGGGGTGCAAATAAGTGAAATCAGCTGGTTTCACTAGAATAAAGTGAAAATAGTCTTAAAGCCAGCTTTTGTGCTTTATCTGAAGTAACTTTTTACAATTAACTTTACTCCATTCAACTTTTCATGACTGGATATCAAAAGTGACACCTGAGGAAGACCATTTGTGGTCAAAATGCTTTCATGGCCACAAAGAACAAAAGAAGAATTTTACAAAAAGTATGTATGTTTCTACTTACCTGAAATATCAGTAACTTTATTATTAGTTATACCCGAGTACTTCTACACTGCACTATTTCCATGGAGAACCACTGACCATAACTTAAATTTATATTCTTTGTGATTTGCTGTGTGTTGTCTACTAACTAGAAAACATTGTTCTGGCATTTGGCACCATTGGCAAGTTCAACTAACACCAGGTGACTTCTGCTCTCTGAGTTTAGCCTTTCAGGGAGGACTTTCACTGCTTGGGTTTGATTGGTAGACTCTAACCACAACCATAACCATGACCTTACCCATCTATGACCTTTAACAATCTTTGATTGGTAGTGCCTGTTGGTGGCGGAGGAGCATGAAAGGCTCAGCTCGGTAAACAGAAGTCTTTTAACCTCACCTGACACATCCCTGCCTGGATTATAGATTAAAGAACAGCAGGGGTTTCGGTCATTCACAACCCACACCTGTTGGGATGTCTGCACTCCTCTGTCTGACTCTGTCTCTCTTAGCCTGCTGCTCTTTTCTACTTTGACTTCAGCTGCTGCCTTCCTCCTTAGGTGTTTACCTCTGACTTGCCCAGACGGTCGAGGTTAGAGATGTCAACAGTGTCTCCAGTTGCAGCCGTATCAACACCTCCTGTGCCTCTCTTCTGTAGCCTCAGGTTTTCCAGGATCTTCTTGAAGCGAGGATCCTAGATCATAAACATCACATTAAATATCAGTCTCAATTTCAGACATGAGAACTAACACGAGGAGGAATAGGTGTCCCTGTGTGTGCTGTCATTTACTGCCAGTGTGTTTCCAACATTACCCTGCTGAGGAAGGGCAGGCGAATATGCACACCAGCCCTGAGTCCGGTGCCGAGGTTAGAGGGGCAGGTAAGAATGTAGCCCAAACGCTCATTCCACATGAACTCCCAACCTCTCTCCTGAATCAGATGTTCCACCTGAAAGTTACAAGAAAATACTGTTTATATTTTTAATTCTTGAAACACACATATAAATAACACACAATTTTAGCAGATCGGCCCTGTTTCTTTATTTTTGGTGAGTTAATTCTACTGTGTATTTTGTTATGATAGCCTAGTTTTAATACAGTGTTGTAGGCAATAATCTCAATTACAACACTTAAAACAGACTTCACGGATACATTATTTCAATTTTGGAGGAATGGCGGAGGTTGTTTTAAAAACTGTACCTTTGTGATGCAAGAAGACACACAGATATTTATACCTGCTTAAGACCCTTGCAGAACCTTTCAAACACTCTCTTCATGTTTCCTCCTTTCTCCATGGATATGATCCTTGTGTGGTCCTCCTCATTGATCCAGATTAAAAAGTTCTTCTCGTTGTTGTGCCTGAGACAATCAGGAAGGCAGAAATAAATATGCTGGGTTGACAATGAAATATTTCTATTTCTGTTATTGTCACTCTAAATCCAGTTGTCCCCAGCACAAACCAGTGAATGAATTATGTCCTTCAGCAAACCAAAAGAAAGGCATATCTCTTCAAAAACTATGTTTCTAAACTAAACTGTCTCTAGGCAAAGTATGCAATGACTACCACTTTTTCAGGTTCTCTAGGCCACAAGAACATCAGTACTTCTTCTAGACTGATTTTTCCTAGTCTTACCAGATCCCACGAGCATCAGGCCAATCTCTGGCCATCCCAGCTGACGTGAGCAGAGGTGACACAGGTTTATCAAACAGGAAGTGCTCCTGATTGGCCAGTAAATGGACAGAGGAATCAGGGAGGGGGCATTAGATGGCAACGGTTATTAAAGAAAAAAGTACATAAACCAACCCTTTCTGGGTTTGTGTGTGTGTGTGAGTGTATACTAACATCAATAAGCTGCTGCTGCTCTCTCTCAGACATCTCTCCCAGGCTGTAGTAGCGACCCACCAGGTCTCCCTTCAGGCCAGACAGAGCTGTCACAACAACACGCTCCACTTCACGGCGCTCAGAGCGTGTGCAAGCAGGGGGAAGACTCAGTCCACGGATGCTGCGACCAGTACGGACACGAGACGATAACACGTAGCGTTCATCAAACACTCCTGAGGTGACCTGAGGAGGGGAAAGTATTAGGTCACATAAATGTAGGAGTGGCTATAGGAATTGATGGATGGATAAGATCATGTAAAGGACTGAAGAGAAATGCAAGTATAACCTTGGAAGCATCCAGGTCAGTGGGGTGCTTCATTGTGCGAGGGTCATAGCCATTGTGTCTGTCCTTGATCACAGGGTCAAAGAGCTCAGCAAACACCTGATGGAAAAAAATCAAACACTAAGTGTCCCCAATATGAGGACTGAGGACACAACAACTCACTGCAACAACATAACCTCCAACCTCATAGCTCTCTTCATCTCCAGCCACCATGCCCACAGTCTTGATGAACGGGTGTCCAGGGTTGTCCACCCCGGTCTGGATGCATTGGTCCACGGTCCAGTGGTTGGGGGTTGTCTTGTCCCTCAGGCGTGCATACATGGATGGGGTCAGGGCAGCTGCCATACAGTTGTTGTGCTTCCTCAGGTCAGGGAAATCAGCACTGTAGAAAGTTATCAACAAAGTGTTATGGCCAATGTAGTTTTTTGTATACCTGGCTTCTGTATTTTGGTTCAGGAAGCTTCCAATCAACTAACTCCACTTTTTCCAGTCAGTGACACCTACAAAAGACCCTTCCTCCACCTCCCACACTCTCTCATCTTGTTTGTTCTTTGTTTTCTTCTCATTTACTTTATAAATCTTAAATTTGGTTCTTCCTTCATGTTCACGATAGTAAAATTGTTTTCATAGTCTAGTCTGTAACCCTGCCAAACATTTAGCTTACGTTAATGGTGCTTCAGTAGTATGGAAATATAAGCATAAATTGGGCGGCAGTAGCTCAGTGT
>NW_023339718.1:14054541-14076440 GCF_004916995.1 Morone saxatilis
TTTCACCTCCTGTGCACTGCCGAGGTGCACTTGCTAACGCGCAGCCCCATCACTCCACCATCTCTCTCCCTGATGCATGTCCACAAGTGCATGAAGTGTGTATTTCAGCCTGTGTGTGTGTGTATAAAAAGAGTGAAAAGAACAATTTCCCCTAGGGGATTAATAAAGTATATCTTCTTAAATGTCTGCAATTTTCAAAATACATATACAACTACATATACTTAATTGTGTCCATTAATCATTCAATCTTTCTGATGTGCTAACGTGAGTTGCTATAATTCATAGGCTTTGTACGCTTTGCCAAGATATTATGCAGTAATAGATTTGGGCCTCTCTGTGGTGACAGAAACAACAGTGAGAAAACACACACATGTATCTCTTATCTCCTATCTTGCCTCCTATTGTGTCTGAATTAATTCAAACATTAACATGCTTTATCATTTTTTGATGGAAACAGTAATGTTTGTATATTGGCAGGTTATATTGAAACACTGCACACATACACAATCACACACGTACCTGGGTGGATAGAGCCTCTTCCTCTCAGCTGCAGCGGTGCTGTCACTGAAGAGGTATCCAGAGACCAGTGTGCCAGCTCCTACGCTGGCTAGCATCACTGCTGTTGCCGTGTTACGGCTAGACATCATTCGGGTGAAAGAGTTCGCCATGGTTACGTGGTCTGGGTTATTACCTGGTAAAAGGTGAGAGGGCAAAGGTGACTTTCCATTTACCTTAAATGTGTGTTATTTATTTACTCAAAAAAGTTAAATCATATTTCCAGTTTGCCAGTGTAAGGTGCTATGTGTGTAAGTTTCAGTCAGTGACAACATGTCAAGTTACAACTGTCTGTCAGTCAAATTACACATTAAAAATCAAGTCACATCTTGTATGAAAGTACTGTAGCTGAGTTTACCACTGAACACCAAAGTGTAAATATCCATACTAATTAATAGTTGATTATAGTCTCATTAGGGAGTTATAAATGTCAGGTTATGTGTTTATGTTTATTTGACGGTTGACAGTTTAATAAGTTTAACTAAGCTTGAACTTTACTGCAGCATCCTGCCTGAATGTCACAGACAGCATTCAGATATTTGGGAATCAGATTGTTAGACCAGACTGCCCGCAGGCACAGAGGAGAGCAGAAAGCCGTATTTTCTCTTAGAAATCTCACAGTAGTGAGATTGTTGCATTGTGGAAGTGTATGAATGTGAAAACAGAGGGATCATAATAATTCTAATAATTCAAGCCTTTAAAATGCATCTTATTTTTGGATTGCAGTAATAAATACATATTTGGAGGCAACAGTAGTTGTGTCTTTTGTATTTAAATGACTATTGACAATGCTGCTACACTTGAAAAACATTTTACTTTTTGTTTTTGTTGCTCTGTGGCCACAGTGCTTCTTTACAATCAGACCTATTAACACACATCTTTACAGGAACATACACAGACAAAACTAGGCTACTAATTGCATTAAGTTATAAAATGCTTCAGTAACAGATACTCCTGCAGTCTGTGTGATGAGATTATTCTAGAAGCAGACAGCAGCCTTCTGATTGGTCACTCTGGGTGAGCCACCAGCTCAGGTGATCAGATGATTTGTGATTAGACACTGAGAGAGATACCGGCAGTTTAATATAATATTTAATTGACCCTTCTAACACCTGTTGATAATGTAAATCAAATCAAATCTGCCAATCACATGAGCTTTCCATCGATATTTTTTTATTAAAACCCATAATACAAATCTAGAGCTATGGGTCAAAGTGACATTTCCCACCTCACTCCACTCATTAATGCTGTCCATAACATTATATATATATATAATGTTATTATTATTTATTTATTTTTAATATATCCCTGTACATATGCACATTACTCTGCACTTTACTGCTTTGCACTTCTAGTTAGATGCTTAACTACATTTTGTTGTCTAGTACTTGTACTTGTGCAATGACAATAAAGTTGAATCTAATCTAATCTAATCTAATCTTATGCACACACACACCATACACATACTCAAACACACAAACAGAGACACACAGAGGGTATTGTTAGTAGCAGTCATGAGGTTAAGCTGAAGTGCCAGTTTTGAGCTGGCATCAGCTGACATCCTGGGATGGTCAACTGAGCTTACACAAGCAGGGAGAAAATAGAGACAGAGAGTAGGCAGGTGGTAAGGAGGAGTCAAAGAAATACTCGAAAGGATGAGAGAGATAGAAAGGAAAGGAGTGTGAATTGAGTCTGAGAGGAGCTGTGAAAAAAACAGTCAAGGTGGATGTTTATAGGAAGACAAAGGGAAAAGAAGGATGCATGAGAAATTCTCACTGAAAAAAAAACACTTGGAAAGGAGAAGGAGCAACAGGAGGGATGATAGTGTGGAGGAGTGAGGGGCAGTATAGGATGTGTTAAGGGTCACAAAAACAGGGGGAGGGGTTAATGAGTGAGAAACCACTTCAAAGAAAAGGTAGGATTAGTGGGATTCCCATCAGAGACCAGAAGAAGAGACCAGAAGAATAAATGAAGAGGGGAAAGTAATGAGGAGAGGCCCTTGAACCCTTTGACCTTTCCTTAAACGGAAAAAGACACATTACGAAGTGTGTTTTGTTATTTTGAATGGATTTTGTTTGGATAGCATTTATCAACTGATGTTAAATGTAAGATGAAAGATCAGTCTTTATATATTAATTTAATTTAATTAAGGGGACCAGTTGTTGGCAGGTGACTGGTCTCTGTTGATATCAGGCAGATTAAGAGGCCCTAATGCAAGAGGTTGCTGTGTAGGCTATACAGTGTGCTGTAAAGGTTTACCCATCGGTAAAGTAAGAAAGAAAGGCTCTTGATGTGTACATACATGCTGTAGAACAAAACTTAATTTATATTATAGATGATAAAAGATAAAAAGACATAGAAGATAAAAAACATTTAGAGTGTATTCAGTTCTAATTAGCTCTTTATGCAAACTCTCACAACAATATAAATGCATTCAGAATAGTCCACTTTTTTAAGGGGGAAATCCATGCCTGATCAAAAAGCTGATCAAAAAGTGAATAATGTTTGAAAGGCAGCCTAAACTTCTGCTTTGACAGCTACTTTACTTCTCCAGGGGAAGCATGCAAGCATAAGGAGGCAGGAAACACAGACAGAGAAGATCTGCAGGAACAAGAACCAAGAGATGAGAAGGGAGAGTCCATTGCTCACCTGAGGTTTGTCTGAAGAGTAGAGGCAGCGAAGGGCCTGTGTGTTTCCTGCAGCTCAGTCCAGAGAGGTTCAATCTGCAGAGTAAGAGCAGACTGAAGAACAGAGATGGGATCACAGAGGGAGAGAGAGAGGGATGGGGACACTGGCTCGGGATTAGCTTCTCACTGGGCAACAGACAGAAAATCCTCTTTCTACTGTCAGTCAGCATGTCTGCATACCTCTTCACACATGCACTCACACACACGCATGCTTAAACACACACACACATACACATAGAAACTAACTACAGGTTTTTATTTTATTTCATGTGTTCTTCTTTACAACACAGATGACATGCCTTATTTGCTCCTTTAAATAACATGACTGAGATGATCAGTCTTTGCTGCAGTACCACTTACAGTAAGGAGATGACATGCAGCAAAGGGCCACAGGTCAGACTTGCAGCAAGAACTCTTGAAGAAGCCTTAGCACATGGGTGAGTTATGGGGACCCCAAAAATAAAAACATATTTGAATGAAAAATGTATTGATTTTGCATCTTGTATTATTATTATAATTATTGCACAAATAACAATAGGGCCTGTGAGACCTCTGAGACACTGCATACATTATACCTGTAACCTTTGTTACATACAGGTTATCATGCAATACTTACACTCAGTATTGTGGCTCAAAAAGAAAGCACATAAAAATGTCACGAGTCACTCAGTGTAAAGTCTAGTTTCATTACTAGAGGGTGTGGAGAAAAGTTTCACAAGGAGGCACAACAAACATAAAGAGTGTAGCCCAATGTTTTTACTATAAAGAAACATTTGTACTCAACTTTACAGATTCATCATTATGCATTGTTTCTCTAAATTTAGATACCCTCCAGCATTACTAATTGTTATGTCTGACTGGCTGAATAGGGCTAAGATGTAACACCCACAGTGTTGTGGTAAACTTCAACTAACTGTCATCCATCTGTCCTCGGAAACAGGATTCGTGTTGGTTGATCTGCTATAAAACTCCTACTGAGAGACAAATGCTTACAACCTACAACTGCCACCCTCCAGTCAGTTTAATGGCACCAAAAACTGACAGCAGAGCTAACAACTTGGCACGTTCTCCTCGACAACATTTGGAACGGTGACTTCACCTCCTCAGTTTGTCGAGGAGTCACACCATACCATTTTCCTCTTTCACTCCCTCTGCCTCTCTCTTTCTCTGTCTGGTCTCTCTCACTCTTTCATTAACGTATTATTTCCTGCAACAAACACAAATAGCAGTGTCAGCTGTTGTTCTAAAACCAGTGTTTCCTCTTCATATTAAACCTCACTTTGATATCAAAGCTGGTAAGTTAAATATGTGAAGATCAAACAAATAGTGAATATAATGATTCATTCCCTCTCTATATTTATGATTTTCTCTGATTTAAAACATTCGATATTCAGTTACCTGTAGTTTGACATCTATTTGAATATTTTATTTTTACAATTTCATCACAATACCATTTCATAAGACCTAGAGGGTAAGATAGGGAGTACGAGTCACGACTTATGCACAGGTTAATGCCTTTACTGGTGCAAGACGAGGCAATGCCATTCATGGCCACATGGTGGCAGGATGGCCACAGCGCAACTACGTGACAGTAAGTGTGGAAGCTATGATGTCATTCAGAGAATTTCAACACAGTGTTTTGTGATTAAGTCAAGAAAGAATTAAGATAATGGCTGAAAAGACAGTTGTGGAGAATCAGGGTGCAAACCCAAGGACTTAAATAATGTTTTATGTTCTTACAGTTACTGTCCTCTGTCAACCTACAATATATTGATAAAATGAAAATCATATTCATGGTTTGACCACCCTGGTGCTCTTAGGAATTAATGCAAATCATGTGACTTCATCCCGCTGGTTGAGGAACTGTTTAATGATGGACATGGTAACAACTGTCTTTAAAGGCCAACGTATAATTCAAATCAATTTTATTTGTATAGCACCACTTCATAACAAAAGTTATGTCAGGACACTTTTTAGACAGAGTAGGTCTAGACGGTACTCCTTATGCAATTATTTTATATAAGTGGTCTATTGTCTTCTACTGTAGTATGTGTTATTTAAATATGCATGAACTGTATTTGTCCTTTCAAAGCACTGGACACGAAGATGGAATAGTCTTCAACAACAGCTGTCATGCAGCCTGAAGAATTGCCTTTATAAAGTTGTCTTTCACTGTTTGTGAACATATATTGTCTCCCTAAACATCAATACAGGATTGGACCTGTAAATAAACAGGCTCTAAATGCCAGCTGGGGGCAATTTAAGGCCCTCTAACCTCCTCCCTCTGGCAAAATTATGTAAAAAATATTAAATAATATGGCCCGCAATATATGTTTGTATTCTTTCATATCAGTTTAATTTATACCTTCATATACAATTTAAAAAAAAAACACAGTTCTATTTTTAAAGGTCAAAGCTGCCTGCAAATGCATGCAAACAGTTCATAAGAAGAGAGCAGGTTTCATGCTTTCATTTTTTGTTGGCTATGAACAACAAAGATGAAATGTATAGAAACTGCATGATGTTAGTAATGGAAATATTTTCAGAATATTGTGTTTTCTCATAGTACTTGAACGATGAAGTGGCTCTCCTATGAGATGACAATACCTGCAGTGGCCTCAAGCCAATTTTAGTTTGAGACCCCTGTACAGAGAGCCTACTTCATAAAATTCAAGCTCCAAACATTGCAAATATCCAAAGTTATTCTAGATGTTACCTGGATAACAGTTTAATGATTAAGTATTCGTTAAATGAGACTGTGAGAGCACCCAGGCATGTTACTTTATCTGGTCATCTGATGCAACATCTGTGAATCCACAAAACCGGAACATATTATTCATCATTTTAAGAGCAGTGTCACATTTGACATGGTGAGAATGTGTAATTCAAAATCTAGTTCTGCTGTCTGGCATTGAGTGTGTACAAGTGGGTTAATAACTGGACAGTTATAGACAAAGGGAAGAATATTGATTCTTAAATTTGGTGAATTCTCATTTCAGTCTAGTCTTGGACCTCAGCACCAAATAAAACCCCCTAGATGTTTAATAAGATTTCTTGGTTGAATTAAACTGTGCTCTGATTATACAACACTACTTCTTCACTTGTAAACACATGCACATTGTTTTACTACTGTTGTGTACTGTAGCCTGATATTGGCTGTTTCCTCTGGGTTAATAACTAAACCTTCCAAAAATAATCAACTTAGGAGTTAACATTAAGGGCAGCGGTTGCCAGAGGAAGCACAAGCAGAAGCAGATTAATATCACTGAGATTATTGCACTGTCCAAGGAAATGCTCAAACACATAAGGCATGTTGAATTTATTTCCCCTGCACCTACAAGTGAAAAATGCAAACAAATACACAAAAATAACATTACAGTACAAACACAGCATCCTGTATTCCCAAACAGACACTCAGAATTACAGACGCAGTGCAAAGGACAAGTTTTTCCAAAAGCAAAGCCTGAAAACATTTCCTCCAATCAATCTTGAACGAGCTTGTTGTTTTATGAGGAAAATTCTCCGTTTTCACTGAGGCCTGCATAACTTCCAACACTGCTACTGCATAACAACAGGCTGTTTTGCAGATGACATAGCCTAAAGATTATGCTTGACTTTGTGAGGTACACTGAGAGACAAACGTGCCAGATTTGATGGACAAAATATTGTTTCTATGCCTTTTAGCAGAGCCTCCCGACAGCTGCAGAGACAATATTAATATAGAGAAGCAGAGGGGGAACGTACAGGGGGTGTCCGGTCAGACATGCACAACATGCAGCTGTTGTGTGCATGCAGGACAACTATGTTCACCATATTAGCAATACGGAAAACAAATTAGATTATTTAAATGCTACATTTTTTTAACCTTCAAAAGATTTTTTTTTAAGAATAAAGTTAAACAGATTTCTTGCAATACAAGAGCCTGGGATGCAAAACTAGAATTCAACAAGAGAGACAAAAAAAAAAAAATCTATATTCACAGCATGACAATTCAAAGTGTTTCTTCAGCAATCATATGATATGTGTGGAGTCACTATATACAAAAATAAGATAAATACAGTATCTGATGAAATAAATAGCATGGTAAATAACGATCATACTGTCACTCAAGCAAAGCTACATCTCAGAGAGTGCAAAAACTGTCCCAGCCTACATCCAAGAGTTACACACTGGGACATGACTACAGACGTCAGTATCTGACAATTTATAAAAGCCAAAAAAATCAAACTGCACACAAACACCGCAAAAGCTTTAGGTCAGTAGAGGTTCTCATTATGTTTAAACACTAGAGGGAGATATTTGCTGACAATTAGATGCTGCAATGACTTGACTCTGTTTACACTAACATGCTACTGTTTAGTCTACATAAAATATTTTCTGAAAAAAGTTGTATGAGTGAAACTATAGTCCAATTTTTATAGGAAATCTTAAGATTTATAAGTGGGATTTATATATAAACGTGGTTATACTGTATGTAAATTGGCAATTGCGGGGAAAATGACCTACACTAGTGGAAGGCACTGATAGAGTTTATAATTTTTGTATCATTCATGTGGACATTTTCTTTAAAGAGCTCTTCATTCTCATGGGATGTCTTTAGGCAAAGACCGACCAAAGACAAATACAGAATTAATTAATTAATTTGTTAAAAATAAGCCACTTCAGCAAAAATTGAAAAATTTAAATTGAAATTATCTTTAAGCGTTCATTTTAGTGTCTTTCTACATTATATTTGAAAGCTTAAAGGCATTTTGCCGTTCCCAGTCCATTGAGGATGCATAGTGGCTTAGAGAGTCACCCTGGTAAAGAGTGAAGCATGCTAAGCTGAGGGTCAGGGGTCAGGTTGAAGGCCATTTAGACAGTTACATCCCAAGCTAAAATCATGCAAGTTCTTGCAGTTGACCATCATGACAAAAAGCATTTTTAGGGCTCTTGCTCCAAGACATGGCACAGAAATGCACAGGCAACAGAACACAGACAACAGCACAGAGACACGAGCTCAGACATCTCTCTGTCACACTAGCTGTATATGCTACATCTCTGTTATGTCCACTGTTTTTTTATCCATTCATGCTCCAAGCCTTTCCTGAAGTCTCAACCTGGTCTGAGGAAGTGTGATGTCAGGTGCACCACACTCTCGACTGAGGAACAATGAGCACACACAGAGACATGTTATTTCCTCAGAAACCCTCAACACGATGCAACCAAAACCTTTTCCACTCGTTCTCTTTGAAGACAATCAGTCCAACATCTTAGAAATTACATTTCATGCGTCAACAGTCTCTTGTAAAACTCTCATGCTTCTTCTTCTCTCACTGCAGTCTTGATTTCTCATTTCCATGTTGCTCTCAAAACTTCCCGATTTCCTCTTGATTGATGAGATTATGTGGGCGTGTTGCCCTTGGGGAGGGGGGGATCCAGGTTCGGCAGGCTCCCACTGGCCACAAGCAGGTGTAAATCAGGCAGGAAGCCTGGGCTCGATCTTCAGCGAGAGATCATAGAGCGTGTCTTCATCCATGATCAGAGTCTTATCCAGAAGGTACTGGGTCACCTGGATAGAAAACACAAAGGTTTTGGACTAGCAAACTATATTTACAGCTACAGGCTTCATTTAGTCATTTTCAATTAAAGGGCGAGATGTTTAACTGTTTTTTAGCAACTAGATAACTAGATGGTCTGGAAAGGCTCAATAGGGAATGAAATTGCTTTGCAATGAGCCAAATATAGTGCTTAACTCAAATTGATTTTAGATCTCGTCTTTATCTAAACTACTCTCCACGGTTCTCTGCTTGGTACAGCTAACAGCTGAGAGGGTAAAATTGATCCTCAGTGGATATTTGAAAGAAGAATATCTTGTACAAGAACCAGATGATTGGTGATTTAAGAGAGCTTCTGCAGGGCCATGTTTTTATCTCTCAGAAACATATTACAGATATACATTTCCAAAAGTCTATACATATATCAAAGTGATTTTCAATAATCCGTTCACAACAGCAGACAGGACTAGTACTTCAATGAAGGATCTGTACTGTTTAACCTTGTGTAACATTGTAATATTTTTTATAAACTCCCTTCTACACACTATCTTCTAAGTTAATCTTTGATTATTTTATATTGTAATGTCTTTAGTTTTAGCTGACAGTTGTAATGTTTTTGTTTCTCTGTTTATGTTTTGCAAAGCCCTTGGTCACTTTGTTTTTTTTTTAAATGTTTAATATAAATAAACTTTTATAAATATGAAAAACATATATTGGGAAGAAAAATGTAACATTTAGACAGAAAAGTACCTTGGCTTGATGCTCTATTCTGTATGGAGTCTGCTGGAACTGTCGGATCTCTCTGATGATGTGTGATATCTAAAGAAAATGTGGAATTTAAGTTGACAATTAAAGTATAGTGTACATATGCAGATGATTTCCATCACCTTTGTGCATTTCTTTTATGCATGTATGTACCTACCATCCTCATTTTCGAGAAATTAACAAGACCTTCCTCAGTAAAATTGGGTGTTCCCTCCTCAATAAAGGCCAGGTCTGTTAGATACATTCCCAGGTATGGCACACATGGAGGGTTGCAGCTGGAGGAAGAAAGTGTGAAGAGTGAACGAATAATGTGCGTGACAAAGTCCATAAAAGCACATTTTAATTTTCTTATTCGCATTATGTAAAAAAGATTTAATCATTCGAAAACATGTGTAAAGTCTCACTTTTTCAGGGTCTCTCTCAGATTTTTAAACCTTCCCTCAGAGGACACAGTCTTCTGCAGTTTGTCCATCAGGGCTTTAGCCTGGACAAGACCACAAACACACATTTAAAATCATTTCAAGTGATTATTATGAACAACACGTTGCATGAACCCGAGATCCACTTACTCTTAATAAAAGATGATCGTAATAAAATGACAAAATCAAATTTGCTTCAGTTGGAAATAGGTAGCATGGCTTGGTGGAGAGACAGACTGTCATTGGATGATTATGGCTTTAATCGATTGAGTGCTCATCAGAATAAAGCTAAGAGCTGATACTAAACATTACAGGTAAATGGCTCTCTGAATCGTCTTTCTCTGAACTCTCTAATGACATCAATTCTACCAGGAGGATACCCATTTGTCGACATTACAGAGACAAAATAAATTTATATACACTCGTTTTAAAGTGCAATACTCAGGTTTTATATACAGAGAGGATTGATTATTATTATTGATTCATTATTCCACCTGTTTGCTAACTTTAGCCCAGGTCTTCTTCAAGCGGTAGATGGCACTGCGATTGAGTGCAGATGTGATCTCCAGTACTCCGTTGTAGTTGTTGAGACAGCGGCAGATGTCAGCTACAGCAACCCACTTCTCTATGGAGTTAGCCCTCGAGCCCACATCAGTATGGGTCATAATCTGCGATGCCACCAGGTTACTCATCTTCAAAAGGAAAAATAAAAAATAATGTAAAAACGACATGCTGCTAGATATTTACACAGGTGTCGGAAAAACTTTGAAAGAGCTTACGTCATTAAAGTGTTGACTCGTTTTCATGATGTATGGCGTCCTTTCTGTCTTATCAACCTTCATCCAGCCTTGGCCCAGGAATTCTCTTACAGAGGGAGGACAGACACATGTCAGATCACACATACTAAAATATAGCATTGTTTGGGAAAATACAAAAGAGCTTTGCCATAGTTTTATTATTTAACAGCTAGCTGTGTTTCAAGTGGTTTTTAATTTCACAAACCAAGGAATTTTTTTTTAATATTAGACTTTTGAGAGTAAAACCACAACACTTTTGACCTGTTGTACTCTGCTGTATGATATGTAATGGCATGTGTCATTATAGAGAAGGAATACAAACTACTTACACCTAAAATTGTCATATAGTGTTGAATTACTCTTTATGTGGCACCCACCGTACCTAATGAAACTGGGGTACGGTGGTGCTACTGAGTGGGGAAATGATTCCCAAAATTCCTTATTAAAGAATGAAATGATAAAATTCATGGTGCAAAGAATCTAAAATGTAATTGTAGGTGTTACAGATGTTTCAAAAAGCTGATCAGAGGGAGAAACCTTCATCATAGCAGAAGTTTACCACATAGTGATGTCACTATCGTATTTAATAGGAAGTAAAACTAGTGTTTTCAAATAAAACAAATTGGAGTTGGAGTTTTCCTCATTGTCCATCTAAAAGCATACTTTCATATGGAGCTGCGAAGAGAATCTGTGGTGATTAACTGGTCTAATAATAATGAGTATCCATTAAGTTTATTTAGTTTTATTTGGCCTGATACAGATCACAGTGTGAGAGTATTATGAGAGGACTGACTCATAAGGAATGCTCCTGAAGACGATGTGATCCAGCAGAGTGATCTGCTCAGCCAGCTCCATTGCTGAGAGAGACTCAAAACACTCTGCCTTCGGACAGTCCGCCTAAACACACACATGGTCACACACATACAGAGACATAGTAGTCATAAACAGACAAAAAAACACAAACACAAATAACATATCTAATAAAAAGACTGGCTGTGATGAGTATGTTTCATGACAGTTGGCAGTCCCCTGGAGACCATCACAGTCAGGAGAGGGTCTATTTACCCCATCTGACTGGAGGATAGAACAGTTTGTTCTGACCAAGATTTTTCACATCTTACTAAGGCAACGTGTGTTTGTAATTCCCAGTCATTATTAAGCCAAGACAGTTAACTAGGAGCACTCGTGACTCCTGATTGTTTTCATCTCTGGGAAGTGGTAAAGGAGGGTAACAAGGAAAATTAATAAGTATTTGCGGAAGGTGTGTATTAATATGTTAGTACTTCAGGGGGACTAGCTTCATAAAAAACAGGTCATCCCATAGAGAACCACATAAATATACAAATTCAAATTAAAAGCTGCATTGCTGAGCCAGTCTGGAATAACAAGAGGTGTATGTTATGCAGCAAAAAGAAGAGTTTCTCTTCTCTGCAGTTTACTGCTGCTTAATTCATCCAACAGAATAATAACTAGTTTATCATAAAATCATAACAAGACATTTGCAATGACTCACTGAAGAAAAAAAAGTTATCAGAGGATTTTATGTGCTGCAGTTTTCTCACCATCTGCAAGATGTCCTCTATCCTCAGCTGTGCATCGTCCTGCTCGTCTTGAGAAAGGGCACTAAGAGACAGCATAGAATAAAATAAGCAGAATTTGACTATTCAAATTATATTCAGGCGCTTCATACATGTACTCCATGTTTGTGTGTGTGCACATTTGTGTGTACATTTGTGTGTGTGCACTACCTTAGTATGTTGGCAGTAGCTTTTCTCTCCTGAGGCAGAAGGTCTGGATCTCTGAGCACCTCCTCCAGGAGACAGATCACCGACATCTTCAGCTCCCCATTCATCTCAAAGTCCTAAACACAAATACAAATGAACTTCTATACTTGAAAGGATCAGGCCGCTACATGCCTAACCTCAGTTAGTGACCTAACATTAACTTAAACCTAATTCTGACCTAAATTTTAAAACCAGACTTTAACCAAAGAAGTGAAGATTAACCAAAGTATCTTCACTTTCCTCACCCTCAAAGTCTAAAACAAATTGGTCCTCACAGAGATAGAAGTTAGGAATATTTAAGACAGTGATATATGATTTGTTGTGATATTTAGTAATGTACGATGACATTTATTTGTGTAGGTAACTTATTTTGCTGGTGTTTATTGAGATATTTGACATAATTTAATTGATGATGATATGTATATAGTTTAAACTGTCTTGTGGGTAGATGAGGAACTACATAACTGTGCACATTAAAGTAGACCTCATTGCAAAAGCAATGTTTAAACGGTTACCAAATTGATAAAGTGTCATTATATATATCCTCATATCGCTCAACTCTAATAGAAGTAAAATGCAAACAAAGACTATTACTTGCAGTGTGAAAATACATTCTCTATTCCTTTCTCTCTGCTGATGACTTTCTCTATCCTATACACACTCATCCCCCACCTCACCAAACATCAATAACATGTCTTCCATTCCTTTCCCTAAACCCCCTTATTCCTCCCAATCTTTAAACCTTCTTTTCCTCCTCTTTTCCCCTCTCACTCCCGCCCCCAATTTAACTCTTGTTCAAAGGTCAGTTTTAACAAGCTCCTTGTTCTTTGGCCTCCCAAAGAAAAATGTGAGTGGGTGTACATGTGTGTGTTTGTGCTTGCCTCCGTGTTAATAAGCCGAGTAAAGCTGGCCTGTCATCACAGCATTTTGTGTTATTGAAGAAAAATACATAAAACAGATCAATGCAGTTAGACCTCTAAGCAGGGAGTCAGGCAATTACTGCAATATTCAATTCATTAGAGGCAACACTGGAGTAGGTAGGTGGACTGAAGCGGGTTGAGCTGGTTGTCCAATTGACACGGCAACAATATTCAGTGTGTGCTTGTGTGCGTGTGGCTGTTTACATGCTCAAGTAAGACCAGTGGAGCAGAAGAGAGAACGCATCAGACACCTGCTTTAATGAGACCACAGACTTGACACCCCCCCCCCCCCCACACACACACACACACACAGAGCCGTGAGGGCAGACAGACCTGTGAGTGTTTGGAGACCCAGTGCCGCAGTACGTTGAGAACTCTGTTAGTTGCAGCTCGGCGGATGATGAAATCTTTATCACAAGTTCTTTCTGAGTTAGTAAAGACTGGAGGAAATTTTAAAACCGGAAAGGAAAAAGAAGAACAAAGAGAATATGTTATTATTGTATGATGATGATATAAAACTTTCATTGATGACCTGTGGTTTTACTATATTTACCAACAAAAGCAAGGTCAGTCAGTGGTTGAAAAGAATTTAAATGATGTGCTTAATTAAAAGCAACAATGGGAAAATGCTTAAATGCTTCATTAAAACATTTACATTTACAGAAGTAAAAGTATTTGCAGGAAAATATAAAGGGTCAAATATCCACATATTTGAACTAGTTCTTCCACAAAAAGTAAAGACAATAAAAACTGTTCACAGTGTGGTGCATGGATTATCCCGAGTAAGAAGAAGGAAACTGTATCTGTAAGGATCTGACAGTTACTACAATTTTATCTGCTTGGATTGATACAACTGAGGATGACTGAGAACATTAATTTTGTAATTTTTAGAATCAACCCTTTAACATTTTCATATTTTATATTATATTTTAATTGATCCAGTTGTGGCTATTTCTATCTAGTTAACTACATAATGTACTTTATAGTAACAAAATATGTTTCATGAACTGGACATCCATCTTTACTGTATCTAACTACTGGTAACAGATAAAGTAACTAAGTAAGAAAATATCCTTTTGATATTTTGTACCTTTTTAGGTTTATGGCAGCAGATAACAATATACTGTTACTATTGCAAAATTAAACAAGAAACAAAACCTCCCACTTTGATCAAATTTGTAATATGATAGACTATTATGACTTTAGAATCCAGTCTCCAGAATCTGCTATATTTTATTTAGCTTTCAGATTTTATTAGACTATTTACATTCACTATAAACAATACGGCTGTAATTTACAGTATGTTTAATCATTGTGTGTGTGTGTGTGTGTGTGTGTGTGTACCTGGTGGTGAACCATGTCCTGCTGCTGCTGTGGCAATAGCAAAGGCTGAAGCGGGAGAGACGGAGCAGCGTGAGTTCTCCCCTGACTGGACTGCAAACACACAAACACATAATTATCATCAATGACAACAATACCGCTATAATTTTCATCATTGAGGGGAGGGACCACAAGTGAATAAAAATTAACTTTTATTTTATCCAAACATGATTGCAGTGGACACAAATTCAAATAACTTTCTTTAATATTGCTTTTTATTATTTTTTATTATTAAATGTCAAATTTCCTATTATATTGATTAAAATCCCCTTTTCATAGCAACCTAATTAATAACTACATAGTTCATATTTTCCTCAGTAAGCTTTAAGTATTCACACAAGTATGTAAATGTCAAAACATTTAAAGTTTGCCTTACTATTCATGTAAATTAACTATACAAACAAAGATAATATTTGAAACATAATCTGTGTTAGTATACACAGCAATTTGAATGGAAAGAGCATTTTGTTTGTAGACAATGACCACGTTTATTTACTTATTACATCAAGCACTAACATATGAAAAAGACAAATATATATATTTTCTAGTATTTCTGAGTGTTTTGAATATACTTTGTAGAGATTATAGATCTGAAAATGTATCTAGTCATCATTTATGATCTTTATTATCATTTATCATATGCCCATCATCAATATTGTCATTCTGGCTACAGGCACATTGCAGACCATAAATATACTCTTCATTGTTAGCAATATTTCCAACAGCATACATGAATCCTCAGTGTGATCATATCAGTCATCACCTTTAACATCACCATTGAAATCATCACCATCATCTTCATCATCATCCAAATGCTTGTTGGCTCTGCAGCTGTCTTACATACTGTACAGGATACACTCCCTTTAATGTCATCCAGGCAGGTTATCTAACTTAGACCACCTCAAAGAAAACTAACCCAAGACACTTAGAGTCTCACATACACACTCAAACACTCACACAGGGCCATTTATGCATTAGTCTTTCTGTATTTGAGCTTTGTATTGTGCTCCTGTATTAAAGATGTCAGTCTCCAGGGTCAGGGATCTTTGCCTGGCCTGAAGTATGGTCAGTCAGTGGGCATAGCGCTGCCCACTTTGAGGGCCTCTGGCTATGGCATTGTGGCCGAGTTATGAGTCATAAACCGCACAGTCACACACACACGTTGTTACCTCCAGGCTGTCTGTAGCGGAGGTGTCGAGGTGTGGAAGGGGAGCGACACGGAGACATGTCTCCTGCTTCACTGCTCTGAGGAGACTCTGGGATGATTTTCTCCAGTGACACTGACTCCAGCACAGCTAGAAAGGAGGAGAGATGATGTTGATGGTTATGGTTATGGTGGTGGCCATTACTGCTGCTGCTCTACTGGAGAGAACTTTATTATACTTAAGTTCACAGTCATGCAGATATCGATCAATATAACCAGTGGAAAACATCAAGACTTCAATTTGTTCCCTGCACATTTTTGTGCCTGTGAGCAAGTAAATGTTTAAGTAAATGTTCATTTACATGTAACTGCATTCATATAGGTGAACATGCATGTGTTTAATATTTGATTTACTCTGCAAATGTGTAATTGGAATACCTTTGATTTCTTTGAATGGCAACTTTTATTTAACCTTTTGGAAGTGAACTCCAACACAAACAGACAGACAATGATAATGAAAGGACCAATAATTCAACTCTGTCCTGTCATGTTAGCAGGTATTAAAGCTGAACCTGAATTTCTCTTCTGCAATTGACAAAGTGACAAAATAAAACAAAAACCAACATAAAGTCGATAGTTTGTCTAGAGTGCCCAAGTCTCTGGAACTTTACTGGAAGGGTGAACACTATTTTCAAAAGTTATTCCTTCACATGGCATTTTGATGATGGTTGTGGAGAGCACAGTCCGCCACATCAGTCTAAAATCACCCATATGTGTACGACTGTGTTAAGATCTGGTGATTGTGAAGGCCATTTTCACACTCATCAAACCCTTCAGTGACCCCTTGTTGCCTACATTGAAGCATCTCTGTTCATTACATCTCTACACATTTATTTAAGTCTCGAATTTGTCGTCTGTCTGTATCTGTATTTGTACAGTATACAGTACACAGTATACAATACCAGATTACCTGGAGCACTACGGGATGTCGTTGCTACTACTATACACATTTTTGGTTTGAAAATAAGTTGTTTCATTCAAACAAATTTAATTTGGATACAACTTGAAAGACACAAAGGTTTTACTTGATGACTCTTTAACATACGCTCAGAATGTCACTGACAATTTGTCAGAAGACAGTAAAAGCGCAAGATTAACAGGCAAATAGGAAGATATGTAAATGTTTTAATACATATAAACACTAAACACATAAATACACTCTCTGATTAAGGGTAAAAGAAACTGAGAGACCGTATGCAGAGGAGATGAGAGTGGCTCGATGCTACGAGTGCTAATGGTTCTTTGTCTCCTAGTGAGCGGTTAGCAGCTGTCACACATGCACACGCTCATGCACACACACACACACACACACACATACACACACTGTACTTGTGTGCACATGCTAATGAGGGTCTAACTGTGGCTTGTCCTTGCTGTGCTGCTTCATGCCCTGATGCTATCTCTCTCCAGTCTGAGAGGGTTGTTTAACACCACTATTAGAAGATCTAAGGATGTGTGGTGGGAAGTCAGCGTAGCTGACTCAAGCACACAAATACAAGGAGATAATGATGTCCCACCAGGCGCTGTTCTGCTCTTACAGGGAACACTTCATACTGTGTCATTTGATGAGTGACCTCCAGCTCTTTAAAAGCATTTCAGTACACCAATAAGGCTCTGTATGTTGATGTTCAGTCATAGAGAACAATATAGTTCAGATATTGACAACAAACTGCACACGTTATCTAAGGTGCATGTAGCAATAAGCTAAGCCCAGTGTAAAAGTATGAGAATTTACATTATTTGCCAATGCTTTTCAATTCTCCAAATAGCTGTTACAGCCCACCAAAATAATTACAATCATTCTTTTAATGTGTTTAGCTGTGAAGCTCAGGTATTGCATCAGCACTAATATAGATACATTTGAATACATTTGTATTTGTTTGGAAAGTATTAAATACCTCTACGGATGCTCCGTCTCAGTTTGCCACAAAATGGATCAATCTTCGGCACCTCCTCCCCCTCTGCAGTTGAGCAGGGACTCTGGTCCGGGGATGATGGAATAGGAGGAACTTGGTCCTGCAGTGGTTTGGAGTTGTTGGGTGGGGGAGAGGTGGAAGAGGGAGGAGGAGGAGGAGAGGAGGTGGTAGGAGTCGGGGTCTGAGGCGTTGGGGTTTGGGGGGTGTGGGCAGATGTGGGGCTACTGGCAGCAGACTGGGAAGTGTTATGGTTGATGCCAGAGTTTGACAGAGGACTGGTTAGGTCAAGGCCTCCGACCCTGGCAGTGATGGGAGAATGGAGGGAGAGCTTTCGTGTTCGGACAGGGGAGGAGGTGCGAGACGGGATGGACAGAGGAGGTGGAGAGGAGAACTTGCGGCAGAGACGAGGAGATTTGTCGTTGTGTTCTCCACCTCTGTTATTCTGATTGGTGGCAAAGAACAGCTCCAATGATCTGAAAGGGGGGGGGAAGCAATATGTTAACAAAATAAGAGGATATTTAAGGATATTTAAGGATATTAAGCAATAAAGAGAGTGCAGGTATGAAAAGAAAATTAGCAACTGCAGCAGCTCAAAACAAAAGCTTGTTTGTCTGTATGCCTTCAAGTGTAAAAGGTTCAGTAGCAAATACATTTTGTCAGATAGTTTTCCTGTATTAGAGAAATATTTCTGGTTTAGGGACTAAATAAAATGGCATACTGTGTATTCAAGAACAAAGGAAGAGTAGAAAGTGAATATTGGACTTACATTCATCAAGAGAACAGCACCTTCACATGAATTCTAATGTTGCTCAGTGTCTACTGGATGTGTAAAAAGGAACTATTTGCTAGCATTGTAGCCACATTAACATAATAAGGAAAATTATTTCTACAAATTCCTTAGTAGTCTTGTCTGTTGTTTATGATCATTGTTCTTCTGCACTATCCTAAAATTGTGGATCTATGTATAAAAAGGTTCATACTAACCTTAAACTTTTCAGCAAATGTACATGTGAACACCCTCAAAAACCCTTAAAGACTATGATTTTAGTAGCTGATTATGTGCCTAAAACAAAACATTGTACTACATAGAGCACTCAAAATGCTATTGTGTGTGCATGAGATACAATTAATTCCCACATTTTATTATTTTGTTAACATAGGCTTTATTATGGCGAAGGATGGTCTGCTGTGCTGGCTCTCTATATATACACTCATCCTGTGGCAATTAATGAATCAAAACGTGGAAACAAACTGTATCTTATGTGCATGCAGTAGCATTTTGAGCACTCTGTATAGCAAAACATGGCCTCAATATATATATGTGTTTCCTCAACGGCCACACTGGGGTTCCAAAGAATAGAAAAAGAATCAGTCTCTTATTGCAGATTACATTTGCAACATTTAATCGCCTTATTTACTGGGCAATGAAAGTGCAAAAGATTTAATGAACATGCATTTTGGTTATCAATTTTGTGATGACATTAACACTACTCAGAGAGTCATGTGTACAGAGCTACATCAAGGGAGGAGTAATCATGCATAGATAAACACAGCCATCATTTATTCACACAAGCCTGTTATTCAGCAGGAAATAGAAGAACAAATTGCTTCCCAGATTGAAAGAGGAGGGGGAGAAATGAAAGGGAGATAGAGGAAGGAAAGATACATGAAAAGCAAAGAGGAGGAATGTTGAACTTTGAAGCAAGCAGCTGAAAAGTGAAAGCAAGCAGCGGAAGACTTTTAAGAAGAGGATATAAAACAGACTGAAGAGGAATGACAAAAGGGGATCAATATGGATAAAGAAGAGAAAAAAAACAGCCTTGAGGAAGTGACACTCCAGTGAGAGAGCATGCAACAGACCAGCTGCAGAGTGAAGACTCAAAAATATTTTCCTTCTCCCATTCCTGTCTATGTATCATCAGCCAAAAATATTGGTGATATTACAACCCCTGTGAGTTGTCAATTCATATAACACATAGATAGCAGTTAACAAGTCAAAGTTAAGGGGAAAGTCATCAGTGAAGGATCAGACCAAGACCAGAGGAAGAACTGGCAGGAAAAGTTGGAAAGAGACAGTGAGTAGGAGGGCAGAGAGAGAAGAGTTGGTTACTTGGACTGATCCATGGCTATCTTCTTGATCTTCAGACTGTAGTCAGGACAGATGGATGAGATGGACAGACGGTCAAATGAGTGGTACTGCGCCCTGTAGTTGGAAGGGACATGAAGAGACAAGGGGACGGATGACACAGAACAATGTTTAAAGAGTTATGGTTGGATTATGACAAGAAAACGTAAATAGGAGATGTGACAGAGATAGAAGATGGTTTGAGGGAAGATGATAGAAGGATGATAAATTAATAGAGGAAAGGTGTGTTTGAGGAGGAGGGAAGGCAGTGTGTGAGTGAGAGAACAGCAGCATGTTCGGTCTCTAAGATACTGACACATGACCACATGGGGAAGAAGACAGAACAAAATGGAGACCTTTGCAGGGGCACCTCTTCAATCCTAGAAACCAAGAGGTTCAATATAATCATTTATAAAGTGTGGAAATTTCAGTCCTCCAAGCTTCATCAACAAATCCTCATTTAAAGAAATGGTAAAATGAATAACTGCAAAATAAAATATGATAGATATAATAGAAAAAAATTGAAAAACAGCTATGAAAGATAAATACACAAGGTTAAAACAAGAATGCAGCTGCCTCTGTAAGGCTGTACATAGGCACAGCAGAGCTTTGAGTTAAATGCTACAGTCAGTATGTTAACATGTTGATTAGCAGGGTTAGCAATGTTTACCACCTTAGTTTGGCGTATTAGCGTGGTAACATTTGCGAATTATCACTAAATGCTAAGGTTAAGTAGGCTACAGCTGAGGCTGATAGGAATGTCATTAATTCTGCAGGTATAACAGATCACCAAAGTCATTAAGATGCATCATCTGGGAACCATGAATGTTTGAAAGGTTTGTGCTAATCAATCCAATAGTTGTAGAGATAATAGACCAACTAACACTGCCATCCTTAAAGCCATGGTGCTAGCATGACTAAAACGCACCAAAATAATAAAGAAACCACCGAAAAACAATAAATCGTGTTCTCTTTTGTTTTGGCTATCTGGTGGGTGAAGGACAGAGAAAAAAATAGAAAGGTTTAACTAGAAGAAAGACACTTGGGCTGCCTATGTGCCTACGTGGAGCAACATTCAGGGCAAAAATTAAGCATATCCTGTTTAGTTAAACATTTGAGATGGGGAACTTGCCCTACACACCCACAGTACCCTTTCTGCACAACTCTGGTCTCTGGATGAGTCCTCCCTGTTCTCTTCCAGTAAAGGCAGCCAAAGGCCTTTACATACAAACCTGCCCTTGGGCAGAGGAAAAGACAGAGCTTTTTCAGTTGAAAAGTTAAGTTAAGTAAAGTCGGGGAAAGAATATAAACACACAAATCTGATGCAGCCAGAGACCTAATAAGTAAGAGAGAGAGAGAGAGACTCCCCAACTCCCCATCTGACACACAGTATATTCCTATAGCTGTGCCAGGAACCTTGTCAAAGCATCTGTTCTGCTGGCCTCCTGGTATGTTCTTCTGCCAGTATGTATTCAACCTTGTGGACAGAGTGGGAGCTCCATGCCGAGTCCAAAACACTGACCCACATCTGACTACATCATTCACAGAATTAAAAAACAAGGGGGAGCTAATAAAACAATCTCATGTACACTCATGGCAGGATTAACGAGGTGTCTTTACCTCGGTGGTGGTGAGTTTTGTTTGCATCTACACCTTTTCTGTGTTTGTGAATGCTTATTTGTGTGTTTGCACTGTATGACCTGATCGGAATGGAGGAGAAGGGCTTCTTGTAGATGTCGGCCAGTTTGTCCATGACCACCGTTGCCGTGGTGAAAATCCTGTAAGTGTGCAGGAAGGTGTTGAGGAAGTC
>NW_023339718.1:14076490-14094651 GCF_004916995.1 Morone saxatilis
ACCTTGCAGGAGTTGAGCGTCTTGCTGAAGCAAATGTCAACATCATCTTTATGGAGACGCACATCGGATCTGATGGATACACACGTACGTACATACACACACATAACCGAGCATGGGTGACTGCTGGGCTGCTAAGCAAGGAGAAGGTTACAACAGTAACTGAGCAAAAACAGCCAAGTAAAAAATGTTTACAATCCAAAAAAGGAAAAATAAGAGTGGATACCAAAAAATATTTTTGAACAGATTTCAGCAACAACATAAAAACACATTTTAAAAAAGCATATACATAACATACAGCCTAACAATTTACTGTACATCAACACAACTGTAACATATTCATCAGGTATGCTACATTACAAACTTAAGTTTTGAAAGAATGGCACGAAGAGATGGGTATTCCTCTTCACAAACACAGACATACTTACTTGATCATATGAGGCACAGTGACTTTAGAGTTCTCCTCAAATACACTGGTCATCAAGCCATTACAGCGGATATTATCTATACACTACAGAGAAGGAGAGAAAAGGAAGATAAATAATGACATAATAATAATAACATGAAATAATGACAGTAAAAGACGGAGAAAGTAAAAATGTTTGCAAATTATCTTTACATTTGTTTGAATTACTACAGAAAAGGAAATGATAGGTCTGCAAACTCCTAAAACATGTCAGGGAGAAAAATACTCTTTAATTAACTAACTTTAATTTAAAATAATCTTTTTAGCACACATTTGTTAATCTGTGCGCTCCCATAATGCTGAGAATTGTTGTGAACATATTTCAAAAGTCTGGTTGATAAGGAATTGAGGAAAAAGAAGGAATTTAAAACTGTCAATGTATTTTTGTCACTTAAGAATTAATCCAGTCTGACATGCTTGTATGGTGCTACTGTGTTTGTGAAGTACTGAGGCAGTGAGCTGAACTCACCTCTGGGGAACTGCACCCGTGTCTGTGTTTACTTATCACTAAGCCTTCTCAATACCCGGTGGACACATGCTCTCGCTATTTGGAGGTTCTTGTTATTCTGTGTTTGTCTGGGTGTGTGTTTGTGTATTACCTGGCTAATATCACTGGTCCATGCTGCCTTCTCCTGCCGCGATGGCGCCAGTAACACCACAGTGAATGACGGTGAGTCTGACGGCTCTACTATGAGCTTAAAGTCCAGCTGACCAAATACCTGGCCGCCAGCTTTAGCTGTGTGATAGATGAGAAAGAAAGAGTTTTTTGTTTTTTTTTACAGTACAGCAGTCCTCTTAATGATGATAATAGTAAAAAATAATAATAATACACACACACAGAGGGTTAATTAAGCTGACCTGCTATCTCCATTCTACACACCCCTGAGGCTTAAGTGTAAAGGTGTGTGTTGAAGTGATGTGTGCTCATGCATGTGATTGTCCCAGCACTTGTGTTTGTGTGGCTGTAGTGTGAGTGTTTCAACTCCCTATTTGCAAAATGAATCCTCAAAAGATCAAAACCTGACATTTAAAGGGGTTAACATCTGATATTTAAAGGGAAGACACCTAATTAACCTCTATGAGTGATGAAGAGCCTACATGAGCAAATAAGATCTGCATGTGTGTCGACTAACGTGGAAACACTGCTGGGTTGATGCAGTAAACTTACACTCGTCGTCACTGGCATCTGGCTCCTCTATGAGTGTGCAATCAATTAGGGACAAAACTCCACCTTGCTGCAAAAGTTTAAAAGAAAATAATGACAATGGTTTATTGGCATTTTGGTAAAAAAAAATCCCAAATTAATTTCCTCTCTAAGATCTACTTAAACTACTGAGGTTAAGGTGTTCTCACCTTGAGAAGGTGCAGTTTTCCCCCGGAGCTGCGTGTGCAGACAAGGAAGTGTTTGGTGAAGAGGAAGCACTGTCTTTCCCCTTCCTTCTTTAGAGAGAGAGAGCCCAGACGGACCTTACTTAGCTTCCCTCGCTCCACTGATGGCAGCTGGATCAGAGAGCCTGAGGAGCAGGACGGTAAAGGATTACATTACATTTCATTAAGCTGACACTAAGCTGAGTGCGTAAAACGCAACATTTCTGCACACATGTATTTTGTGCATGCACCTGGCAGACATAAATGAAAAATGAAGAAATCAAGGAGATCATCATTAAAATGGGCAGATTCAGTGGCAAAAAACTATCTCTGCTAGAAGAAATAAAAACCTTGGCAACACTGTCAAAACTGTGTCAGGACTTCCTCTCCTGACCTCTGATTCAAATGCAGGGGGAACATCACAATCTGCTCTCCTGTGCAGTTGTAAAGCAGCATGTTTCACTTAGCAGGCATGCACAAACAATGGAAAATTGCCTTTGACTTGATCTGTGTGTAAATACCCTAAACAAATCAGGAGATCAGATAGCTCATTAGGGTTTGCACACTAGCAATGAATAAAGTTCAGTGTCTTTTTCAAGAGCACATAAACAATATAAAGATTTTGCAGGCCACTTGTTGCTTGAAGCAGTTCCTGATAAATACAGTGCACTTTATGTGGTACATTTGAGATTAACTTGATCAAGAATGACTTTGTTTTGTTAGGTTAGGCAGACTGTTGGCTCTGGCTCCACGTTAAGACCTTTGCATACACCAGTGATCACAGACAATCCATTTATCTCCACTGTAGGAGAATGAGAACTTCTAGTAGCTTTAAATCTATAATTTTACATCACATTCATTTGGCGTGCACAAAGCAAACTACAATAAGCAGAACATAGGAACAGAAGCTGGAGGTCATCAAAACTGGGAAGCGCATCAAACAAACAACTGACAGCTTGTTCAGTGCTACAGTACAAGTGCTTAGAGGTTTGCCATTGAGTAAAGAGAAACTGGTTTAATCAGTTTTGTGTAGTAAAACTATTAAAATGAACATGAAATGTGATTAACTAAAATAAGTACAACATTCTGTTCTAAACTGTTTGGGAATAATTTCTCATTTGTCTTTTTTCCTTTAAAATTATTATTACTATTCCTCAGAAAAATATCTTTGAGATTCATGGAGAAGCAACCAATTTGCAGAACATTTTCACTGGGCAAGGGGAGAGAGAGCCACATCTCCCCCAGTAGAAAGTATTACAGTAGCTGATGTCATGATTCAGTGACTGAGCTCCACTGAAGTTCTGTGTCTGTACTCTCAGATAGATAGACAGGCAGTAAGACTCTCCTTACTGTCAGGAAAACCTCCAGAGCTTTGCTGTCCGGTGAGCAGCACTGTGAGCTGACAAAGACTTACCCTGCCTGACGAAGGTCTGGCTTGTGTCCAGTAGGATGTCACAGCCCTCCACTATCATCCTCTCTATGGCCAGGTTCTTCCGGATGTTCTCTGTGTCACTGACCTCATCATGCATTACTCTGGGCACACACAAATATATCAGTAAGTTCAGTATTCAATATCAAGATGCATCAGGAAATCCTTCAGACAACCAGACACATACCTGGAGAGTTCCTCTAATTTGGACTTGGCAAATTCAAGACTCTTGCGCTCCACGTGTTCATGAGGTGTGTGCGCCAATAACTCATGCAGGGTGATGATGTAGCGAGGAATCTTGTAGGAGAAAAAAACAATGTGAGAAAAGGCTATTAAAATATATGAAATAATTTGATAGAATACAGTTTACACAATAATAAATAGAAGCAGGAATTGATTTAGAATGTTTGAAAAGGAACCGTGTTGGGCAGTAACTCATTACTAGTAATAATATTACTTTCCCCAGTAACTAGTAGTGTTACTCATTACTAGTAAAGTAAAGTGTGTAATAATATTAATTTTAAAAGAGTAATGAGTAATTTTTAGAGTCAATGGCCCAACACTAAAAAGGGGTGTGTGCCGGTGCCTGCGATCTACCTGGAACATGGGGTATGTGAGGAAGGTCTCGAGCATCCTTCCCTCACAGGCTGCATTAGACTCGTACTGTTTCAGGAGCTTGTCAAAGTCTCTATTCTGCTTACAGTTGGCCAAAACCTGCAGGCTGTACTGATGGTTACGCACAAACTCCTGATAGATGTTCAGCATGGGCAGCAGGATGTCAAATAGGTCAGCTAGAAACAAAACAAAAAAATACACACCACATATATGAATATGCAGTATGTCGGTCACATGAGGGTACAACATAGTGTTGCTATAGCAATCACTACTGGCACAGTTCCATAGGGGTTTAACAGACATTGTTTAAGCCATGTCAACCATGAGCCTTTTGTCATCTGTGACTAAGAAAATATTGACAGACATCTTTTATCCACTCCCCAAATGCCCTTGTTGGAGCAGTATCTGTTGGCACTGTTTTTATTACAGCTTTGTGATTAAATTAAATGTAGTTGAGATCTGAGATCTGTTTACTGCTAAACAAACTAGTTGTCAGAGGCTAACGTGTTTGCCATGTGTATGTTTACTAGATAACTTGGTCCCGACCTAGGGGTCCCGACCCTGACTAGGGGTCACCAGAGTTTCCCAGGGGTTTGCGAGGCCTTCTTGATTTTAAAGGGTGTAAGACAACTTATTATACTTATACATATATATACAATTATTTATATATATATACATATCAGCATTTATTTCTTGTCTTAAAGTTTAGATTCTTTTTTAAGATATAAAATCTCACCAGCTAAGGGCATGGCGAAGACCTGAACACAAACTATATTTACAAAGCCTTCAACAACCAAAACAAAAACAACCAAAGACCTAATACAACAATGGTCAAGCATCAGGGAGAAGAAAACACCGAATTTGTCCAAAAAAAGCCTATTTACTATGTATGATTGTTAAAAAAATAAAAAATAAAAAATAATACAGAAAATTGTATTAAACGTTGCTAAAAATATCAGGAAAACTAATCTCTGATGCGACATTCACAGAAAATAATCTGCTCAAAATTCATTCAAATCTCTCTGTTTATACAAGCAGTTATTGCATTCACTATGCTTAAGGAAAAGAGTTGGGAACCACTGTACTAGATTAACTACTGTCTTGTGCGTCCTATTAGGATTTATTGTTGATCCTGGTGATACTGTCTTCCTTGCATAAGAGACAGGATAACTAATCTGGCAGCTATGTTGGTCTAGTCTTCATTTTTATAATAACTTTTTGTCACTTTTTTTTTTAACATTGCTTTAATAATCATATTAGTGACTACATCCCAGTTTTCTTTATTGATCACATTCTGCCTCTTGGACAACAAACATCTGGTTTAAGATAGAAGCATCACCATGGTGTTAGATACATGACAAAGTCTACTCAAATAATCAGTATAACCTAATTTTAATATTCATGTTACATTCTGAAATAGCAATAAATTATATGTTATTATTTTCTAATTCACTGCAGAGAACCAAATGACTAGACCATCAGGCTATTCAATGGCAGTGCCCTCAAAAAGATAAAATCAAAACCATGCAAGAAAAAGCAAAAACATATTTAAAGAGCCTTAATTACAGAGTCACAGATGGATGCTTCTATTCATCTGAATATAGTCTATGTGGGGTTAAAAGCATGTTATACTGGATGCTAAATATTCAATGACAAGATCAAAAAAGAAACAATCTGTACTGAAAATACAAAATCTACATCACCCGTCAGCCTGACGTACAGAGTCAGATAATGGTGACATTTGGCCCTTTTCTTTTTGAATTTGTCAAAAGTAATTTGCTGTCGTGTCTTTCAGCCGTCTGTCTCCTAGGTGATGCTTATCTGTCGAGGGGGCTTCTGTTTTAGGAGATGAATTTGTGGCATGCCTTCTGGTCCGGGTGGTCATTGTCTGTCAAGACAATGAGTGTGCTTGTTGCAGACTGAGATAGGGAAACGAGTGTGTGTGTATGTGTGTGAATGTGGCAGTAGGACGTCAAGTGTGACGTTTGAATGAGAGAAACTCGATGTGTAGAACTACTAAAAATCTGACCTTGATGTAACTGGCTGAGTGTATGCACACTGTGTTTATTTATGTGTTTTGTGTATGGTTAAGTAACAGCTTACCCAGCACCAGGGTTGGCCAGTTGGCTATCCTCGCCTTCAAGCCTTGATGGAAAATCTCATGTAGGAACATGATGGTCTCACTGAAGAAAGTGTGAAAACAAAATGACAAAACATTTTTTTAAATCGTCAGTATCTGTATCTGCTTGTGCCTCTCGCATATTTATCACTTCAGGGATTTGGTTAAAACCATGTTGCTTTATCACACACACACACACACACACACACACACTTTCACATAGACATACACACACCTGTTGAGGAAGATGCTGCTGACATCGTCGTGGCTGATGGGGGGTTTCTTGGAGCTGGCAGCCATCCTCAGAGGTCTGAGAAAACAGTTGACCAGGATGTAGAGCTGGTGGACGTACCTGTCATCACACATGGGCAAACAGGAAAAACATTATTTCAACACTATATCATATATATATTACATCATATATATTGACTTATAATGGCTGAGTTCAGATTTAAAGAGGCTTTAGAACAGTGACAGTGAGGAAATAGCAAATATGTTCATTAAAGACACTAAATTGCACATGTACAGTTAAGTTTTTTAGTCAAGCTGCTTAATTAATGTATATATTTTTCATTTATAGTTTTATATTTTATATTACATTTTGTAATATTCTTATTTGTAATAAGATTATATGTACACTGTACTCTCTTTTTATTGCATTATATTCCCCAATGCTGCTGTGTGTAACTTGAATTTCTCCTACGTGGGATTAATAAAGGAATATCTTATCTTATCTTATCTTATCGGTTATTATTTATTGGTTGGGGTTTTTTTTTTATATTTTAATAAACAGACCTGAATGTTTTTATTTGTTCTATCTGAACGTAATGAATAATGAATGCCTGTCTTTGTTTGCCCATTACAGTACATACAAATTACTAATCATCTTTACTCACATGGGGCCCATTCACCAAATATGTATGCAAGTTGCAATTTGCAATATTAGTTTGACATGTTTCACTATCACCAATATATATATATATATATATATATATATATATATATCAGGATCTGACAATCCGACTGATTCAGTTCAATTTAATTAATGTACAGAAGGTATAAACCATATGTATAAACTCTTCTACCTACTCTTCTAGAGTATGTATTTTTATATCAACTGTCAAAATATAATATGATATAGTATGTTGAAAATGAAAATTCAGTTGACAACAATCTAAAGGGGAAATATAGGATGGGAATATCTGTTATGGCTACTCCAGTAAAATAAAAGATCTAACAAATTGAAGTACTTCATCACAATAATGCGAAGATCCTATAAATCCAATATCGTCATAGTGCAGTCCTGTTTGCTGATTTGCACAATTAAAATGGTTGACAATATCTTATCATAATATTTATCATCATATCGCCCAACCGTACTATGCATTGCTTACAGTATAACACATAATTAGGAACATCCTTTCTAAGCCCTTGTGTAAAGTAAATGAGATTTATATCATGTACTGCAAAGTGCTACTGTAATATATTTGCATACTCTGTCTCTGCCTCCACCATGTTGAAGACGATCTGGTTCCTCTTCCTCATGCTCTCAGCGTGAGGGGAACAGATGTAGTCCTGAACGATGATCTTCCACTTCCTCCGACAGAGCCAGCCCCGCATGAAACTCTGCACCTGAGGAGATACAAACAAGGTAACTCAGACACAGTCATACATACATACTGTGCAAGCAACATGCTCACACACTGGCAAGAAATTCCATGTAAGAAACCAGAAAAGACAGGTTACAGAAAAGAAAAACACATGAAACCTAAATGAGCTTTTAGAAAAGATTTATTTACCTTTTTGATCTTTTTGATATCCGGGTCTTCATTTTCATGGTTGACATGGTAAGGCAGCATTCGCTCCTTAGTTTTGTTCAAAGCTATAATCTTTGAGGAGAAATTCAGTCACAAACAATATGAGAATAATTTGGGTGACTAAATGTTTGCACAAAAGAAATACTGAATCACATTAAATTACAAAAAGGTCTTCTTAAGTATAGCAGAAAGTGATAAGATTTAATGAATGAGGATATTATATTCTTAAAGGGACAAACAGTCATTTGGTTGAATATTGTATGTGATAGTCTTGCTGTGTGTGCTTAGTGTTGTCATTGTTGGTGTGTTTGCACCAGATAGACATCAGACTTCCTCATCTTTGACAATCTGGTGTGTTCATTCAGAAAGAGAGAATGACAGAGAAGGGGGAGGGCTGCTATCAGCTGGTGACAGTAAGCAAATTAGGCTTATATGTGCCTGATCACCTGTGAGGGATTGTAGGGCACAGCAGGTACTGAAGACAACATATAATCCTCTGCGGCTGAATATGTTCTATTCCTAGCAAAATCCAACCTGTGGAAACCATAACATAATATCAACGCCTTTCAAAGACCTAATCTATCTAATTATGTCAGTTCTGGTATACTTTTGACAGCCATGAAATACTCTCTTCACACGGCAGAGTCAGATTAGCCTTTAGACATGTGACATTTACTCGCAGCAGGTAAGAAAAGCGAGCCGCCTACCACAAAGTTAATGTCATCTTCCTGGTTTGAAAACTGAGGTGTACCCATCGCAGAGGGAATAGGCCAGGCTGATGCCGAACTCAAAATGTTATTAAGCTGCCCCTAGTACTATATTACTTTTTTACTTTTACCTCCAGGCCACAGTTTATCACAGATGGAGAAAAGCATGAAAGATAAAACCAAAAGCATTTTCAGCCACACACTCTTATCTTCATTTTCTTATTCACTCACACTATCATGCAAATGGCAGCAGAGAGGAGCCAGTCTGCCAACTGTTGACAGTTACAGTGGCTAGTTGGTTTAATTATTCATAAACACGGAGCAACACACACAAAAACAAACAAACAAGAGTATGTTTTAATGAGATGGATCACCAACTGCACACTGGCTCTCAAATCCTTTTTTCATGAGCAGCCCAATTACACAGGCAGATGTTTCCTAATATAAAATGTCTTTTGTTAGCATTTTCACTATCAACAGGGCTCTATGTATCCTACCAATGAGATATAATCACAGTGTGTAGCGGGGATAAGTATATGCCACACTCTAAGGGAGAAATACAACTAAAAGCAGCAGGCTAATCTCCTTGAACATAGTGGTATTTCTTACCGAAGATAGAAAAAGACTATACAAGGTAAATGTATACATTATTGACACAGATGAGCCAAGAATTAGAAATGGAAGTGGAGGTGTGATTTATGGAGCAGAAACTAGCTTCCCTTGGGGACAACTGCTGCACAGATTTGTGGCACACTATGTGGCACAAAAGAGAACACGTACAAAGGTTTAACTTCTCATCTGGCACAACAGATATACTAAATATCTGGAAAATCACAGCAAAACTCAGATTAGCAATTACATTTTTTAAACACGGTGGATAAGCTTTATGTTACACGTCCATTACTTCTGAATAATTTCCTAATCCGTCCAATTTTCCTATAAAGAATGATGTCATTTATTTTAAGTGATACACGTCTAATGAATTAATTCCAGTTAATTAGCTGTGTAACCTAGACAGTCTTTTCGTTCAGTCAGCTGAGCATGCAACACAGCAAAGATGTGAAATTTGTCTAGAACCAATCACAATTTAAAATAATGTAGAATACTGAATTATTGGGTTTATGAGCTATTTTAATTTGTAGCAATCAATAAACCTATCAATAAACAAAATAAAACAATATTGATACATATCATGACATGGCAAATCAATGCAAAAACATACAATTTTAAAAGTGGTGTTCAACGCAACAAACTGTCACACTGTTTTGCTGTACATGAAACAAATTAAACGCTTATAACAAAAACTTTTTTAAAAATGTTTTGTTTTTATCTACAATTTATTGGAATAATTACTTTGGACTAGATTTCAATCAGACACATTACTGTCCAGCCCATTAGTGATGTACAATCTTTTCTTCAGCAGTTTGAAAGCGATGTCAGGATCCAAGGTAAGCTCACTTATTTTACGTCACAAAAGATTAGAGCTATTGATCCAATTACCATAAACCAATAATTACCTGCTGTTGTTTAGGTGTGTGACAGAGAATTGTAATTAGTTCTGATTAACAATGTCGTAGAGGTTGTGTTTTGTGTGTGAGCATGCACGTCTGATTTATTGTGCAGTGATGACAGAACAGAAATGTGTTGCGTTCGATAAGCATAATGGTTTGGCAGCTGTTTGTAAGGACGCTGATGGGCTGTCTTCATTGAGCGGTGGGCTTCTCCTCCTACGCTCAGAAGTGAATAGTACCATTCACACCCACTCCTCCACTGCCATAAACACAGCTGTGAGAAGACACACACACACACAGCACCACACCAACCCCACACAGACACACTGTGTTCACTCAAGGGATATATATATATATATAGATATACACAGGTATATACATGTTTTTCTCCTTAGATCACTCTTCAAATGATTCATGGCAGGACAGTAAGCACAGAGCTGTGTGGGCGTGCCGGTGAGTGAGTGAATGAATCAGTGAGTGAGTGAAGAAACTACATAAAATGGGAAATGTAGTCTTAAAGGTAGCCTGTAGAGATTTTGACCACTATGGATGAATGGTTTTGCATATGGGCAATGCAATACATTCCTGCCACCAGTTTCATGTTATTCCAGCGATCAACAATTGACAACGTTAATGCCAAAAGAAATGCAGTAACACGACACACGCGCGCAACAAACCGCGCCAGAGCAAACGAAGACACTATAAAGTAATCACACACTGAACATCAGTTCCAAGAAATTCACTCTCTGCACAACTGTCTTATACCAGAAAGAAACACGCATCTCCGCTGCATCTCTCGCTTCACACCGCTACACACGCGATCACCCAACACACACTCGCTTCATTCACACAGCTCGCCCGCCGTTAACGATGAATATTGTTTTGGCTTGGCAGGAAAACTCCACAAATTAATTCATTTATGTGTGTGTGTGTGTGTGTGTGTGTGTGTGTGTGTGTGTACACATGCTTGCTGTACCTCTCCTTTAAGCCTCTCAATTTCTGTGTCCTGATCTTCTAGCTGGGTACGCAGCTGATTGGCAGCCACCTTCTCAGTCTCCACTATCTGTACAAGGTGGATGTATTTCTGCATCAGCACCTCTCGTTCAATGATGATGTCAGAGTAACTGAAAATAAAGAGTTTCACCGATACAAACCGAGATATCAGTGAAATGAGACACTGGGAAGACCACGTTATATCATAAATATGACTGAATAGCAGCTTGCTGTCCCCCAATGTGTGTTTTGGCAGAAAATGAGACTGACTTTTGAAAGTGTGATGAAATAGAAGCTAAGGGGTGATTCAAATGTATTACCCTGTGTGAAGATGGGGCCTGAAAACGTATTGTCTCAACTGTGGGCAATGGTGTCTTTAATGGACACAAAGTCCTCTGGCAAAGTTTAGTTTATTTCACATTTCATATTTCAGTAATTTTGCCCTCACCTTACTCACTGGTTTGAAGTTGGACTGAGCTACAACATACTGGTAATTGCAACAAATTATATATACCAATCACAATAATAAAGGTTTAGGTTTTCCCACCCTAATATGTGGAACAAAGCTAACAGAATGAGAAGGAAATGTCAATCACACACAGTCTCTATATGCCCACACAGTCAAGAGAATATGTTTAATTAGGCACATTAAGTCATAAGACCTGTGTAGGTCTACCATAGCACACAGAAGGAGCAACTAATGAAGCTGATATTGTATGGTACTACCTATAAAATACAAGCAATGTGTGCTTCTTTTGAAACTAACAAATATCTTTTTAGGACATCCGTGTTTGATTATCCAACAACAGAATACAATGGTTCTACACACCCAACCCAACTCAAACAAACCTCTAACCTCAGATGTCTCATCCTCTTTTAATACACAAACGACCAAGAAGCTTCAAAAGTTGCTGCAGTAACTTAATGTAAGATAATAAGCAGAAAATAATAAGATGAATTACTGTGTATATAAATCAAATTTTCTGCCCAGAAATAAACTTAAACTAATGGATCATGGAAGTGCAAAAAGTATTATTTGGAACACAATCAGCTTTAAAGTAAAAGAATAGTATGGCCTTCAAAGTTCACATTAATGTCCTCTAATCTTAAAGTTCTGTCACATCACATCAAACTGTGGCCTTTCACTATGACGTCATATTTCCTGCTACACAAAACAGAAAGGGAAAAGCACACAAATACCCTTTATACAATCCTATGTGCATACCTCGCCTGCTGGATGGCCTCCACCCATTCATCGCACTCACTCTCCTCCTCAGTCCGCAGCTCCAGAGGCTTCTGACCGTCGTGACCAAACACGATGAGAAAATAGTGCTAAGGAGAGAAAAATAAAGAGAGAAAAGCTGTTTATGTTGTGACCCTGATACCTAACACATCCACAACAGTTGTGCCAGCACAGTCTCACTTTTCAGCACCAAGATGTTTTGGATGCTCCTTTGAGACGCTAGCCACAGCTAATCAGACATATGGCACAGACATATGGAAACACTGATTTCAACTACATTTGCTTTTCACGCTGTTTTCTTGCCCAGATTCATCCCATGTAAAGTTCCAGAGGCCTTACAAGAAGCAGGCAGAGCACACGTAAGACAGGATGGGGGAGGGTGAGTGGCTCGACACACATGACAGAGTTATTTGCTCAGTGAAATAAAACACTGAGTCTCGCCTGTGCCTCTTTTCTCCACCAGCCTATTATCATCACCATCAATTAGCCTTCTCTTTCTCTCTCTCTCTCTCTCTCTCACGTTTCCTGTCTGTGTCTCTTATTATTCTGATGAATTTCCCTGAGTATCTGCCTTTCAAACTGCTTCCCCACACTTACACACAGACACATGCCAACACATGCAAGCACAGAGACACACATCTACAGTAGAGCACACACACCAGGCATTATGTGAAGTGATAGAGGCTTTTATTCAAATGGTCATGTCCTGGGGCATTGGGTTACCAGAAGAGCTGCTATTCTTAGTCAGGGAAAACAGAGAAGACTGAGCAGTGCATGGACTTTCTCTCTCCTCTTCCTCCTCTTCTCTTCTCGTCATCAAACCACCTCTTTCCTCCTCGTCCTCCTCCTCCTCTCTCTTTGCACTTCACCCATCATCCCACTCCGCCTCCTCTGCCCCGCTCAACCAACATCCTCACTTCTCTTGTTGTCAAAACCCACTCCTCCTCCATTCCCACATCCCTTCATACTTTCATCTCTTTGTGTCTCTCTCAGTAAGGATTCAGTGAACCAAAGGAGAGACGTTTACCCCGCAGCAGGATGGACGGGCTTTGGCCCCTGCAGAGGGGATGGGCTGGGGACAGAGTCAGCAAGGTTACTGGAACACACACACACACACTCAGAGACCCTCCTCCATCTCCATCCTCTTATCCCTGCTTTTTATGTATCTGTCATTTTGATTCACTGGCTGGATGAATTTTATTACATCAACAATAATCTGTGCTCTAACAGTCTTTGACAGGGAGAAAGAGAGACAGAGAAGGATCGAGAGGGAGCGGTTACATAATATTTCTTAACCGAGTACATATCTCTAAATTGTGTCAGTACCTAACAAGATAACATTTCCATGGCAACGCACTATCCAATGATTCCGCCGTGTTTTGCACTTCCATTTTCTGCTTTTCAGTGCTGCCACTATTCATTCAAAGCATTTATTGATCCATCCTGCAATTTCAGACATTAGGAGCCAGCAGAGTCAAGCAGAGAATGAAACATTTCTGCTGATGCAGATTTTGGAGATCTAGATGGCTTTTCTGAGCCTATGTTATCTGCACATTTAAGATAACAAAGCATATTGATAGATATAAATGTTTACAGTGCACATTATATGGCAGGGCTTACAATATATCTGCTTTTAACCTTATTATGAACACAAATATTTTCACACCACGTTTGTACTGATTCACTTGCTTGGATCACACAGATGTCCCTGTCCTTATTATCACATATACAGTGATAATAATGACAGTGATTGTAGTGGTGTCTCCTGTTTTATGCTTAATGGTGGAAGCAGGGAAGGAAGGAGGTAGAAATACCACTCTATGGCAATAATAATACAGTCCTACACTAAAAAGTAGAAGTAGGACTGCTAAATGTACTTTATAAGAATAACAACAGTAAACATACTTATTATGCAGACAAAATGACCCGTCAGTATTTATGTAGTATTTTATTTATTTACTGAGCTGCATTGTAATGGTAAAATAGAGCTATTTATAAGCTATCAGATGAATGCATATAATAATGCATTACATTATTTTATAACATGATCATATTTTTTATATGTCATATCTTAATCTGTAAAGTAACAGTATATTTCCATCTTGCAGTTGAGTAGAAATCATTTCCCATTCCAGGATACTTGATATAATGCAAATGTTTTGTCCTGTCTTCCCATTTATACCTACTGCTTAACTTGTGTTAAAGTTGTCTGTTTGTTTGTTTGATGTTTCAGTAACTCAAATATGATCTATATTTTTAATCCTATTTTACATATTTCTATATTTTGCCTTACACGGTACCTAATGGCATTAAAAACATTCAACATGCATTGCAGTGACTTATACTGTAACACTGTACTGTGTTCTCATTAGTCAAAAACGACAGTACAGTACCATCCAGGACTACCGTCTCTCTCTCCCTTCAAATCGTCTCAAATGTACCCTCCATCCCTCAGGGCCTTCACTGTACTGTAAGAAATTTCATTTAAACAAATAAAGACAGAGAGGAAAGAGGAAGCAAAAGACAAAGATCCTTTCCTTCTCTTTCACTCTTTATGTCACTAACGACCAATTTACTCACCTGAAACTCTTTTTTTTGTCTAATCTGAGGAACAGCTATTATATAAAATGAGACTGTGAAGCTGACAGCATGACACAAAGGAGTGTGTTTTATCACCACTGAGCAAGAGACAGGCACAATGAAGGGAAGCAAATTTTATTATTCAGAAGCAATTTCAGGTCAGTCATTTAAAACTGCTTGCTGTGAGAACAGAGGTGAGGAGTGTGAAGCTCTGAACAGAAACTGACTACTTTTCACTGTCCAACAGAGACTGAGCGTCAGGAAATGAAAACCTACCACACAAACACACAAACCACCAGGTTCATGGTGGCACTGTGATGAAATACTTTTTCTTTATTAAAGATTAAAGAGTCAAAGATGAAACTAGACTTGGTTGTAATAGATTCATTAGGCAAACGATGGCTGGGGGATCCAGAAATACTCGTCTGTTATAAATATTTAAAAACAGAGATGACAGAATCACTGTTGGGATCCACTGATGATTAGGGGACTGAAATAGCCACTAATGATGCAACACTGCTGTCTGCTTTGGCATCTGCACTGATAAGAGGCCAAATTTTGTTGTACCATACTACAGATGGACCTTGTTTTTTTTGTTTTTTTTCGACTCTCACTCAGCCTTTCAAAGCAACTTGGCATTTCACTGCTTTGATGTTGTTTGCTTCAGTGGGTAGAAGGAGTTGTGCTGCAAGTGTTAAAGATTTGATCTCCATTAAAAGACAACAGAAAGAAACACACTCACCTACAGCACATATATTGTATTTTGTAAGAAAAGGAACAAAAGAACTGGGAAGTACTGTTTTTCTGCCATGAAGGTTCCTTTGCAAGCTTTACATGGTTTTTCCACTGTTTTTTTTAAGTATCTTCTTAGGTTTTGGCAACAAATCATAAATACTAAACCTTTTAAAGAGTGTGTTCTGTGCAGTTATAGATCTTTGGTTGCGTCTCTTCAAGACCTTGTATACGTAAGTGTGTTTTCATTAAGATGGCTGATTACAGCTCTAGTCAGGTGGAAGTTGGGTGGATGCTGGGAATTGCCAATTACCTGATGAAGATTATGTCAATCAAGCACTGTTCGTATGCGCCCATGCAGTCCTGACTCACATTTTATAAGTGAAAACAACTGTGTAAAAGGACTATAGGTGTGTAGGGCTTGAGTTGTTTAACCCATCACAGTGAACATAGAGTTTGCATATGTTTTCGTCAGTGTTTTGTTTTTGTGTGTTAATGCACATAAAGAGCAGATTGACTTTAAAGTTAGCACTCCATTACCTTAGAATAAATAAAATAAAATACTGCGGACTTGATATTCATTATCATACTGAAATGAATAAAAATCACGATAGAAGATAAGATGAAGAGAACAGTAGAAACAATTGTTGTAAAACACAGCAGTATGGTTTGCAAATGGTTAACTGTTCTACAGTATACCGTACATATATTGTAAGAACATGCAACACCACTAGCATGGTGATTTAAATATAAGCAGGAAAAAGTCTGCCATTCACAAATCCTAAAAAAACATTTCACAGTGAGTTCAACATTACAAAGCAGACCTGTTAAAGTATAAATAATGACTTCCAAAGCTTACTCTTTTAGCTTAATTAACTACATATAAAAGTGTTCATTCACCTTTTAATCACAAACTTAATGCAATAATTGTGGTAGTGGAACTAGCAGCCATGTCGGTCACAAAAACGTATTATCGCGCTACTGCCTTGTGTCACCTCCAATCCAAATATAGTTGTTATGGTTGTGTGTTTCACTTGACTTGCATAAAGGCAGGGGTTGAGAGAAAACATGCCACCATTGAACAAAAAAATAAAAGTATGCAACAGGACAAGCACAAACTGTAATATGCATAAAAAGCACAGGACAATAAAAGTTATTCCACTGCATAGCATCAGTGAATAAGTGAAAGTTTATAAAATATAATCCAGTGCTGCAGGAAAAATCAATCACTGGCTGACAGTATGTACTTTGTCGTGTGTTTGTGGTTAACGGTAATCGGTCAAGTTTCTGAGCAGAAACAGGTTTTTGAATCATCTAATTCCTTAGATCCATATGCGCTGATTACAAGGTAGAAAGGAAAAATCATTAATAAGCTGTTCAAATACAATGGGCTCCACTAGAAGCTGTATAGTGTGTCTCCACCTTTGTGCTGCTGTGATGAACCAGGGACTGCTCAGTGCAGTCCCACAGGGTGATAATTGCCGTCAGAAAGGAATACAACAGAGAGCAGACTATGTTCATGTGTGTATGTGAGACTACAGAGGACACCTAAATAATCTATAAACTGGATTTCCTGTACGTGTGTGTGTGGGGGGGAATAATAGACACCATGTGTGTTTCCCTTGGAAGAAAACAGAAAATGAGATACTACAAAAGAACCACATGTAGTGATTGTGAATGCAGCTAATCTCAAACCACCCGTTGTGGGCAGTACTCATGGGGGAACACAATGCCTCAAACATATCAGCAAGAGATTATTGGCTTCATATTCACAACAAATATCATATATCTTATTTGGGTCTGAAAAGACAATACACAGGGCATATAAATTTCCTTCTGGAAAAACAACAACACACACGATAATGATCAAAAAAGAGGCACAAAAACCCAATAAGAGTAATTAAAAGGTATATAATATTCTAACACTGTGGGTGTTTTTCAAAATAGCTGAGACATTGTGCAGACAGACCCTTTATGGCTTTCATAACAGACTGAAATTTCATTGATAACCTGTTTAACAGCTTATCTGAAATTTCCATGTAAAGCCATAATATGTTATTGCCCATTATAAGGATGAAATCAGTTACTGAAACAATAAAAGTCATTTGTGAGAAGATTTAGAGAGATAAATAAGAGAGAGGTGTTGGGTTCACTTTTTCTACCCACCAGCTTTCTGGATCAGACTCACAATCTGCTTCTCTCCATTTTATGTTCCTCTCATTTCTCAGTTCCTGTCGTGCTCCCACAGGGGCAATAATGTCTTTTTTGTGCTGAATATAACTTCATAAAATGCTCCAAGGAAAAGAACAAAGAAACACAACTGCTATTATCATGGAAATCCTGGGCACTCAAAGATAACATTTTACCTCATTGTACTGTATAGTAACAGTAGGCTGACTGTGTTCAGGTGTCATCCATAATATTTGCCATAATAAATAATGCAGTACATCTTCTGCTGTAAAGGAATAGTTTGACATTCTGGAAAATGTGTATTTGTTTTCTTGCCGGTTTCTTGAGACTTAGATTAGATGGATACATATATGTGACGCGCCACAAGAAAACCAGCAGCAAGTCGGCTGGGAGG
>NW_023339718.1:14094676-14103901 GCF_004916995.1 Morone saxatilis
CAGGAGTCACTCGAGAGTTCAAGGCATCCCACGTATCCGTTGGTTGTCGTTCATTCGCCTCATGCTGTTCACTTCCTACAGAGAAGGTGGCTGGTCATAACAAACGAGTAGTGCTGCCATCTCTCTCTTTCTCTCTCTCTCTCTTTCACACACTCACACACACACACACACACACACACACACAACTCTCACAGATACACACATACACAAATACACACACTGTATATTAATACTAATAACTGGTATACCTACCTCAGAACACGAGAATTACCTGTCAGTTTATCTGGAGATTAAACAGATTGCTCCCCTCCTCCACTGTTAACTTTCAGTGCCTGTCCTCCTACTCAAAATAAATCAAAAACAAACATGTATACACACATAAAATATGTGGTTATTATCAAGCTTTTTCTCTCATCTTACACATTTGTTGCTCTGTCATTCCATTGCCAGGAGGAATAGTTGGAATAATACTGCTGCCTTATTGCAATAGACTCTGGATTGGAGAGTTTGTTCTACAGCTCCCACAGTGCAACAGCAGAGGTGTCTAAACACGATGTAAATCCGTTTCACTATATTCTTGAGACTTGCCAGAGTGCCAGCAGCAACAGACACATGGAACTATTTGACAATCCTATTACCTGATGCTACAGTTGATTTTATACACTCCTTGTGGGAAGTGTGTCTCCGTTTCTCTGTGCCACCACTCCACATCAGCACTTATAGCCCCTCCCCTTGGGGGTTATCCCACAAGCTGTTGGCACAACTTTGACATATCATCTCATAAAGTTGATATGGTTGACATGGCAAACAGCAGCTTATTATTAAAAGTCCAATATTAAGTTTAGCAGATAAATGCTCCACTATGTTCACAAGACAGTCTCTAACTTACTGAGCAAGTGTAGTGTTCAGGGGGGTTTTAGAGCTTTTTGCTGAAAAGAGCTGCTTGCTGCAGAAAACACTAAAGAGAGAACCAACACACAGTTAAAATGCAAGCTGTAAAAAAAAAAAAAAAATTACAGAGTTGAAAGACATAAACCTGAGGAGACCTGTAGAGTCTAATACAATTTATTTTCTTTGGTTATTTGGTAAGCGAGCCCTTTCACATTACACATTATCATTTGATTTGTTGATATGAAATATTAGTTAATATTATGGGGAATACACTTTGCTTTCTTGAGTTCATTGAGAAGACAGATATCATGTCTAGTTCAAAACATTTACCTCCAATACCTTAAAGGCTCAATAGTAGGGAAGTCACTGCTCCCAGCTGTTGTTCCGAAAGAGATAGTCATATGCATAAGTCTAGCTTTTTCCCACTGCTTCCAGTCTTAATGCCAAGCTAAGCTAATCATCTCCTGGCTCTAGCTCCATACGTGACACAGAAGAGAGAGCAAATAAATATATTTCCCAAAATGTTGTGCTACTTCTTTTTATGTTTTTCATGAACATTTGACAATTTAGGAGGAAGTGGATGATAAAATTTTGATATATCAATACAACTGTTGCACCAGGAGTGTTTTCCTGAAAGTAAAATCCCCTCTCTATGTCATCCGTACTTTGATTAGAGCAGTATTTCAAACACAAGAGACGTATTTTAAGACAGATGCCAGTTTTAAATTCTTATCTGACACTAATGAGGTCCTTAATGGCTCTAACACTTGGCACAAAACGTAGAGGAAAATGAAAAGCAGCCTGCGGAGGAAAGCAGATCAGACTTTGGGAATATGGGAAGAATTGGTTCCTTGATACAGACAATTAGTGCAAGCAACAGAAAAACGTGAGGCTCTGTAAGGGGCGTTTAGAGCTTGAGGAGCTTTATAATGAGAAATAATTACACACATACATCCACACACAGGAAGTAAGCACTAACACTTCAGCTGTACAGTGTCACCCACCCTCCCTTGCATTAACTTAATGAGGAAGGAGACTGTTGAAAACCTCTATGTGTCTATAGCTCAACAAAAATAGACTTTATTAAAGCCAATGCTGCCAGATCAGACAGTATCTAATCAATATTTCTTGTACAGGCTTTTTCACAGGCAAGTTTCAAATTAAAGTTCCTATTTCACTGTACTATAGTCGTGTGCCTCACGCATGGATGGAGGGAAGGTCACTAATTTTTGCATCTCTTTTGAAGCATCGTTGATGACAATACTGAGCCTTAAATTCTGCAACCATGAAATTTGAATGTAATAAGCATCTTTGTCCTAGAGGAACACCCAAAAAATATTCCTCATGTCCTAATTCATATTTACACTGACACTGAAGTGTTTACTAATTCCTATGTATGGTGGCCCTGAGGTGCAAAACACAACATTACAGAAAACAATGAATTTATTTCAGGAAACAACAACAACATAACACAACATATTGTATGATTCTCCTTCATAAAATAAGTAACGCTGGTTTTGATTATTTTACACGTGTAATGCCTTCATACACAAATCAAAGGTTTGGCAGTGAGTAAAAACCTTTTGCTACAGTATACACAACAATCTAGTTGCACTTAGTTTTGGACAGAAACTCTAAAGCTACTAAAGTGGCATCACTTTCTTTTGAACAAGGCTGCTAGGGGCACTGTCACAAAAGTGAATCTCTCAACTCTGTTTTTTTTTCAGTGGGACTGAACCATGTGAGAGACTGTAAATGCAGTGCGACCACCAGCGCAAGGTGAACACAAAAGAACAATTTTCTGTACTTTCGTCTTTGTAAAGCTACTGTATCAGAGAGTGACACCATTGGCATCCAATGAGACTTACAAATAACAGCAAAAAATCAGCAGGTACTTCTAGTTTTAAAATTCAGAAAACGTTCAGAAATTGTTTATGATGTGTTATGTAAGGGTCACCAGACCGAGCCAGTTACTCAGACTGGACTTTCCTTTCATTACATGTAGATTACTAGATTATTCAGTCTCATGTACAGTATTTTCACTATTCTCACAATAACATGCTTATGTAACATTTTGTTAGTAACACGGCTGCCTTTACAATTTGCTAATTTGATATTTTACACTTTCACACAAACACACACACACGCACACACTGGCGAGCTATCATGCAGTAGGGAGGTTCAGTGTCTCGTCCAAGGAGACCTAGACATGTGGGCAGGAGAAGCTAGAGATCGAGCCACTAACTGCCAACCCTGAGATTCGACATGCTCTGCTTACCTCTGCCGTACCTTCCAATGTCTACTTTCTATTTAATTGTGGCTGTATTTTCCAAACTATGCAGTTGTCAAGCCACGCCAAGCTCTCAGCTATTTCTATTTCATTTTTAATTTAGGAAATCAGGGAAATCAACAATCTGCCCCCTTTCACCGCCAATGGGGCCAACTGATAAATTATGATGATAAAAACTTTTTCCTAAATCTGTGTGGAGTGTCTGCAAAAAAAAGGAACCCCTTCAATGCATAGCTTTCTGATTTTAGAGCTGTAATTTTTGTCAATCAATTTGAAACAAGCATCAATGATTTCATCCTTGATTTGTTTGGATCCTGGCTCTGGTTCTTTCTAGCTGATGTTGCCAACCTATAGACCTACAAATTCTTACAAAGGCATCGATTTCCTCGTGGCAAACTGCTATTCAAGAAAGCAGCACCAGGCCTTTGAACCTCTCAGCAAAATGACATGTGTAGCAATCTGGAAACAGACTACACTGTATGCAATAGTCATGTCCCCTGGTTCATGGCCTCTGGTGAACTGTGCTTCTCTCTGGAATCAATAACCAACCTGACACCTGATGGTGAGAGGGATAGTTTGACAAATATACACAGCTAAATCTACTGGTCTTTACACACATACACACACACACACACACACACACACACACACACAAAGACAGAGACACAAGTTCACATCATCAATGCACATCCATAGTCGCTGTGGAAACCATTCAAACCAGTGTAGATGCTCTCCAAATTATTTAAAGGGTTTGTGTCTATCTGAGAGTACAACAGGGAGAGAGTGAGGCAGTGTGTTATTTGTGTGGTTGCATTGTGGCTCACTGTGGGGGTGTGATACTGCAGGTTGCTGGCAGACTCTCTACTGCACAGAAAACAGTGAAGCGCAAGAGCAACTGATGGAAGGCCTTCGCTCACTTTATCCCACCAAACACTCGCACAGGGATTAAAACCCAGGATCATACTGAACTCTGAAAATTTAGGATCTACACAGCCACACCACACACACACACCACCAACACACACACACACACACACACAGCCTCACGAGCCAGGCGAAATGTCATAGTTACTTGGTTTATTCCTCCTGTGTGCATGGCTATGTAGTTAAACAGCTACACAGCACACAAGGTTTCAGCTGAGGGCAGATTGAAAATAACCCTAATTAAACATCACAGCTGTAGTGTGAGAGTGAGACAGGTGGAGGAGAGAGAGTGAGACAGGCGGTGTGAGTGTGTAACAAGAGAGGAGAAAATAAGACATCATAACTGCCAAACTCTGTAACATCAGAGGAGACAGGTTTTACGCTTACATCAGTGCCAATATTAGCGGTTGGAACCATATTATGTAATTTTCATCATCATTAATAACAACTCAGAAATGAAGACATAATCTTTCTGCTTTATGTATGACTTGATTTAAACCACACCCCTATTAACCACACCATGTCCTTGCTTTCCTTAAGCCCCTTCCCTATTTGCATACATCTGGAATGAATTGTCTTTACACATACTGTACATTTAAAGAGATATGAATCTACTGTATAAGTAGGTGGGAATCTGTGGAGATGAAAATGTTCTGAGTGATGATGATGATTGGTGGCTATTTCTGACCTCTCTTATGATTAATTGTGCATCCACTTAGTGTCTCCTTAATACTCGCTCAAACTGTAAAAAGTCAATGCTCTCCAGTGTACCCCTCCCCCTGCATTTTGGTGGGCATGGTGCCTGTGCACACACACACATGCACACAGTCCCTGAGGCCAGCAAAAAACTGGGATCAGAAACAGAAATCATTCTGTTTTCTCTGTGACTGTACTTTCATGAAGTAAAGGAAAGGGTTGTTGTATTTTCTAACTGTAAGAAGATTGGCTGTTTGATTGTTATAATAATAAGTATTGATGATATACTTGTGACCATCCAATATTTTTTTCTCAATGAAATTCATGTGCAAATGGTAATTCAAATGTTTCCTAGCAACAAGATCGACCTAACTGTTGGAGCAACAATACTGAGGCAACTTCCAGGAGCTCAGTCACCAACAGATTTGCCTAAAATATTTCCCTTCCTTTTACTGCTTTGAAATCATGACGCCTTAACCCTGTGTCAGCACAGCAGGATTCAGCAGTGGGTCTGTGATTATAAGTTAAAGTTGCATGCATTGCAGAGCTTCATTTAAAATAGCAGTTCAGATCTCAAGGTTTCTAAAGACACTGTGTCACACTGCAGTGTGTGCAAATATGAAGCACAAGACATCTAGAATATTAATGTTACGGCTGTAAAGCATAGCATCCTGGGAATGAATATTTAATTAAATGTAAACATAATAGAGATTTATTGCAGTGCTGGATGAAGAAAGTATAAAAATATACATGTGATACATGTGGTAGAATGAAAATCTTTATAGCATTCATTGGGTTAAATACAAGAACCTGTTGCTTCCCCCTGTCAGGGCTACAAAGAAACTTCAACCTTCTTTGATTAATTTGCATGCACAAAGCGGTGTTCGGAACTTAATTGTCTTTATGATGAAAATGTGACGGACTATTAGGTTCACACTCAACAGGTCACAAATCAAGCTTATTTTGTTGTTGAAGCCAGCAAATTTCATGACCAGAAGAGAAAAAAACTGGTCCAAATAGCTGAGACAGTTTGTTTTGAATTGGAAAAAAAAGACATGTGAGAAATCACTGCTCCCACCAGCCTGTTCCCATTTGCACAATCTCTGGGGGATGGTCACCTGCTCAAGATGCACTTGAAGCTCTTGGCACTGCAGGGCTTGTTGAAAGTGTGGAGAGCAGAGAGGCTGAGCTGCTGCAGCCACTTCAGTCCGGTGCTGCATGAGCCACTTTCTCTTTTTACATGGGCGTCAGTTTGAGTGTGATGGAACTATTTGATCTTGTGGTTTTCATTATTGTGAGCAATAATCAATATAAATCTACGTGGAGACCATTATCTAAATAACACAACATATAAGCTTCCAGAAATGTACAGTGTGTCTGTTAAGTGTTACCATACAACCAGCGACTGCACCACTTTCTCCCCATCATGCTGTCAGTGGGCTTTGAGCAGCTTTCAGGAAGTTGTACCAGCAGATAAGAAACCATGTGTGAACTTTGATCCGAGTTTAGTACTCAGACATCCCCTCCTGCTTTGTTTAAACCTCTCACCTGTTTCTCCAACGCTTCCTTCCCGGTGGTGGACATCTTGGGCGCCGGCGCGCGCTCGCAGGTGCATCCTTCCAACAGGTAAATCCCGGCTGGTCGCGCGCTCTGCTCGTTCTCGAAGTAGAACAGTACATTCTGGTAAAGAGCGAAGAACTTCTCGTGCCATCGGCTGTTCTCCGCCGTCTTCTTGCTCAGGTAGCCGCGCTTCGTCCCCTCTTTACGCGCGACCACCGACAGAAACAGCGCGTGCCCTTCGTTGTAGCGGACGCTCTTCTGCATTTTTGTTGTACGGCTTGGAAGAGAGAAGACAGTGGAGGGGGAGAGCGGGAGGAGGGAATGTGAGCTTTCACCGTGAGCCCATGGTCGCCGGGGGTCGCGTGTAAACTTTCCCACCGAGAGACGCGCGGCTCAGCGGCGCCGTGGCGCACGGAAAAGTTGCCCCTCCGACGGGAGCGCTTCTGTAGATGAACTCATAGTAAAGATGTCCGAGTCCCAAGAGCACTAGAATTAATCCATACTGCTCGCAGAAAAAAAAAGAAAAAAATAAGCGCGCTTCTATAAATAAACAACAACTAACAAGCAGGAGAAAGCGAGAGGCGTGTCGTTCACAAAGGGGAGAACCCTCAAGTGGACAGACAGTGGCAGAATCACAGACCCGATAAACTGTAATCGGCTTTGACAGTGGTTAACTCTCTCTCTCTTTCGCACACAAACACTCACGCCCACTATGTCTCTCTATCTTTCTCTCTCCCCTATGATGCGCGCTGATCTTGGAGTTGGCGGAATTAAAGGCGGAGCGTGTGTGAGTGTGTTCGAGAGTGGGAGTGAGTGAGTGAGAGGGATAGAGATGTAATGCAGATTTTATCAGCTGTACTGTTGTGATTTGTTTCTGCATTATTAATAGCGTTGGACCAAAGAGCACGCACCAACGAATGCATTAATGGATTTAGAAAAAAATTTAAATGAATACAATATTAAACCCTGACAAATGCCGGTGTAAGTCCACAGTTTAATGCTTTCTCAGGTTCAAATGTGTCCCCTTTTCGCTTTCTGCCTCACAAGAAATGCTAAAGTTATTATTTAAAAAGGTCAGTTTAGCTGATTTTACACATAAAACTCGGTTTACAAATCTTGGGGAGGACTACTGCAAAAAAATAATAATAGAAAAACAAGTGGTATACAATAAAGCCTTTTGTGGCTCCAGAGGAAGTTGAGCATACTCTGATAAATTGAGGCTAAAGACTACATTAGCCACTCACATAGCACACTTGACTCCCCAACCGAACCATGGCGCCTCATATGAAGAATGGCTGAAATGCTGCATCGATTTAAAGTTCTCTTTTTAGGGTCAAAGAGCAGGAAGTGTGACAAGTTTGTCTTTTTTTATTTATTTATTTAATCACCAAACACTCTGATGTAAATCTTGATCAGCTGGTATTAATTGATGTTATCATAATTATAGTACATTGGTGAGACAATGGTGAGAACCAGAACCTGAGATGGTTAAAATCATTTTCACACACCATTGTGTTGTACATTAGCAAAAAAAGAGCAGCAATAACCTCTCTACTCCATCAGGAGTCCTTTCTGAAACAAGTGTGACTTCTGTGAACAAGTATATTCTTCTTAGAGCATGCTTGTTCACTGACAGCTGGATTCTCTGGCGTCAACTACAGCGATATTAAGAGTTTGACTGCAGCCACTCCTTGAGGGATGATCTGTCCGAGATCCTCCAAAGATCTGAGAGAAGTTTCTTATTCTTCCTAGAGAGACAAAAACAAAAACAAGAAAATGTTGCTTAAACAAAATATTGTATATAAAACTACTATATCCTCACATGGCCTTGTACGTGTTGAGGATAAATACATTCACACACAGCTGTGTGAGAATACAATAAAATCCCTGTTCTTAACCTCCGACCAGCAACTCAACTGCTCTGTGTACCATTATTGTGTACTCAGCATGGCTTCGCTCCAACAAAGGACAAACATTTCATATAGGGAGGATTACAGTGATGGAGAGGTATGGCTCTGTGTGTGTGTGTGTGCTGACATATATTTCATATGGTGAGGATTACTTAGGAAGAGACTAAGCAGCATTCAACTCCCAACTGGCTGTCTGTTACAGAGGGAGGAGATGCCGTGTACAAATTTACAGACAGAAGACTGTATTTGGAGAGAGTGCAATATGCTGAGAATTTGACAGCAAAAGACTAAGAATTTGCCGTATTTCCGCTTCCTAACTCAATTGTAAGCTGAACATCTCTGCACTGACAGTTTATGGTTCATCCTAATAGAAAAACCTGTCTACATCAGCATAAAAAAACATATATTTTCTCTTCTTTCCCTACTACTGTGCTCTTGTGCATTCATCTTAATAAATACAAATAAATTAGCCAAGGGGAAAACTTTATAACATAAACCTGCTTGTAGGTCTTGCTTTCTTCTGTGAGACTCCTTGATCTCATAAACTCTTTGCTGCACCAGTAATCTGCACCCAGTCTGATTTTCCAGGAATATTGGTACATTTTCTGGTTCAGACATGTTAGCACAAGAATCAAGTCAAGTTCATTTGAGTGTTAAAGCTTAAATAAACGCTGCCTTGAATTTTATTTCTTCATGACACACGTTTGGTTCTTGGCTCCATTAGTGCTTAACACAATCAAAAAACTCTCCAAAATAACAGGAACAGGATATTTTGTGATTTATGAGAAGGTTTAAAGCAGTATTTAGTGTTTCACTTCCATAAAATTGTGAGACTTGTAAGAGACAGATTAACAAAGAAAAATTAAGATAAAAATCAAAGCATCAGAGGCAGAGATATTCAGACTTTTAGTACTTAATATGGGTCAGGCCCCAAAAATACTGGATCCTACATTT
>NW_023339718.1:14103914-14111011 GCF_004916995.1 Morone saxatilis
CATTTCACATAATGCAACTTGATACTGTTTTTGAGTTAGGCTGCATTCAGAGCCAGCAAAAAAAAATTACCGAGGCTCAAATTTTGCCACAACAAAACACATTATCAAATATATGGTAGATTACCTTACCATGATCACAACAAAAGATTAAATAACTGCCTCTGTGATAACTTTCCAGAGTTGCAAAATCCTGTGTATCACGAATCACTGCTTATGCTATTTTCCCAGACTTCAAACAGCTTCTCCAGAGCCACAAAATACATTATACAAATGTTTTCACAAGTTGACTTGTACTCCCTATGACCAGTAAACTGATCTTTATGTGTAAAATTAGTGAATTCCATCTATTACAAATGGTCAGGGTGAATATGTGTGTTCACTCTACCTCCTGGCGTTGACCATGCTCTCTAGCTCTCTGGCTTTGCGTGCAGCAGTGTGTAGTATAGAGTCTGGAAGGTCAGCCAATCGGGCGACATTCAGGCCATAGCTCCGCCCTGCAGCTCCTTCAGTTAACTGGTAGAGGAAGGTGATGAACTCTGGCTGAACCTCTTCATCTGTCAACACATACACGCTCAAATCCCAAGTGCCAAGTCATAATGATGTAGAAATTGCCAAAGTAAGATTGGTAACTAAATTTGAGGCAATCAAATCCACCAGAAAACACTAAAAGTATTTTCATATGCGCACAAAAATGCACACCCACATACCGTCAGTGTCAGTAGTGACGTCAGGTTCATTGAGTAGGAAAGCCATGTGATAATTAGACACATGTTCAGGATACACTCGCTCTAACTCACACAGGGGAGGATAATGGGTCACAAACAGGGTGAGGGCTTTTACCTAAGAAAAGGAAGGAAAGAGTGAAGTGTTAACATCCAGAAAAATCTAGTACACAGGGTCTTTGGCAGCTCTTCAGCCTTTTACGCCTGGCATCAAAATGTTAAGGATCAGGAAAACTGCATAAACATGGTCAGCCAGGTGTAAATGCAATCTGTACATTGTGTTCACGTTAGTGAGAAAATATCCAGCCATGGGTATAAAACTGCACAGCTCTAGGCGGGAATGTCATCTCTATTGCTCTGTACCAGCATACAAGAGAAGCTTGTCACTTCTGTTGTTTCTGACAGTCGTGGAAGGCGTTTCTCTGGAAGGTAAAAGTAAGAAAACTAAGTACAGGCTGTACAGTTATGCCACTTGTGGGGACCCTCCACCTGCCATGTTTGGGTTTACTGACAATAGAACTACCACCTACTCACCAGCTTTGCATGGTGCCTGTGAAAAGGGAGATCTGATCACAGTGTGCACAGAATGCAGACAAGAAAATCATAGAAACTCAAGTAAATGTTAAGATATTGCTGTTGTATTTGTTATTTTCTGTTTAAAACATCCAGATTCAGATCACATTTGATTACAAGGCACAAGAGAGGTCATGTTAACAGAATGATGATCACATATCACAAAATGAATGAACCAAAGTCCAATAAAACAATAATAAAGCAGAAACATTGTCATAAACAATGTGAAGCCATAACCACAAAATAAACACCAGGAAGCCAACATGCTCATTAAGACAATGCTGACATGCTGGCATTTAGCAAATGTAATATTTAGCATGTTCACCAGTTTATGTTAGCATGCTAATATCTGCTAAATAGCACTAAACAAAAAGTACAGCTGAGGCTGATGGGAATGTCAATAGTTTTCAAGTATGTGATAAGGTCACAAATCAAAGTGTTTTAACCTGATGATGGCTCCTGGTGAAAAGTTAAGGCATCACTAAAGTTATTACAATTCATCCTGAACGAGACATAAAGGTCTCCATTAAATTTTGTAGTAATCTATCCAGTAATTGTCGAGACATTTCAAATATCAACATACTAGTGGTGCTACAGATAAAAGTGAGGGGATCACAAAAGTCAATAGGGATCACAAATGGGAAATGATGATTATATGTCATGGGCATGCAACCTGTGAGAAGGGATCACATATGGATGGTGGCACTGGAGGAAGAGTCACCAAAGTCATTAGGATACATCCTCTGGGGACAACTAACAAACTTTCATACCCCTCCAATAGTTGTTGAGATATTTCAGCGGTGGACTGACCGACCAACCGACACAATGCTAGCGTGGCTACAAATAAAACTAGCCTACAAAGCAACCTCTGTCCCTACAGAACACTCAGTTTAACACCCCTTAAAATATAATATTGTAGTCCCTCATAAATAATATGCATCTTTACTCTTACTACAACTATATGATTAAAATGCCTGGTAAACCACTGGGATCTTAATGCTATAGTAGTAAACGCTTTTCTTTGTCCTTTGACCTCAGTGAATATTAATCCGATTTTGTTTGTTTTTTTACTATTTTTAAGCCTTATACAAAAGAGAAAAGTAAGAGTAGAAAGAGACCAGAAAGACAAAAGGTAAAGAGGGATAGAGTAATACAAATACCAAATGGTAGGTATCATAACAAATGTTGTATTATGTAACTGTGTTACCACAACTAAGCAAAAGTGGAAAAACAAAGAGCAGAGCATCTACATCTACTGTAATTTCTTTCTCTTACTTAACTGCCTCTGTACCCTGCAGTATGCTGAGCGAATCCATAAAGACATGCTTTGTGAATATTACCACCAGAGTATAAACACATATATACAGTATTGTGTCACTTTTTCCCCCTTCAGTCTATTCACTTCTCAAGTTTTTTTCTTTCCCATGAGGAATTCTGCATTCAATCACCCTGTTTTTCTGCATTTCACTGTAAACACCACACCTGGCTTTTCAGGCTCTGGAGAGAGATTGAGCAAAGTAAAGGCACTTCACCTCATCCCACTGTTCTTTAATCTCTGTCAGGCCCGGGAGCCACCCAAAGGCTACATGATTGAACTCTAGCATTAAGGTTAAGACATGAAAATCACAAAAAGCAGGGGGTGTGTGCACTCACTCACTCAGCCTCTCTCTCAATTGCACACAGAAAATATTTTACCTCTCAGCGCTGCACTCTCAGGACAGCTGCTGAGAGCTCTCCACTAAAAACAAATGCATTTCCTTTTCCTGCTTACTTTAACAACCAACAATCACACATAAATTGGAGTGGGGAGGACACATTAACACAAACTACTGTGAAAATATCTCCCACATACTCGAAAACAGTCTTGAAAATTTGACTTTTGAAACACAATAACTAATGCTGGATTAAATATCCCAAAAATGTAAGCATTAATAATCATTAAGTCCGATGATGACAGTAATGATAACAAATCATGTATGAGCTCTCATGGTGAAGCAGGCCTGAGTCTTACATCATTGCAGCAGACAGGCGGCTGCAGGACTCGGCTGGCTCCAGAATCGGCCCGCTAACCGCTCGGTCTAAGAAAGGTCACACGTCACTAGTAATACCTTCCTCTGAAAGGGACGTGCAGGGTGCCTCCCACATGCTTGAGACAAAAACACAAAGACCTGCATCTGCTGAAACACATGTACAACACACACTCATACTTGCACTTGCACTTGCACACACACACACACACACACACACACACACACACCAATCATACTCCAATCACCGCTGTCCACCTACGCTGAAAGGTATAAACAAACGGAGCGTTGCAGAGAGAGGCTGCAGCCTGGATAATGGTCTGATTAGGTGCTAATGGCAGCTCATTACCAGACCACCCCAAGGGGCACTAACAGCCGTGCTCTGCAGAACTGGATGATCTGATGAAATTAGTGCTGAAAGAATTTGTCAATTAATTTATTAGTTGATAACCAGAAAATTAATCCTGGGCAATTTCGATAATCGTTCAATTCATTATCAAGCACAGATCTGAAAGATTAGCGGGTTGCAGGTTCTGTTGGTTAAACAACAATGTCAGTTAGCGTAGACGCTGCATCAGTTGTATTAGAACTTGATGGAAAAAGATGTTTCACTCTTCTTCCGCTTTGATCTGAGCCAACTGCTGAGAAAAATATCTCTCCCTTTAGAAGCTAAATGCTCCACTATGTTCACCAGCTAGTTGTTAACTTGGTCTGTTTGCTGTTTGGTGTTGCATATGCAGTGTAAAGATGGTTTATCAAAGCTTTTTCGCTGATAAACAGCTGCCTGCTGCAGCATGAAATAACAACACTGGGGAGATCGGCAAGACTGAACCAAAACAATAAGGTTTCCGACCAGATAACCAAACCGGTGAGCTAAAAGACACTAGAGACCGGTGGGTGGTGACACCTCCTCATTTGATCCATTCATAATTAAAAAATATAAAGTAAAAAGTAGAAATAAAATAAAAAGTAGTTGCAGCCCTAGAAGAAACTATTTCTGTTGAAAAGTAGCCCTAGCTCAAAAAATTATTCAGGTTCAATGCTGTGTATGATCCTAATTTTAAGTCTATCTATCTTCTATGAAATACACACAAAAATATATAACTGGAAGATAGAAAAAAAAAGGGGGAGATGCAGAGAATATTTCTCAGACTCTGATTATGAGAAGTGGTAGTCTGGGTCATGAAACAGAGGAACAGATATAAATATCCACCCTTAATGTAAGCTCAAATCTGCTGTGTGTTTATACACAAGAGGAATGCTTGGAGCGGTCAGACATAAAGGAGGCCAGGTCCAGATGGGACAGGCTGTGTGTTCGGCTCACTTGACATGATGGTTCAAATAAAACAGCATCTCTGACAGACTGCTGATCTGCCACAAGCCACAGGTAACACTTTCTCTGCATTGTGTCACCTTGTCCACCTCTTCTTCTCCTGTAATACGTCTCTGATCTGAGCTCCAAATTGGTGCCTGTTTCGCTGTACACTTGTAGAGCATAACCACTAGAGCATAACCACTCTTCCCAGCTGTTTTATAATGATATAGCATCCGATGCATGAGTGTGTGTGCGCACATGCAAGCGTGCTTCCACCTGTAATCTGATCCTGAGGAAAAGGCTAGAGGTGTCAACACCACTGCTGCTGTCTATCTGTCTTGTTACTACTCTTTATCCAATTAGACATAAAATCCAATTCTAACTCAAGTCACCACCCTTCGTTTTCTCACCTCACAACTAACAAGGCTCTGGCTGAGGTGCTGTGTGTGTGTGTGTGTGTGAAAGAGAGATTTGGTGTAAATGAAGCATGCATGTGTGTCACTGACCTCTGACTTTGGCTGCAAGTTAATCTTGTTCTCTCATTGATCTAATTTTTCAGACCAGGGTCAGTGACGTGGGTCTAGGTGATGACCTTTACTTCAGGTCAGGTTTTGTCTTTTGTTTAAATGAAAATACATCAATGCTTTTGGCTTTTTTCTAACGTCCAGGGTGCACTAGACTAACTGTTTAAGACATGGACCAGTGCTTTAGGGTGCTTTCCTATCTCTACTTCAATGATACATTGGTTCTAGTCTGTGTGTGGTTTTTAAGCTTTTTTAAAAAGGGGGCTTCTAAAACAAAAAAGCTGCTCGTCTTGGTACAGTATTTGTGCTTTGTATGACCACTGATGGTGAATAAGAAACCTACATTTTGCATCCATTTATGAAATATTAAAGTTTCTATACTGTGGTTGTAGAAATCTCTCAAAGGGGAATTCTACCGATTTTACACGTCAAAGCTGTTTACTGTTTTACTGTTTCTTGGGGAGGAGTTCTGTATGTGTGAAACAATTTGTGAGAGGGAGCTGTTCTAAAGCTGATAAATTGCCTGAAGTGATGTCAATTGACATCTGAAGACTCTGAAGAGCTGAAGACTACAAAAAGAAGTGAGTTTAGCAGATCTCTGTAGCCACCCCTCATCTCTGCTTGTTAGTTAGATTTTGATAGATTCATCAACCACCCTGATTATTTATATTAGTTATGTGCATTAAAATGATTAATTGGATTGTTAAATAGCTGACCAGTTAAAACCACAGATTGTATAATTTCTACAGGTTTCTGAAAAGCCATTTAAGCGCAATGTGGTCGCCATTTTGGCACGGAGGTTGCCGCTTGGTTAGAACATAGCTGTGAGAATAGCAAATATGAATTCATGCAACCTTTGATTTGTTGAGACTACATTAATACATTATAATTAAGATGAAGAGATGTTGAAAAACATTGTAAAGTCAGCTAATGTTGGCCTGTAAATGTTTTATGGAGGTAGAATTTTGTGTTTTTATTATGATTCCAATAATAGTTTTTCCATATTTGATATTCCTGAAATTTTGTTGGACACATATGGCAAACGTATTTCATCCCAAATAGTGGGAACAGGATGCTTCTTCTTGTTTGTTATTAAAGCAGTGGGCATAAGGAAATAAAATCCTGTATAGAACAGATTTAACTCATTCAGAGAACTTGCACTTTTTCAGCAACACCTGCCACACAACAGTCAGCATGAAAAAGTGTGATTTTTCAAGTTAGATTTGAAAAAAAAGCAAGCAAGCTGTGCCCCTGTGCATGCCCGTATTAAAGTAGATCACAACACTAACTTATGAGTATTTGCACAACAATGTAGTATGACTTATTTAAATCTGAAAGATTCACTGAAAACTGAGCACTGAAATTACAGTTCAAACACATTGTTAAACGATTTGTTTTCTGTCAGTAAATGAATTAACAATTCTGATTATATATTTAAATTTAAATTATTGTTCAATTAAATATTCTGAACATTTTCTATTTTTAGCTTCTCAAGGTGTGAGGTTTTTCTTCTTTTACTGTTTAAAATGATTTTAACAGTGTAAACTGTTGGCAGGAATCTTAAAAATGATGAAATTATAATGAAAATAATCGTTAGTTGTAGATCTATACTGTACAAATCACTCTCAATGGGGTTCAACGAAAGTTATGTTCGATTAGTACCAATACCCAGGGTGCATTATTAAATGAATACTCTACCAAACCTCAAAAAAATAAAGCAAGCTCTAGTTACTAGATATATTTCATAATGTAGATATACAACCAAATCACACATCCTGTACTTATGACCTGTATGTGTAAATAATTAGTAAAATAGTGTGGACGTGAGTTAGGAGCAGTTCAACCAAAACCATTACATTTTTAGATACCTTAAGAAATGAAAGTATCCAGTATTTCACAAGAAAAAGCAAAAATAGGAGTGAATACAGAAAAAGTA
>NW_023339718.1:14111031-14123490 GCF_004916995.1 Morone saxatilis
TATGTGCCAAACATTGTTATTTCTTGCATAATCTTGCCACCTTTCCAATTTTTATCCTGAGACTTCTTTCTGGGGTCCCCACCCACAAATTAGGAACCACTGCTCTAAACAAAGCCAAGAGAAAAACAGACTAGAATCTTGTTCATGTGCTGTACAATGCAGTGCAGGCACAGAGCAGTGCTGAGTTCAGTGGAGCACATGTAGGTCTTCGTAAGAGCTTTATGCATCGGCGCAAGCACATCAGACCATTTACGCCCACATGAAGCGATAAGTTCTGCTGAAAATCTACCCATTAGTGTGCAGCCAAAAGTGAGCTTTAGTGAGTTCGAGTTCTCCTGTGAGTTTAAGTGTAAAGCTGGGCCCGATTCTGCGTTCTATTACAGTGCAGTATTACGATGTCAGTGCAGTCACATGCAAGCCTGAGTCACGGTACGAGTGGAGAGCGATGTGTAGTGCTAAGTTTAGTGTGAAGCTAATGGCAGGACCTGCTGTGAGAGAGAAAAGTGAGAGTCCAAGTGAGTCTGACAGTGAGTAACGGCTAAAGAAGAGGACGGTTTGAGGCACACGTCACAGCTAAAAAGGAATTAAATTAGGCAAACATGTACTGAACCAACCACGCATTGATTGGGATTTAACCATCGAATCAAGCAACTTCTCGTTTTAGTTATCCCCTCTCCTCTGCCTTTCTGTTGCTTTTCATTACTGCGTCAAGGCTGTCTCTTTTATTGAGTGGTGTTATGAAACCCATCTACATTCTTAACTACCTCTCAGGTGAGTGTTAGGGACAGGGAAAGGTGCGTTACCATGACAACCAAGTCAAAGGAGGAGTCGACTGACTTGACGTGAACAGTTGAGTCTAGCGAGGAGGAGGAAGAGGACGGGGCAGAGGAGGAGGATGAGTAGGAGTAATACGAGTGAGCATGAAAGACTGCAGGTCTGCCTGCACTGAGGAGGCCTTTCGCTGTAAAGCATAACTTCTTTTGTGCTCTTTTGTTTGTCTTTCCTTTAATAGCAAGGCTTTTCAAACAAATCAATGCTGTTATACAACAGGTAGTTAGAGAGCTCCCTTCTCCTGCCAACAGCAGCTCCCCGCTGCATTAGCTGCTACTTACACATTTTCATTCTACATTTTCCAGCAGAATTACATAACCCCAAGATGTTGTCCAAAGATTAATGTGGAACTGGCAAAACATGAAAACTGGAAGGGTTTTTTCAAAGATAAATGTTTATTCATCTATATTTGAACAGGGGTAACTCAGGGCAATTTGGAGCTTTTTGACTAAGGTCTTGGAGAACAGAAAATAAACAAATTCCAAAATACCGCCTCTCATAGATTCGATACAGCTTGTAAGCTTTGATTACCCAGAAGGCAGCAAGTGCGTAAGTTTGCTTTAATGGTAAAACTCCAGAAACCCATCAATGGTATCCGTCAGTGTGGACTGAAGTGGGAGCTGCACGCTGGATCTTATCCTTTCACGACCACCAGGAGACCCAAACTCAGAATCAGTGGTTTGTGTTCGCTGACTGTTAGCTTAACAGCTGGTGGTGTGCTTATCCATGATAGCCGGCAAAACAAAGTTCCTCAAGTGCGAGATTGAATGCACGCTCCCTAAGGTCAACTGAGCTGATAAATCCTTTCTACCAGAGAAGCAACAGCCTGGACGGCATTAATACCAGACACACAGCACCCAACCCAAGAACAAAAGACCTCTGTACCGCTCATGCTAAGTAGTGTAAGTTTCATGTTGTTTTTGTATTTTTGTGTGTTTGTTTTGCAGACTACAAAGTAGACCTTGACTGTTATATTGGCGGCCAACATCAACTTATCACTGATAAAATTTTTGCAGATATACAAATAAATATTTTCTTAATTTCTTAATTCTTTTTTTTTTTTTTTTTTTCAAATCCAGCATTTAAAGAGCACCATTAGGATTCATTTGGAGTCATGTCTCCGGACACCTGATGAATATAAGATCCAATATAAGTCACAGCACACATGTGCGAATGTGACAGCAATTGGCAGTTGGAAAACGTTTAACATCTCCCAACCCTACTAGGATCCAAAAAGGCTAAAGGGCTCCACCACAACTCCAAATCCAAATGGTCTCATTTAACAGGCTAATTAGAAAACATCTAACGAGGAAGCTTCATATTTCCCCAGTTTACATTATACAGAAGAAAATAGTATAAACAGCCGTGTGCCCTAATTGATGCCACAACCTCGAGCACGCAGCCCATGTCAAACTGTAATAGTGAGTTTTTTGTGCTTAGAGTATCGATCTGATTGTTCAACACTAATTTGTACATACACATATTGTGTGTTCTCCACAAGGAAATAACGATTAACTTGCCAATGTCAGTATTGATAAGCCACCTTACTGACACAAACGCCTTCCCCTCCTCTCTCGTTCTCTCAGGGTACCACTCATCTGTTCTGTCAAAACGGAGATACGCAACACTGTGCAACATCCAAAGGGCTCCCGAGTGAGCTGGTTCGCATATTCCCAGCAGAACAAACACACACACACATACACACACACACAGTGTCTCTCCAAGGACAAATTATTCCAAGTACTCTGCACTGAAAAGCTTCACATATTCTTTTTCCTTTGGCTACGATTGCTGGTTAAAATTGGCAGGAACAAGTAGGACACATATCATTAAGAAATGGCAGTGACGCATATGGACACATAATCACCTTCAGAGTGCAAAAGTGGACACTGGACAACCTGTCATCAGCCTTGACAGTGAGTGTTTAATGAGGATTAAATGAGGCCTGCTGCAGTACAACATACGTCCCTTGAACAATTTGGTATCTAGGGGTCAATCTTTCTCTCTCCTTTCCATCACAGCCTGCTCTCTAACAGCATATTAACATTATAGATCAATGCTTGTCCACAATGCTGCTCAGTTTTCAGGAGCTTCTCTGCTGCTGAGGCCTCTCTAGAGCCTCGTATCTCTCTGCAAAACAAACGATCACTGCAGTCTGGAGAGCCCACAAGCACGTGCATGTACACAAATAGACAGACAGACACACACACACACACACACACACCTCTTTACAACAATGCTGGCAGATTTAGCAACGAGATGAATGTATGGCAGAGATGGGGACTCAAGTTTACTTCACTTTTTCACTGAAGTCACACACACAGTGACTTAAGACTCGCCCTTAAAAAGACTTGAGACATGACTTGGACTCCAGATGTTGGACTTTTACTTTTTTGCCATATTAGCATTAAGGAAATGTCTGACAAGCTGAGTGTCATTCCCTCCCTTATTAGCATGCATAACCTTATAGCTAGGAGGCCTCAAAGTGTTGCCCGTTTCCTATTATCATCCATTTCAACCAATTGGGCTGTTTGCGATCTGCAACAATAATTATATTAAATAAAATCATTAAATTATTTCCCATGTCATTAATACAGAGTATTCACAAACACACACAAACAAACGCTTACATCTCTGATGAAGTATTCCAGGGTGGCATAGGCGATGGCAATGCCGTCATGGGTGCTCGTGCCACGTCCCAGTTCATCAAGGATGACCAACGAACGTTCGGTTGCGCGGGAAATTATCTCAGAGGCTTCACTCAGCTCCTCCATGAATGTACTACGCCCTTTGTAGATGTTGTCTGAAGCCCCCATCCTGATAACCAATCAGACAAATAAAACAAGAGAGGTCAGAGGTTAATTAATAAGGTGAGATAGAATTATGCTGACATCAGATTGCACATTTTGTTTCTGAGGCATTAATTGATGCAGTGACTTTGCTGAGAGACGAGGCCGACGACACTTTGATCCCAACCAATTTGTTCTGTACATAAGTGATCAGTAAAGTACCAGGGACAGACTCAAACAACAAATGGTTATGCATGTAATCATGAATTGATGAATCAAAGTGAACCTGGAGCCATTCATGGTCACTCTGCAGTGTAATTTGTCTTTTTCCTTCCCTTAGAAAGAAGGCGACTGTGTGGGTGTGATTAATTTGGTACAGCATAATGCTCCTGACCCAAAGGGGGATAGTCAAATGGTTACAGATTCACTGAAATTCAATAAAACCTAATTTCTCTCACCATGTTTACAGCGCTCTGAAAGGCCAATGTTATGGAAGACATTGTAGAAGTTATGAAATGAAGATGACGCACCAGTTGTTCTCCACTAGGAAACACTATGAGGGATAAAATTAACCATGTTAACGTGGGTCAAGCCATTATTGGACCAACAATAAAGCTGTTTTGGTCTGTAGTCTGTTTTAGTTAGAGTTAGACTGAAAGTCTGATTCCTTCAAGGAATAAAATATTCCAGTTTTGTATTATAACTATTTTTGAGCTCTTTCATTAAAATGACATGTTTACTGTTGGCCTTAATACAATCGATCGGAGATCTCAGCGCCTACCAATCACCTGGGAATTTCCAAATGCAAAGGGGTTGCTTGAGTGACAGTGAGAACAGCCACTAACAACCGTACGCCACTTTTTGGTTCAAGGACATGACTTAGCTGGTTCTGTTTTGTTTCCACCCAGTTTTAGCAATGAAAGCTGGGAGAAAGTCCTACGTCTTTATTGAGTGAAGTTGTTCGCAATAAGATGCAAAAGTGCCATTTTCAGGTAAACTGTGCATTAAACCATATGTCCAGGTCATGAAACAATAAACATTATTGTGAATACTAAAAGGCCTATCTGTAAACGGAATCATCTAATAATTTTGATTGTGGAATAAATTGTTAGAATAAATTGTTAGAATTCATGTTCATGTTTAAATTATAAAATATCATATTTGGATGCTTCCGGTCTTTAAATGATTTGACCTCAAACTTAAAGATATTTCACAAACTGCTGCTGTTCTTTAAGAGACACTAAAACCACAGACAGAAAGACAAATGGAGAATCTGCAGTTTTCAGTTAACCTGCTCCTCCTCTTCTTCCAGGAGAACTACTTCCATACCATTAAAAGTTAAAGAGAGTGAGATGGAGAAGGAGGGGTGTGAAGGAAGTGAGAGAAAGTAACAATAACACCTTGAGATTTTTTATTAAACTGATCACATGAAGAAGGAGGGTGATGGTGATGGTGGGGTGGGGTTAAGTATAATTTTAACCCCTTGTGATGTGTCATACATGTCACAGTCTGATCTCTAGGCCTCAATATTAAGGTTTTTTAAAGAGGCCATGTTCCATTCTCTACATTGTTTCCATGACTTCTAAAAACTCTGATGCCGTGCCAGCTTAATAGAGTTTGTAAAATTAAAATTTTATTTTTCCAATTATTCTGGATTTATCACTCAGCCTAAAGCATTTTAGATACAAAACAGCAAATTAAAAATGCTTAGCATTCCTGCAACACTCACACCCAACAAATTTAAAAGAAAAAAATTAAAGTGCTATCAATTATTTATTCACTCTGCATCTATTTCCAATCAATGACTGTAGTTCTCACAAACAGAAAACAGATGCACTCTTCCAAATGTTATTTTATGTCTTTGAATCTCATCAATATTAACAATACATGCAAAAGTATGTGGACACCCAAATATTTCACCCAAATGTTATTGAGGAATTCAAGAAGTATTCGTACAAACAGATTTGTTCTTATGTAGCACGTACAAGTGATTTAAGAGGATTTTTTGCGTTTACCGACTTTCTCTTACTTAGGACTTTCTCTTAGGTCTGAACAAAATTCACAAGTAGTCGAGACCTGTTGTTGTTGATATCATGCACAGACTTTCATCAGGGGAAAAAACTTTTCTGACCTAAAAATCATAAAGCGGTAATCTGAATGAATTCAGTGTTTAAACACGATACAGAACACGATACAGAAATTAACTAATATAAAATACACAACTACGACAAAATTAATGTAAAATGAATATTCTTTTTACCATATCATCATCATCATCATCATCATCACTTTGCCAGTTGACTGAGTTTTCATTATGCAGGTGTCACTGACAATGTAACATCAGGTACAGTAAGCTATAATGTTATCCCATTTAATATCTCTGTGACTCCCCTTGACCCACCTCTCACATTACTCATGGACCGCTTTGGTTCATAAAGATATTTTTTTGCATCCAACCTTATGTTACATCATTCACTCTTTATACAGTATCTGTCTCAGCACAGCACTGCTATGATGACATGTTGTTGACAGTTGTACTGATAATATAATTGTTCCCAGTCCTCTTCTACCACTATACACACACACTTGAAGCTCTGCCGTGTCAAATTCTTATTTTTACTCTTTGGCTACGTTTTTGTGAACAAAACTTTCCCACAAAAACAGGAGAGCAGGCAGCATTATGTGGCCATTTTAAATGATTCAATTATGCTAGTGATCATGCACGTGCACCTCCTCATGAGCAGGTGGCCTCCTCAGGCTGAAACGAGCAATTTACATCAAGTTTGTCCAGTTAACGGAGTTTGTTGAATCTGTTGTAGAACACAGAAAATTGTAAGAGAGGTTTAGGATAAGAATAAAAAAATGTCTTGCATGAGGCTTAATGTGTAATGACAGACAGCACAGCCGAGAATACATGTAATGAATATATTGACTTAATGCATTTTAATTACGGTTGAGGGTGTTACACTGTCACCTGAGGAAGCAAACTTAAAGGCCAGTGACAGGAAATCAAAAGACAACAACAGTGGAACGAGACTAACATGTTCATGTCAATAGACATTTACCAATTACAGAGATACAATGACAATGTGTTGAATCCTTCACGAGCCTCAAAGCCAGTTTGAAAGCTCGACTGATGCGAACGATACAGACTGACAGACAGCACAGTGACTCATCTGATAAAAACCCAACTCCAGCTGGATCGCAGATGCAACAGCTCTCTGCCAGTCAGTGTTCACCTCTATATCTGTCTTTTCCTGTCCTGATTGATCCTCAGCATAGTACCTATCAATGAACTGCCTGACAGGAGCCTCCAGCTCAGGAGTTACCATGGTTACACCACACGCCATATAGTAGAGGGGTGTGGCAGACATGCTGCTGCATTTCATTAGTCAATTTATAGATTGTGTGTGTGTGCGTGCATGCCTTTATCTTAAATTATGACAATTTGATCTATACTGCGTGGATGAGAAGGAAGAGTGTTGTTCACACACTTTGTCTGTCCACTGATGAGGGGACGCACAGCAAAAACACAGCAACACTCCACCAGCTGGGTGTCCTGCTGCTCTCATTGAGTCCCTCCTTCCCGCCAAACAAAATGATTCTGAAAATAAAGTCCATTTATCATCACCTCACACCTCTCCAGAAAACATGTTTAGACACATTTCAAGTGTTTTTCTGACACTTGTGGTTCTGTTGTTTCACTTGTTGATTGTCCAGTGGTTGGATTTTCTTATCACGTTATCACTCTACTCCAATCAATCAAAACGCTGCTTTTGCCCACATTTTCAAGAGCATAATCACTTTAGTTTTTTCGCAGAAAATCTAAATCCAACCCCTACCAACATCAAACACTAATGAGAGAACTTACATGACTTTCAAACATGAGACTCACACAGTTATTTACTTTTTGTTGTATTTCTGTTGCTATTTCATAAGAAAGACTGACACAAAAACCTGACTCTTTAAAACTCTAAAATGGTGGCTGAGTTAGATTCAACTCAAATAAACTAAATACATATATACCACTGAGTGACAACATGAGCCTGAAAATGGCAGCAACATTACCAAAAACTGTATATATATATATATATATATATATTATGGTGGATTTTTGTTGTTTACTGTGTGCACTGATGTGAATTATGAGTTAAATGTCCAGTGTGTAACACTTTGGGAGGCTCTACTGACAGAAATGGAATATAATTCTTAATTTTCTATAGTAGCCCAGAAGTACAAATCAAACACTGCCTGTAGAAAGGGACCACCATAGCTCCTCCTACACGCTTTACAGCCTGTTCTCATTCCCAGGTCGTCAAATACAGACGCGAGCGGTGTTCAGCGAGTTGCAATCTTGCAATGTTTGATTTATTCTGTCTTTGTTGCTCCATTAAAGCAGTGTGATTTCAAATTGCAGTTTATTTTATATTATTTTATGTGGATACCAGAGGACTAGCAACCACTTTGTTCAAGCTAATGGGAAATAAAGAATAAAGCTACACAAGAACTAATTTTGTCATCTAAATATGTGCAGCCAGAAGAGTAGATGTGTCTACCATTTTGAATCATGTATTTCTGCAGAGTTAACTCCACACTGTCGGATTTAAACCTCCCGGTTCCTATAGAACAATAAAGGCCTAACCAGCCCTGCATGCCGCCTACAAGATGGCACAGACACTGACACTGCAGCACTATAAAAACTCTGAGGAACGAATGGAGTCGATTTGGGATACTTTTTTTACATGCACAACATGTTTCACACTGCTATACAACACCCACCTAGGTGATGATGTTACACAGAGACCTGTTGGCACCAAAACACTCACTACCGTTTCTGAGATCTTTCTGGATGTTAGCCCCCCCCTCCAAAAAGAGAAGCACTGATGGGAGGGGAGCTTGTGAAAGACCTACGGTATTATCACTGCTAGGAGTCCATGCTCGATTAAAGGTCCCTTTCAAAACACAGTTTTACATTCTGCTTCCTTTGCTGTTTCCATAACAACCATGAAGGGATGGAAGAATGTGCTCTATAACCTTCAGGACTCAATGCCGACAAGAAAGCACACACAGCTGCTGCATACGTGCACATATGCATCTGTCAGCTACAAAGGAAACATACACACACACGCAAAAGGCTGCTGGCTTACTCTGCTAAAGTCTGAAATAACACACACAGAAATATGTTCAAACCACTGTATGGCATATTTGTAAACACGCTCTAGCACGGTGGAGTGGGGAAGAAAATAAAACCAAGACTCTGTGAGGCGACACACTGCTTTACACCAATCTCCAGATTATTCACTTCATCCTCATTGATGATCAATCATCTGGATCATTTCAGACAGGATATCCCATTAGACACCTACGCACCATCTCATTAACCACAACCCACAAAGTCTGCTTGTGCTTGTTGCACTCACGTAAAGCTCACAAGCTCTCACTCCGTGTCTGTCTCGGTCTCCTCACACACACACACACACAATTCCCACTGCTGTGTTTATTACGCTTGACACAGCAGTGGGAATTGATTGAGCGTTTATCATCAAAACAGCTTCTCCTCAGGATCTTGCACTCAGCAATAGAGAGAGGCCGAGCAGTCCAATTAGAAACGGATAGGACGACAGAGGTGGCAGTGGAGGTGAAAAGAGGACAGCGGATACTGTGTGTGGGTATGTGTGTGTTTCCTCTGTGGACATTAATTAGCTTACTTTTTTCAGAGAGAAAGACAGATTATCAACCTCTGACCCCGATCAGAGAGCTAATTTAACAACAGAGGGACACACACGTTTGATTTTGCATTGCTTTAAGTACACCTAACCTAAGGCTGACACTGATTACTCCCTAATTCTAAGTCCAACATCTAAACAAGCATTAATTCTAACCCAATTTTTTTACTCAGTTTTTTACCAATTTGTCCCCAGGAAATTCAAATCCAGCAGGTGACCTGTGTTACACATCACTCCCCAGCTTTCTCTCCCATAATTTCCTGTAATCTCTTTATTATTAACTCACAAATATAAAAGCACAAAAACGCCCCAACAAAGCAGATCAGATTAAACAGATTTTGTGTTCCCATGCTCTTTAAAGTTGCTGTTTCCTGCTGGAAGAACGCGTCGATTAACTTACTTTACAAAGATAAAGACAATCCCTTTTGAGATAAGCACAACTCAGAATAAGATGAAGATAACAAACAGTGAAAAGACATTGGTTGGGAAACACAAATGAAATAGGGTTAGGGTTAGGGTTAGGGTTAGGCTCTGATTATAAAAAATGTTACTAAACTACAGTGTCTCGCTGATGGTATTTATTAGGTCTGACTTTAATCTGAACTTTGGTAGTATTTCACTTTCACATTTTTAGCCTTTTCATTCAAAGTAAATAGTGATGAGGTCCAAGATTTTATAAAAAAAAACATTTATATGTAAACTTATTTTTATTCATATATCCAATGAATTTGACAAACTGAACTCAAACTATTTTGTTTTTAAACAGCACTGAACTGTTAATGTGCCAACTGACATTTTGGCATGTAACAAGTTTTCTGATCAGTTCCTTACTTCTGTCCACTCAACCCAACCCATCATTCTAATAACCATGAACCCAAACACTGAAGTAGACCCTTACATATGTGAGGACCAGCCAAAATCACCTCATTACACTAATATAAAGTTTAAAGCCCCCAACTGGTTCTCTCAAGGACAGACGAACACACACACACACACACAAACCCCCTTGGGTGTGCTGACAGGTCTCTGGCTCCTACTGGGTTAATACATAAGAACATGCTTAAGCCCACAAAAAAGACAATTACACACATCTGCAAGCCATTAGGTCTAATCACATAGTGCAGCAGAGGCAGAATAACAGAGACCATATATTGGCCCGTGTTCCACACTAATATGTAGTCAGGACTGGAAACTACATGCACAGCTTACTGCTACTCTCATCATAATGAGAATAATCATCAGTGGGAAAAAAAAAAAGATCTTCTCCAACAAAGCCCTATTGTCTGAGGGTTTCTACGATACTGTACCAACCCATGACAGAACAATACAGCCAGCCTTGTCAAACAACTCTTGTTCATCTTTTCCTCCTCCTGTGTGGCGAGGAGCACAATGGGATTAGAAGGGATTAGTCTAGTCAAAAAAAATAAACTCAAGCATGTCATGAACGATGAAGGTGACATAAAGTGAATGAGGTGTTTGGGCTGTGTTTTGTTTAAATGCATTTGATTGATTTGATTGAACAAGACGAATACAACAAGACCCTATGTGAAGTTTCAGTTAACTTTGCAAAGAAACAGCCAGTAGAAATGTCCTTCAGAGAAACCAACAGAGTAGTTTTTACTGACCATGCAGACTGGGAACACCCCACAAGAGCTGCATTTTTTGACCCAGTCGTCTAGCCATCACAATTTGGCCCTTGTCAAAGTTGCTCAAATCCTCAGGCTGCCCATTTTTCCTGCTTCTAACACATCAATTTGAAGACAAAATGTGTCAACTTTGCTGCCAAATATCCCAACCCCAACGACAGGTGCCATGAAACCCAGAAACATGTTATTCACTTCACCTGTCAGTGCTCAGAATGGTATGGCTAATCGGTGTATAAATCATTCTTCATGGAAGTCTCCTCTCCGAGAGGACAAGCGAGCTGTGTGCATCAAATTATTGCTTATATTCAACTCATGATGAACCTATACTGCGGGTGAGAGCAAAGTAACAAGGGCTTCTCACAGTAAGGATACGTTTATTTAATGGCACCTGCACACTGAAGGTCAAACATAAGAATAATAAAAGCATTAAATACAGAATTTCCACTACACGTATCCATAATCATCTGTTTTTAGGAGTGTGTTCAGTGAGTAGGCATCTTTTCCTCATGAGATTGCTTAAGTCTAATATCATGTTGGGATCTGCCTACACCTTGAAGCATCACTTCTCAAAACATAAAAAATTGGTGACGGTAGGTTTCCAGCAAGTCATCAAAGGCTGTTAAATGTCTAGGATGTTAAATCAAGTTTAATCACAGCTGTGAAACATATAAGGGTCGCCAATGTAGATTTCACTGTGCTTGTGTTCATACCTGGTGTAAATGCCGTCCAGCGTGCCCAGACGGGTCTCAGAGGCCGGGACGTAGGAGCCCATCTGAGCCATCACACAGATCAAGGCCACTTGGCGGATGTAAGAGCTCTTACCCCCCATATTAGGACCAGTGATAATCATAGTTCTCCTGCCATCACCCTGTAGCAGGTAGGAGGGGAGGGGATGGGAGGAGAGAGTAGGAAAGGAGAAGAGAGGAGAGGAGAGGAGAGGAGAGGAGAGAATAATAACAGTGACATAGACAGAAGGCGAACGAGGAGAGAGACAGAATAAGATATTTTCATGCTGTCCTGCACAGCTGAGGAGGTGGGTGGATTGAAAGCTTGGCTTCTCTTCCTATTGGCTTGTGCTTCTGTTGCAAGATTAACCCACACCCACTCCCGCACTGAGCGAGGAAGCGTGTGTGGTGTCATGCAACTCTGTATGTGTGTGCATCATGTGTGTATTTACGTGTGTGCTGTTGCAATTTTGTTTCAGAACTCAATGAGTTAGTGAGCAAGCAAACCGTCTGTGTGTTTTGGCTCAAATGTGTCCAAAACACTCTGAATGAGTCTCTGTGTGTGTGTGTGTGTGTACCTGTAGTTCGGTGAGGTTCGGCACATACTGGTTGTGCTCTCCCATCAGTAAGTCAATGGCAGGATGTCTTCCATCTCTGATTATAATCTGCCGCTGACTTCCAAGCACCTCTGGCCTAAACACAGACAACACGCTCAGTAAGTCAGCCAACACACACACACACA
>NW_023339718.1:14123590-14126670 GCF_004916995.1 Morone saxatilis
CCCACCATAACCCTGTGCAATGTGTTTTGTCTTTTCTGTTTTTTAAGTTTATTTACAGTTTAATATTGTATTTTTTAGGTCAATATCAATATTTGAAAATAATAAAAATCTAATAAAAACTAAATCGTTTTTAGTTATAGGGTTAGGATGTTTTTGAATACTAAACATTTAATAAAAAAGTTTAAGTAAAGATATTAATTTCAGTAACCATTAAACCTGACAGTAGAGTAAATAAAACACATATTTACAATAACTGAAATTAAAATTCTCGTTGAAAATATGCAGCCAATAAAACATTTATTGTTGGAATTTAATGCTCTGTAATGTCTCTTTGCATACCTGTCAAAATACACACAAATATAATTAATCACCGGATCATCCCAACATCATTTAATGATATATTATATTATTCTGGTGTACTTTGTTGATGGTAGATTGTATCATATTACTCACAAGTACTCTACAGTATGCATACTGCTTGTCTTGTAATTTTGAGGTTAATATACAATAAAGTATATCTTAAATAGTTCTTATTGTTTTCTATTCTTATTTTTTATTTTACATGCCTCTACATTTCCCCTCTGGGAATCAATAAAGGCTTATCTTATCTTATCTGTGATAACCCAATATTGGCCTGATGATCTATTATTCATTCTCTATTAAAATATACAAAATTAACACAGAAAAACTGCAGATTCCTGCATTTCTTTAAAGTATAAAGTAACATTTTGAGAAATACACTTGTTCAATTTCTTGCTGAGAGAGAGACTGACACAGTAACTTCCTGGAGTCTTGTTGTCAGGATGAGGTTGCCAGGCAACCAGTGGAGACTCCAGGTAGTTTCTGCTCCCAGCCAAGAAACATCTCGGCACATATTGTAACCCTTTGTTAAATCGAAAAAAATACAGTGTTTATGCTTTGCAGCTTTGGACGGATCCAGGCTAGCTGATTCCCCCTGTTTTTTTAGTATTTACTAAAATGTCAAACTATTCCTTTAAAAAAACACACATTTAAATGCACCAAAGGGGGGAAAGTGAGTGAATCAAAGAGAACAATGGCAAAATAGAACAGTGTTTTAAAGAAATGCAGCAAGTATGATTAATGAAATGCCCAAACACAGGAAAAAAAAAGAGGGACTGCAGCACGAAGACGTGGATGGATGTAAAGCTGAAACACAAAAACTGTTAGAAATAGACAATATAAAGGTGTGTGTGACTTTGTGTGTGTGTGTGTGTGTGTGAGTGAGTGAGTGAGTGGGAGAGATGTTGGCGTTTTTGGCTGAGCACACTGCTGAACCCAGTGCACACACCCACACACAGCCTGTCTGAGACTATAGGACACGACACAGGACACCCACACACACACAGCCTCCCACACACAAATACAAACTCACACACAAGCACGCACACACACAGCAATATTTACGGTCATCATGAGAGGACATCACCTGCAATAGTCCCCTTGTTTAGCCACCTCAGCCAATGAAAAGAGACAGTCCATGGTTGCTAGGTGACTAATAGCCCTTTTCATGGTGTGATAGTGCTCCCCAAACTGACTACAGAGAGAGGGAGAGAGAAAGAGAGAGAGAGAGAGAGAGAGTGAGAAAGAGAAAAAGAGGGAGAGAGAGGAAATAAAAAAAAGAGATTTTCAAGTGTAAATTAAGGTAAGTGCATACTGTGTTCTGAGCAGACTGACAGTGTACTTGAGTAAAACAGACTAATTCTGGCAGGCTGAGAGCCCTGCAGACATGTTTTTAGTGTTTTTTTTATTTGAGTTTATGATTAGCTTTGTGTCTGTATGTGTTTATACGTGTGTGTGTGTGTGTGTGTGCACCATACTCCAGAAAATTGGTCCACTCCGTCTGGCTGTCCAGCAGCAGCTGCTCTCGGAGTTGCAGCAGCTTCTTGTAGCGCCCCACCAGGAAAGGAGTGTGATACCTGCTGACCGCCTTGGTACTGCAGAGGAGAGGGCACAAGGAGGTGAGGTAGAGAAGGCAGAGGCAAAATGGACTGGCACAAGAAGCAGATAAAGATACCACATACAGAGGATCAACAAGGGCTTTGACTCCCAGACACCAGCATTTTTAACCTTTAGCCCCTTAAACAAAGCAATGGTCAGGGGTTACGACCAGGTCAAACAAAGAATGTTTGAGGCCCGAAGAAGTCAACTGATCTTGCAGTTTGCAAGCAAAAAAGTAGAGATTAAAATAATTGTCTGGACATGAAAATAGAATTTTGTGTATGATCATTTGTTTTTCTTCACCTGTTAATTTGTTATCATGTTGATCTTTGACTTATACTGCAACCCCTCGGAGGGATCAAAAACCTTGGGTTGGAAAACACCACCCTTGAATATAGTGAAGGTTTATAATGTGAAAACAATCTATGATGAAGTGTTGGAGGCAGAAAAAAATCACAAGTAGGCATTTCTTACCATTATCATTATTTTTGACACCTCAAAGTGCATCTATACACTCAGGATAGAAACACAGAAAGCAGAGAGGCTGCCAGGAACTGCTGACACCTCCTGCCAACAGTGTGCAAATCGACTGAGGTGTCAATCCAAATGACCTTTACTGCTGCGTAAAGTTGTTCAGAACATAAAAAAGTACAGATCGGTGCATGAGCTGCATTGGAATGTTGTTGATAATAAACTCCAAATTTCATTAGTTTACAACGAATATCAAACAGATGTTAAATTGTTAACTCACTATCTGCCTGTCTCTCACCATAGAAAATTAATGGGAGTCAGCAGCTCGCCACAAAATGCATACTGTGTTTTCATCGTCAGCATGTATTGATTTTTTGGAGACTTGTGGGCAGCTGAACAAGCTAAAACACAACACTGATGTATTATCACTTTATAAAGCTATTTACACATTGAGCAGACATGGAGCAATATTAGCTATAATATGAAGTTATGTTTCTGGCCAGCTGACAAAGTCCAATATTCACATCCCCTTTAGCTCTGTCTTGCTCACTTGCAACTCAAGAGGGAAATATCTAGCTCCCTTAGATGCTAAATGCTTCATTATGTTCACCAGCTACTCACTGCCTGGTAGTGTAGAGTGGGTTTATCAG
>NW_023339718.1:14126741-14135001 GCF_004916995.1 Morone saxatilis
GATCCACTGTTAATATAATAAATAGTGATTGGTGCAGATTTCAACCATTATAGGATTAGTTCCATCACCAAATCACCTGGTAGTATTGTTTAAAGGCAAGTATTGTTGCTATCACAAAATGTAAAAGAAGATCGTCACTGACACTCACTTTGGAAAAAAATTACGAAAGTGTTGCTAACTGTATGTTCATCTCTGCTGTGCCTGTGTGCGCACGTGTGTGTGTGTGTTGCAACTCACCTGCTGATTTTGACCCAGTCAGGTGGAACAGCGGACGACAGTGAGTTCTTCACCTCAATCAGAAACTGAGGGCAGAGGAGGAAGACTTTGATAAATAAGACGGGAGCAGACGGACAAAAGAATGTGTCACTTTTGATTAAAACTGACACAAAAACACACACACACAGACATCAGATCATCACTGTGACTCAGTCTTCCATCCAAATCAGGCCATTAATCTCCTCCCACCTGTCTTTCACTCAGCCTCAAACACATACAGAGACGGTACCTCCTGTCCAGAGACGGCAGTGTAGTCGAGCGCCGGGGCCTTCAGCGTCAGTCGGACTTCTTTGCGGTGGTCTTGAATCTCATTGACGACAGTCTGGATCTGCTCCCTCCTTTCCTGCAGCACCGGGAAGCCGGACAGATCTGAGAACAGCTCTGTCTTATTTCCCGACCTCCACAAACACACAAAAACACAGTCAAAATGTGACAGCCTCTGGTAACATATGACAGCACACATACAGGACAGTTTCTGAGGCTACATAGGCTAAATAAATAAAATAAATTCCTGTGTCACTAGAAAGTCCTTCTCTGTGGAGCTCCATGTCAACTGCTCATTATGAGGTCAGCAGGCATGTAGCAGTACTTACAGTACGGCCTTGTATGTTTTATTTTTAGGCCTAATTTCTTCGTAGTGTGGTGTATTTTTCTGATTTTAACATAAACATTGACATGAACGTGGACGCCAGATGTGAACTTGCTAGTTTGTTAACTTATTTCTGACCATGTGTGTTTAGCAATCAAACTGAGATAAATTTGCATTGATATGAATGAAATGCAGCTGTAGACGAGTCAGAAGAGTCAAAGAGACAACAATTTCTCAATCAACAGAGATTTATACATTTTACATTTGAAATCAAGGTATTCAAATGTAAATATTGAAACAGTAGAAAATTACGTGCAAGTCCTGACAAATGCAGCTGCAATTTATTTATTATATTTTCATAATTTTGAGATACTATCATACAACACAGTGTACAGGCAAGTTAATTAGCAAGACAATCTTCCCCAAAACGAACTGTATTATTCTAAACCCCCAGTTATTGCTGGAAAAAGAAATGTTGATAAATTGAACAACAGAACCTTAATCAACAACAGTTTGGGGAAATTAGTAAACATTTTAAGTCCTGTATGAAGCAAAAATGTTAAGATTTGCTGCTTCATTGCAAACAGGAACTCTGGGGTTTAGACTGTTGGCGGCCTTAAGCTATGAGCATTTCATTATTTTCTGACATTTCATAGACGACACAATTCATCAGTTAATTAAAAAAAAAAAAAAACTATAGATTAATCCATAATAAAAGTAATATTTAGTTGCAGCCCTGCACTGCAGACTAGGGTGAGTGCATCAACAAGCAATTTAATACTGAAATACTGACCTGATTGACCATATTCTTTTGTAATGAATAGTAAAAATAATCTTGTGTCTTGAGTTGAGAATCTTGAGTTGTGTGTCAGTCGCCCATAAAGCTTTGTTCAAAAGGAGTATGAAATCTACTTAATATTAAATCAGTATTCACTACTTCGTGTAGAAAAAATTCTTCCCTGAATCAACACACTACCTCCTTTTCGTGCTGCTGGATACTCACTTGGCAGCCTTTTCATTGAGCACCTTGAGGAAGCTGTGGGCCGGAGCCAGCAGGTCAGGAGTGTCCAGCGAGAGGTCTCGGAGCAGTGATGAGCTGATCTGTAACTGGATAGCTGGGAGCAAGGCCTGCAGTTCAAGCCCCAGACGAGAAAGACTGCTACTAATGAGGTAAAACTCCTGCGTGGAAGACTGGAAGACATACACAAAGATGTGCATAATAATTGATGAACCGTAGGTGGTTGATTCTTTTCATATAGTTTATCTCAGAGACTGATCAGAAAGTAATGGCCATTTATGAACCAGAAATAATAAGAAAAACATTTATTCTACAACAAAATGTGAATTATGTTCTCTGTATTCCAATGTGTGTTGTGTGTCCGTCGTCGGTCGTCGTGCTGTGTGGTGCTTGTGCATGTGTGGTTACTGGGGGATTCTGTAAACCAGCTAGATTGGATCACTAAATCTCATCTGCACTGGTTACGACAGCCAGGCTTAAAAGCACCATGTATTACAGCCAACGCTCTGACACGAGAGACACCACCATTATCAAAAGCACAAATTGCAAGTCTTCACAATATGGCAGCAAGGAAATAAAACATCACAGCTGCTTTACAGCATCACATATGAGGGAAAATATCATCAAAATGCCGATATAAGACTTATTCAGAACTTCAGTTATTGATATGTTTCTATGAAGGTACTCCGGCTCAGTTAATCTATTTTATTTTGTGTAAAAGCTCTCTGGTAATTGCTCACGATCCACAATGTAAGAAACATAGCTGTCTGTAATCGAATACTAAACCAGCTACTGTTGTACATTTCCTCATGATCACTGCGGCAGCTTTAAAAATAGAACTGGTGATCATTGAAATTAATGATTAATCAATGCTCTGCATGGAAACACCTCTGAAGAGAGACGATATTGTCGATTATATTGACTTCATATTGCCATTTGTGATGTCATAGTATGGTAGCAAGTCATGAATGGTTAATGAAAGTCACGGTGACAATGGTTTATGGTATCAATCACGTGCTGAAGCCTTAATGGTCCCCCATGTCAGCTGCCCCCATGATGCTCTTTTATGAACCCAAATAGAAAGTGACTGGAGACCATAAGCATGCCCTCCCTCCCATTATGTCAATGGAGCCATAGAGACACAGGCCATTACACACAGGCCCATTTATCTACAGATGGGCAAAATGACAATTAAGGCCCTCTGGTGTGTGTCTCGTGTGTAGTGGTGTGTGTGCCTTTGCTGGTGTGTGGTGTGTGGTGTGTGTGTGGTGTGTGTGGTGTGTGTGGTGTGTGTGTGTGTGTCGTGTCGTGTGTGTGTGTGGGTGGATGTGTATGTGTATGTGTATGTGTGTGTGTGTGTGTGTTTGACATTTGATCATTTTTTTCTTTTAACAATATATGAAGAAGTCAGGAAGTTGAACATGAAACAAGACATCAGGCTCAGACCAGAGTGCCTCTCTCATCTCTGTACAACACACACGCGCACACACACGTAGGATGAAGCCTTCTGACATTTCAAAAATGAGTCCGATGGGAAATGAGATTGTGTCAGACAATCAGGTAAGTGCCACTGAGGTGACTGCTCCCTTTTGTTAATCAAGAAGCACGCCATAAAAAAAGAGACAGAGAGGGGGAGAAAAGGGGGTGAGAGAAACAGAGAGAGAGGAAATTGTCTTGGTTTTCATTTTTATGCAAAACAGCAAGGACAGGAGGATTTTTGCAGTTTGGACCATTTATTACTGTTTTTAACTGCGTCACTACGCCCACAGAGTGAAATGTTATGATAACTGACAGAAAACTCAACAATAATAACACCATGGTTGTTAAAAAAAGATATTATCCTAGCGTCCAGAGACGTATGCATCTATGTGTGTCCCATTTTACTTTTCTTTTTTTTTTTTTTACCTTTTTGTGGTATATGCTGCAGATGCCTCTCTCCAGGTCAGGCAAATGTGACAGCAGAGATATGATGGAATTTAAAGTGAGAGAGTCTGACTCCAGGATCTCCTGCACAGCATCCTGTCTCTCTGAGATAGACCTGTGGGTTCATGGAAAAAGATGAAAGAAGGAAGTGAAATTAAAGCAAATCTTCAATCCCAGTCATCAGCAAAGGAAATGTATCACCTGGAGAGCTGTATTGCCCTTGATTGAAAGCTTTTTTCCAGAGAGATGCTTTGAAGTGAGAACAAATAACTGCTGAATTGCCACTAATTAGCTTCTTCATAAATTCTGTGATGTGCTGAGGTTTGACAGTAGCCTGAAAAACTTAATCGACCATCTATGAAAGAAGTGTTTCTGGTGATGGATTAGGAAAAAAATAGCTAAAAAACATTTGAGTACTTTTCACAATGTGGCTGCCTGAAACATGAAAGTTTAGAGTATAAAGTCTTTAAAACCTGTACAAATGCATTCTATTGAAGACACAAAGAGTACACATTTATTCTGAGAGTTTAAACATCTGGAAAGAATAGTCTGGAAAAACAGCAGATAAAGACAAGCTTAGTTATGTAATAAAAATGGACAATGTTTGTGTCATGTGCTGCTGCACTGTGTATCTTGGAATTAATGTGCCTGGGTGTAATCTGGGTTTTATTGATGTTGAAATTCTGTAGAGGAGCTATCTGTATAATCTGAGAGCAAAGCCAAATACACAGCTATAATCCCTGCACAGTGGGAGAGAGAGGGTCACACACACACACACACACACACACACACACACACACAATCAATATATGGATAATAAAATTACACTGCAGAGAAGAGAACAGGAATAGTACTGCAATATTAAAACTGAGAGGTTGTTTGTAGCAGAAGTGCTGTGAGTCAGTTTCAGCATTTTTATGTAAAGAGGTCGCCTCCAGAACACTTTTTATGCGTTTTCAGAGAGGAACAACTGCTCTGCTGGGTGAAAAATAAGTTCACATTGCGGGATCCTTACGTCCTCTCTAACAACACTGACTTATTTGTGTGACATTGGAAGGTTTCTTTCAAAATACAAATTCAAGCATCAAAAAAAGAAAATGGGAACTGTACATTGTATTTGTGACAGTGATATGTCCTCTAAATCTCATTTATGCAAGCAGACTCTAATCCACTACTTTATTCCTCAAAACTGCAATGCTTTAAATGTCACTTAATTATAAGTATATTAAAATAATAGTGCCTTCATTGATCATTTCTCATCCTGACATGGTTTTTAATCATTAATAATTATAACATTGTGGTCATTGTGCTTTCTGTCCCACTGAGACAAGAAAGTGAATGTAAAGCGGGCAGCTCCTGTAAAGTGAGACCTAATTTGGGTTAAGTTAACTGAGGTAGTGCTTTCTCTCCAGCTGTGTATAAATCCAGTATCCAATTTGTAAATCGCATTAACGTCAACATCCAAGTCTAAGTTATGACTGGGAAATATTAATATAGTCTGTTGTTCCAGGTAATTAAACCCAAATTTAATGAATATAATGTTGAATTGTCAATGCACAGTGTTTCTAATGCTTACACAACCGTCCTGAGTTTTCCCGTGAATGCTTGCAACACTGGAATCTTTCCCTTTTCTTGCAGTCATACCATATGGCACAATAAGCACTGACTGAGAGGCTTAATTCAGGGCAAGAAAGAGCCCTCATCATGGTTCTGTGATCCAGATAGCCTCACGAAGAAAATAAACTCCTGGTGTTCAGATGTATTTTGTGGCACTGTGAAACTGAATGATGAGATTAGAGAAAGAAGGTGGATCATTACGGTTCAGCACTGACAGTCAAGCTTCATCAGAGGTCCTGTACTCACTGTGGGTCTGTGAGGGGCTGGCTCACCCACTTCCTCATCAGTCTCCGCCCAAACGGAGTGCGAGTGTGGTCCAACACCCACAGCAGACTGCCCTTCACACCACCATCTGTCTGTCATCGAAAGAACACACAAACACAGCTTACACACGCGCATCATTCGGATGAGACAAATTTCAGGAAGAGAAAAACATTATGATGATTATGAGGTGATGGAAGCCACAAGCAGTCAGGTGAGGAGGCTTGAACTGAGCCTGAACTCCATGTGTGACACACATGCCACGGCAGCGGAGTCGTGCTGAACTTTTGAGCCATCACCCACGCAAGCCTAACTAGTCACTGAACATTTTCTTCTGATCTGAGGAACGACAATTTAACTCACCCATTAAATGTTTACAGTCCCCTGTGCAGCCATGGCTGTAAACCGATTCCACAAAATGTAGAGGAAGACTGTGAACAGTCTGGACTTTTATAAAAAAAGGTATTAGGACTGGAAGTTGTCTATCTACCTGGTACGTTGTGTGACATTTCTAGCTGGCTGGCTGTCAATACTGTTATGTGGTGAAAGCTTGCCAAAAATGGAAAACTCAAGTAAAGCAGGTCAGTCTGTCTACACCCCAAGCTTTTTTTTTTCTTTTTTTTAAACTGAGGTGAATGTAACAAACATGTTCAAGCTTTTTAACTATCACTGACATGCACCTCTGTTCAGCAGTCTCCCTCGACCTTGCTCTTGGTCTTAAGTCAGACATTAGACACAAAAATGAGGATTGAGAATTAACTTAATTTGAGAATTCACTTAAACAGCTCAATATTTTTGTAAAAACAAATCTATCAAAGGACAATCAAATGAAATAGAGCTTGTGGTGATGAACCTACAGAAAATTATCCCCTGAACCTGCAGCCCCCCTTGGCTTTATGGAGCTTTATAGAGAGATTCAGCTCATTGTTTAGCTATCCGGCCCACAGCTTTACTGTTTTGGTTCATTCTCGCTGCTCTCAGAGCATCGTTTTTGGCCACAACAGGCAGCTCGTTTCAGCCAAAAGCTCTAAAATCCCACTGTACTCTACTGCTCAGAATCAAACAACAGACAACACACACAGTTAGCAACTAGCAGAGCTTAACTTAACTTCTTCAACTACTTGACTTGAAAGCACAGACATTCACCCGTAAAATAAACAGGGGTCTACTTCGCTTCACACACTTGAGCCTTGCTTTGACTTGAGGATAAAAAGACTCAACAGTTCTGATTCTAGCCAAAGTAATTAAAGAAATCTGAGTTTTCTTCACCAGGCCAAAGACAAAGTGCAGATGTTTCTGTTTAGCAATAAGTATACACAGGAGAATGGTGTAGTATGGCGCAGTGTAAACCATTTATCATCCAGACACACCTCACACCTTCATTATGCTTGATCAGTTTCCATGACTGCAAGCTGAGATATGCTTTTACCTGATTGTTGAGAATTTCCAGGTTCCTGAGGGTGGCGGCACTGAGGATCATACCCTCTGACGCACAGGACAGACGGCGGAACGAGCTGCATGGAGCACAAAATCATATTCAAATTCAGCTGCAGGATCAAATTTCCTTCACCTCAAATCACAGACACGACAGAAAACTGTTCTCCCTGTCTGGCTAGTAAATGTTGTACAAGGTGTTGTACATTTTAAAATAAGTTGTAAAATACATTGTGGTATATTCCTGCAATGCATAAAATCCCACATTATCCCAGGAGAATTTCAATGAGCCTTGAGAACACTGGATAATTATGCTCACAGCTTGTGTTGCTAAGTGTGTGTATATTTGTTTGCATGTACCTTTCACTCCTAAGAACTCTTTCTAAGTTGAATTCTTGGAGGTATTGGATGAGCGGCCCCAGACAGCAGATCACTGGGCTCTCCAAGGATGCCACACTCGACAGAGAGCGAGAGCCTGGAGGACACAGACACACAAAACATGCTACATTTTCACACATAAAACACACCTGCGGCTCACAGGCCCACTGCTCAGACACCTGCAGTGCTTTACAGCTGAAGGGCTGTTGTGGTCTCAATGACAGTATATGAGTAACTGGCACAAACAAACACACCTTTCTCCTGGGTGTGGCAGTAGAACTCGGTGACTGTGCTCATCGCAGAGGCGAAGTCAAACAGAGCGCTGTCCCTCTTTTCAACTCTCACTCGGTCATCAGCCTGAGCACTGGAGGGGAACAACATGACAGCATTGATTCAAGAGGTCAGTGGTGCTAGTGACTGTACAGACAGAAGGAAACACAACATCCGATATCTGACCATCTTCCTGTCTGTGAGACACAGCAGCACTGCATGTTCCAGACGTCCTTTAGTTCAGTTAGACTCTAATGATACACACACACACACACAAAAAAATATACACAGTTTCCCTGCAGCCCTCTGTTGTGCCATCGCATCTCCCTATTGCTCCATTCACTCTCTCAGCATTGGTGCTTTCAAGGGCTCAGTTGCTTTGTTCGCTCTGTTGTTGCCAGGGAAACCAAGGTAAACACGTGGCTGTGGACGCAGTACTGGAGCATTTTCTTTCTTCCGTTTCCTACTGTAATGCTTATACACACACACACACA
>NW_023339718.1:14135101-14136089 GCF_004916995.1 Morone saxatilis
TCTGGTGTGTAGGTTTTAGTGGCACAGTGGTCTAGTTGCAGATTGCCCTTCCAACCGCTAACGACAAACTAGGGCAGCTGCAAAACGGGCATAAGAAACGGTGAATCTACCCTTTAACTGCTTGCATTTTACCAGCTAAAGTGTTTACTTTATCCTAAGTAACATTATACCTAGACTTTATTTTGTCATGCGTTGCTAATATTAGCATAAAACTTTAAGTAAGAGTATCTACTAACTGTTATTTTGTAAATGTTATGTACTTTGTAAAACAAGGATAGGTTTCTATACTCTGTATTTATCTATAGTTTGTTCCACTGGACTTCCCACCCGCTACAGTTTGGAGAAACAGCAATGGACTTTTTTCTTATTAAAAGTTTCTAGAGGCTCACAAATACATTTATCAACACTAAACCCTGCTGTGGCCTCCAGCTAACTTTTATTAACTTAACTTTCTTTCAACATTTATAACTAATGAAAGAAACTCAATACATCACCATACAAATGTATTCCGATGTAAAACAAGTATTATAAAATTGTCAATTGAGAGGGAAAGTCATTCGTCTCTTTAAAACGTTTAAAATAAATCGACCCCTGGTTGGACCCTGTTTAGCCCTGCGGTGGAGACCAGGGTGCTGAGGGCCATTAACACATAACCTCTCAATGAACATTGATTTCGTCATCCAGATTGAGCCCCTGAGCGCTCCTCACAAAAACAACTGCCTACCTGCTGGGTGAAATCCACACAATTCCCTTAGAATGAACTCACAAACACACACACACACACACTCTTGTAAACACACTTATAAACTGTAAATGGGTACAGACTGCCCCCTGGTGGCCTGACAGCACATTACCTGGCATTGGCGATGCTCTGTAGGAGTTTCTGGGTTTGCTCTGAGAGGTCAGAGGGAACCAGGATCTCCACAGGGTTGATCTTTAGGACACGACCCTCTACCTCAGAGCGTGACGGACCATCGGGGAAACAGTC
>NW_023339718.1:14136118-14137405 GCF_004916995.1 Morone saxatilis
AGTAACACGTCTCCTGTGCTGGGCTGAACCGCCTACATACAAAAACACAGGCATAGAATTAGGTTGCTTTTCAGGGGCAATGTTATGTCTCTATGAAATAATGCCGTCACATTGCTCATATTAGGTATGGCAAAGTGATTGTTTCTCTTGTTTTTTTTAAGTGGGTCATTCCATTTCACGTGGACATGCTTCTCCTCGAAATCAGATTATCTCAAACAAGTACAGCTTGTGCTCAAAGTCTACCTCATTGTAACTGCACCATAGAAAAGATAAAGTAGGTCAGCATGATGGGAAATAAGATTTCAGTTGAGGCTCTTTAGAAAAACAATGAGAAGGTGAGATGTAAGTAATTTAGTTACTCTAGCATAACTTTATTCCCCATATCAGGGTTTGGTTATATGTATACAATCTTCCATTAAAGCATATGTAATTTCTCAACGTTGTTAAACATACATATCATGATATGCTACCCTTTACATAAATGTGTTAGTGAAAATTATATATAATATAAAAACCAGATGGGAATATGTGTTTCCAGCTGATCCAGTGGATTAAATGCTCAACACATCTCTGGCCACTGCCAAATTGTCATTATCTTGCGGTTATAATCACCCAATCCTTCTCCACAGATGAGATTGTGGCACCTCATTAACCACGGAGCGAAACAGAACTGAGATAACATTCAAATAAACTGACACTTATCAATCAATTACATCACCTATATGTGTATTGGCAAACAAGCTGAGATGTAATGTTGTGAACTATAACTATTAATATGCTTAAAATTGAACAACCTCAGTAGCCTGAAAGCATCTGTAGTCGTTCAGAATGAGTACTCATCAGACTCACCACCAGCCCGACAGTGAGCTGCTTCTTCAGTTTGTCCCAGTTCTCACTGATACACAGCAGGAAGCTGTCAGGAGGGTCCGACACCAGATCACCACAAGCCCCCTCCTCCACATCCCTCAGTCTGCAGACCGGGTTCACATCTTAGCAAGCTGTCAAGGACACCACTTCAGATTTGTATAGAGAGAGAGACACACACACACATTTTAACAGTATTTTAGGATACCCTCTCCCACCAGAGTGGACTTGGTGTACAGAGCACTCAGCTGACGAGTGAACAGAGCGTTCCTATTGGTCCCTGAGGCCTTGATCGCAGACGTCTCTGTCTGCTTGACCACACCAACCTGGAAATGAAAGACAATAATGTAGAGATAAAGAAACAACGTGGCTCTCAACAGACTCTTAATACAAACAATACGCAAGATACATTTCATACCTTGT
>NW_023339718.1:14137418-14148831 GCF_004916995.1 Morone saxatilis
TGTCCTTGAGACACCAACCGTCTGACGTGGACAAACAAACGGTGTGTGGGGATGCTGCACGTCATGAAGTTATGATCCAGATGACAGAAGATATTCAGCTCCTTTGCAGCGATCTGTTCACACACACAAAGACGACATCTGTGCTGCCTTAAAGAACAACTGAAAGTAATACATTTAATATTTTAATTTATAAGTGCATTTGGCCACATTGTGATCTTGATAGTATTTAGATTGCAGGTCGCTGTATAGTAGCAATAAAATGTAGGACATAATAAATGAAGCTTTAGAAAAGTAAAGAGAGAGCGGGAGGGATTAGCGGAGGACCACTTAAAATGAAAAATCACGATGGACGTATCATATTTCATTATGGAAAGGACGTACCCATCGACCTTCATCAGCAACTGGATTACATATTTTGGATTTATTACTGCCCGTTTATTCCCTTCTGTGTCATTAACACAGATGGCCTTTGCAGTTCTCACCTCTGCATCCTCTTCCAAAGACTGTACTTGTAACCACACTCACAGCAATTAACGCATCCTGTGCTGCTGTTTCAGCTGGAATGACCTGCTGGGTGGTCAGAGGGGGTACACACTCTTTGACGTTTAGACGGGGCACATACAGGATTTGATGGAGGACTCATCTCTGCTACCCCTTCCTAACTGCCTCCCTCTCCTCCTGAATGCAAATTGAGACAATTTGCGGAAGCCCTGCAAAGAAAAAAAACCAAAGATAACTTTTCAGTAGCAACATCCTCATTTAAAGGTTTCAGTTCTCCTTTCTTATAACCCATCTTTTGTTTACTTTTGTCTACAGCATTAATACTGGGATTTAACATATATATCTGGCCAGCAGCCATATGATGACTGATATTATATTATATTATTATATATCTTGATTATATTCTGGAAAGTTTCTGTGTGATTTGTGTGATTTGAATTTGTATTATTTGTATATTTGTATATTTTATGACCACGCACCACGTCACATCCTCGTAGGCGTAAAAAAACCTACTGCAATAAACAAAAATTCTGATTCTGATACTGGCCATAATGTCATAATGAAACAAATAACTATATTTCTAAGAGATCCCTAGAATGTGTTGGGTTTTGTTGTGACCACAGCACAGTACACAGACACCTCAAACATATACATGAACTTCTCGTTACTTACCAACAAACATATATTGGGCATAGGACGGTCACAATAATTACATTATAAACTTATACAATATATGGTGTCGATGATTTCAATAGTGCCTGTTGTATTTGTTTACACAAGAACACTCCCACTATAAACGTTTTGTCACATCACCTAAGCCAAATGAACGGGAATGAAACTGTGCTGAGACACGTTTTACTGTCATTTCTGGTCACACTGCTTCTCTCCTCTTGTCGTCTGCTCTCTGTGACTTCAACCAGAGACAAACTGACGTCTTCTTTTACTCTTCCACTACAGATATGTGGTCAAGCTCAAATATGACCCAGTACATTGCATTATCATTATATCACTGGCATAAAATGGGCTTTAATCTAATTACAATAATCATTATTGTGTCGATATTTCTGGGATATAATGTCCAACAGAAGTATTTATTTACACAACTCAAACTCATCATTGGAAAATTACTTTTTGTTTGTCTTCCTCTATAAAAGGTCAGAGTTGGCTCCTAAGGAGCTGCCTTGCTCACTGACACCTCAGCCAGGCAGAAACTCGCCCTTATGAGGGATTAAACATTCATCCTTGGGCCAATCTTTTGCCTAAAACAGACTCTGACAGGCACCTGTTTTTTAGCCGCCAGCCCTGAACTCTTCTTGTCGTTGACCTCGTCCTCTTCATCCTCACGCTCCTCCTCCGACTGTTGAAGTTGATCTGTAACGTCCAGAGGAGGACGAACGCTGCTTCCTGGGTCACAGATTTTGCTGTTAACACCGTCTGCCCTCTGGGTGTCACTGCGCCCGGCACCGGGCTCGGCCCAGCAGGAGAAGCCTTTAAGCTTCTCCAAGGTGGAGGAGCAGAGGCCCCCTCGGCTCGATGTTAGTGACGTCTCTGAAGAGATTATACAGAAAATTATTTATGTGTATAAACCCATAGAAGAAAATACCAAATGTACTGCACTCAGAATTTGTTCCTGCCCTCGTCTCCATGCTGTTTGGAGAAGTGTGATGCTTTTAGAAAGGAGAAGGGTGACCTATGTTGACGTGTTGAGAAGAAAACTGATGCAATTTGTTTCTGATGTGAAGGTGCACACACCACAACACACACACACACACACACACACAACACACACACACACACAGTCACCTTTAGTGCTCTGACAGGAAGCAGGCTCGCAGTCCAAATCCTCCATCTGCTGGTCTTGTGGAGACAGCTTGGCTCGTTTTGTTGGCAAACCCAAATCATCATCGCCAGCGGAAAGTTTCTGCTACAGGACAAAAGCAGTTTCACTTCATAAATAAGCATTGGCATTACGTTATATGTATATATATGTGATCTGAGCGTGTGTGTGTATTAAATGTAAAGTACACCACACCTTGCTTGCAGGTTTCTGTTTAATCCTACTCTGAGATACACTGCTGCTGCTGCTCAGCCCTCCGAAGTACCTGCTTATGGAGGTCTGGCTGGTGCAGGACTTCTTCAGAGACTTTGGCATGTTTTACTTTGCTCTCATATAAGATACATCATGGAAACATGTTTATTAATCTGCATGGAAAGCTGTACGGTGCAGCGAGAGGCTTCAGCTGCCCGGCTTTTCAAAACACAGCGGCGCATGTGCTGAGATCACACAGGCGCGTAAATGACGCACGCAGCGTCAAACCAATCAGACCATGAGAAGGTTTCCGGTTACGTTTCTTCAAAATTAAACTTTTTTTTTTTTTTTCATTTTATGAAATTTAATTATCTAGCTGTTCTCGTACAGATGAAAGCTATGCCTCAAATTAATAATGCGTGAGCGACCTTGTAAAAAGGTCCGTTTTTGTGAAACTTTCACATTTGGCTTAAACCTCTCTATTTCAGTATCATATGTCTGCTTTATTGTTTTTACTGGTCTTAGCTGGTCCTGACTATATCTGTTTGAAAGCAACTAAGGAAGTGTCTTTTTACATAATGTATTTTGGGAACAAAATGGAGGAAGTGAAAGGGCTTTTTTGTCTAGACAGCAAGAGGTGGAAAACATAGCTTTGAACTTATCGCACAAAGGTACCAGGTTATTTTCTGCTTCCAAAGATGATCTTGACGGCAAAAAAAATTAAGATACAAAAACAAAATTACGTTTTAAAAAAGCAAGCTGTCTAAGGGTTAATGAGGTCACTTTTGGACCAACCTTATTCAGGACTCTGGGGAGGAGGAGGAGTTTTTGTGAGGAAATGCAAATGTTCAACTGAAAGATTTGGAAGGCCTCTCTCCATTACGTCTCTCACTTGTCTGATTAACAAACTGTTTTTCTCTCTGTTCACGATGAAGCTTTACGGAGCTCTGATCCTGTTTATGACTCTGTCTACAGGTAAGAACATCTTTTGGTTTAGCACTAGTGCTTTGATTGAACATTGAACTTAAAGTAAACCACACCCAAAGTATAGAAAAGAAATGTGGGGATGTTTGAAAAAAATGTGCTGTCAGAAACTCTAAGAAATAGTTAAACATTTTAGGAAATGATTTGAATTGATACGGAGACAAGAGAACTCTTTCCCAAGGTTATTATAGTTGACTAAAACTAAACTAAAAACTAATAGTAGGTGTAAAAAAAAAAAAACCCATGACAACATTTTAGTTAACTGAAATAAAATAAAAAAGTAGACTTTAGAAAAAAAAAACTAACTGAAATAATATTATGTACTGACAAAACAAACTAAAATAAAAATAGACAGGAAAGTTTTAGTCTATGTCAATTTGGTCAAATTTGTCAACACAACAAGTACAGAAGGAACTGGTGCATATGTTTGAGATGTGAGTTCAATGTGTTTGTTGCTACTAAATCTAACAAATATGCCCCAATTTATAATTTAAAAAAAGCTCAAACTGAACTAAAAACAACTTAATCAAACAGCTAAAAAACGAAACTGGAGAACCAGCAACCCACTCTGTAGGACTAACTAAACTAAATGAATTGAAAAAACATTGTAAAAATGAAACAAAAATAAAAACTTGAAAACATAAACTATAGAGTGCTCCTAATAGCTTCCTGCCCTCAGTTTCTTCACCGTCTGCTGCTCGACTATCCCTAGAGGCCCAAAAAATGTTTAAAAAATAAACTAGGACTATAGTATGTACATTTTATTCGATTTTAATCCTGTAGCTAGTGTGATACGAGTTACTGCGATCCCTTGTTATTGAATTGACAAAATGAAATAGTTCTAAAATAACACCTAAAACCAATTTGCAAGCACCTACAATGAAGTTTAAATAAACTTTTACTTTGTGCTGATTGTGCACTCAGATAGTTTCTGGTTCATATATTGGCAGCTCTGAATCACTTCAAGCTGTCTTACTGGAAACCTTTCAGAGAGTGTGACCTAACTACACACTGCACTCTGTCTACACTGTCTTCTATAGAAACAACTTCTTCACTGTCTTCTATAGAAACAACTGCAAACCAAAAAAGATCCGTGCCATATGCTGTATGTCTTTAATTGGTGTCTGTTGTGTGTCTCTGCACAGCCTGTGGATTAAGATGCTACACATGCACAGCCGCAGACCCTAAATCCTGCACAGACACCAAATCTTGTTCTGTCATCTTCAACCGCTGTTTCTCTCTCAGAGTAGACGGTAAGGTTTTCTCTCACATTAGACGGTTTCCATAGCTAATATTGATTATATAATGGTCTTATTGGAGTTTTCCCATCCTGTTTTGCAGGTTATAGCATGGTAACCAAGGGCTGCCAAACCAGCCTAGCATGTGTTGGTGCCATAAAATGCTGTGAAGGGAACTTGTGTAACAGTGCCATGCCAATTGGTCCCAGTGTCGTCCTCCTGCTGATCTCCTCAGCCATCATCACACTCCTTCACTGAGACTCTGGAATTTTTTTTATTTCTATACTGTACTTTTTTCTGACCAAATTTGTACAACTGAAGAAGAATAAACAACTTCTAATAAGATAAACAACTCTATTTTTAAGTAAGTGAGATGATCTTACAATTTAGATTTCAGATGGATATGGATCGGGTTATTTAGTGCTGACTGTAACATATCTGTTACAGGACCGGCAGTATGCTTTGACACTTATTTTAAGCTCTAAAGTTTGGAGAAAACATCCTATTTCATCCTATTTCATTAGTTTTCTGGCTTGCACAATTGTATATTATCAACTTTATCTTGTGATGAAACATCTTACTTTAAATACAAGACAAACCTATATTCTCAGAAAAATCATTAATTCCAACACCTTTCTCTGATGATAATATATAATATATACCAAAGTAGCATGTATGGTTTCATATGAGCCAGGCACAGACAAAATTATGTAGGCTCTCTATTAAAAAGGACTATCTTTTGTTGGTCAAAAGTTTCTTTAAATGTGATACTTTCACAATGTTCATTGTCAATAAACAAGCGTTTACAACAAGGCAAGTGGACCTGTGAGGCTGTAGCTTTGAGCTAATTGCTAAACACATCCCAGATAAATGTATTAAACAGTATTTCTGTTTTCAGTTGAATACCCACAGCAATCAGCAGGAGGGATATGTGCGTTGCATCTGCAGTTTTCAGTTTGTTGATGCACAAAATGTCATTTTACTTACTTCATTAGTAACTACTTCATTAATCTTGTGACCCAACAGTTCTGTGGATCTTTAAAAATCCTTTATGTACATCATACTTTTGTGCACATGGTTCAACAGTCAGAGATTGTACTGTGGTTGTGATGTAATACCAAATTGTGCCACTACGTGGTGACTCTCTCTCACAATGAGATGGACTGACGGTGAGAGAGCTGTCAGCTGGTTGTTAAGTTGCACTGCTCAGACCAAGGCCTCCAGAACTCTCTTCAGTAAGTGAACAGTTAGTGCAGGTTGACTATGTCTCCCCAGGTAAGCAGCAGGACGTCATAACCTGCTGTTTCAGGGGTTTAAAGTGGAGCTGCATGCTTTATATTGAATCTCAATGCTGTGTCAAAATGAGCACAGGAGGGCTGAATCTTACATTTGATAATTTATTACAGCCACAGTACAGAATGGAAGAAAAATATACAGTTCTTTACACTGGTGGTGTCACATTCCCATTTACACACATTTATACACCGATGGGACAGCGTCTGGAGCAATTTGAGCTTCAGAGTCTCGCTAAAGTTCACTTTTACATGCAGTGGGAGGAGCTGCCAACCTACTGATCAGTGGACAAAATTATCTAGCCTACATCTTGACCCACAGCCACCCCCACAAACATCATATGATAGAACAATAACCTTGTCATGCTGTATCACATCTCCACCCCGGTTAAGAAAGCTAAATTCCTGTACCAAGTTCTTGAGGAGCGATAGAAAGTATCCTGACTGGAAACATCCCAAACTGGCATGGGATGTGCAGAAGGGCAGAAGGAGTCTGTTGCGGGTGAACAAAGCCCCCCAGAAGACGATATTGGTGAGGTGAAGTGCCTGCACAGAGCCCAAATGATGCTTAAAGAGACAGTACCCACCCCAGCCACAGCCTGTTCACCCTGCTGCTGCCATCTAGGAAGAGGTACAGAAGCTTCTGCTGCCTTACCACCAGACTTAAAGACAGCTTCTTCCCTCAGGCTTTGAGACTGTTCAATTTTTCCTCAACAATTCATTATACAATTTAGTTTTGTTTTTGTTGTTGTTTATGACTCAATAAATTTTTGGTTTGTTTTTTAGAAGTAAAATAAAACTATATCTGAATTTCTTGTCTCAAGTTACTAAACACAGCTAAATTAGCACAAACCACACAAATGAACACAAACACCTGTTTACACCTGGAGTGCGTCTTGGGCGATCCGATTACTCAGACCACTTCCAGGAGGCGCTGTTGTGTCTCATCTTCATTACAATAAATCATGGGACATTCATTAGTTTTAACAAAGCCGCTCAATGAGATAGAGCTCTCACAGGGAGTCTGCCAACAGAAATAGGCCAACGGACATCTCCAATTTTTGGGAAAGTACACTTTTACTTTCTCTGGCATTAATGGCTTTTTTCGTCATCTGTAATGTGAAAACAAGATTTCCACACAGTCAAAAAAAAAAGAAAAAGCATGTGTCCTAGTCATAAAGTTCAGTTATAATATCCCTGCTGACAGCGCAGGTAAAAGCGATGGGCTAGTGTGATGGTACACTGAAAAAAAGACTAATAGACAACGACTGACAAAATGTTGTAGTAGTAGTACAGCCCTATAGAACGGGGGAAGTGAGATCCGATCACAAGTGGTCACTGGAGATGCATGTTGAGACGCATTCTAATACCAGGTGTAAACTGGCTCTATGAGTTTATTTCAGCACTTAAAAAGTACAGTATCTACACTGATCAGCCATAACAGTATGTCCACCTGGGCACGCTGGTGGTCATAATGTTGTGCAGCCCCATACACAACAAACTGTGATGCACTGTGTGTTCTGACACGTTTCTATCAGAACCAGCATTACCTTTTTAGCAGTTGTAACTTATGGTTGCTCTTATATGGAGAAGGTGCTTCATGAATAATGTTATTACTGCCATTTATGTATCGCTGCAGGGGTCCAGTGAATGTTCCCATACCCTTCAGGTATAAGGGGCCGCAGCAGCTAATGTAAAAGCCATAAGTGAATCAATTGGGGATCATTGCTAAATTCATGTGCCAATTTACAAGTTGTTAGTATAATTATGTTGGTATTATATGTTGTACCGATCACTGGTAGCTATAGCTATGTAGCAACAACTGTTAGATTTAATGCTGCTGCCACACACTGCAGTCATCTCAGTTTAAATTAAATAAATACATTCATACAAAGTGCCTGTGAGGTTTTATGGGGATTGTGGTGAGTGTGAGTGTGAAAAGCCACAAAGTTTTTCCACTCTATCACAGATATGTGCTTTTGGCCTCTTTCGGTTGTGGTGACCCAGTTTGTAGTTCCGGCCTATCTGTGGTTATCCCTCGCGCGGTCTCGTCAAACTCTGGAGTACTTCGCCCGCGCTCGGAAACCGTCTTCCGGCAATGGCCTTCTACGAAGACTTGTTTAGCTCTCCAAGTGAGAATTGGTCCCAGTTAACAAAGAATGATCGCCGTTGTCACTTAAAGGAGATCCAAAAACATATGGAGGTTTCTGCGCTGTGAATGGCACCAGAAACAAGCCCCTCTCCAGAGGTGATGAGGTTTGAACAACAAACCACCAGCTAATAGGAGATGACCTGTTATACTGCATTTGTGTCAAAGGTTTGTTACCTGTGCGGGAGTGAGAAGACAGACCGTAATAATATAAGGGCTCTGAACCACTTTTATGTTAGACTTTTGTAGGCCTTTCCTTTCCTAAAGGACAACAGACACTGGCCAGTGTTGTGCCAGGATGGTCTGCAGTCTTCCTTCCACAACATAATTGACCTTATCATCCAATCTGGTGGCAAGGAGAGTGCGTCATGTTAGGAAATAACATGGCTGGAAATCAATTGTGGTCTGAAGTACCTAAATTACCAACTTCCCAGGTAGAATGTTTTGAGTCTTCCAAAAATCCTTCTGTGGTACTTTTCACCTGTGCAATAACACATGCGAGCCGTGCCAGTGGTGATTTGTGTCTTGACATTCCAGATAAGAAAACAGACTCTGTATTTCCTGTGCCTGTTTTTTTTTTTTCTTTGCCTATGTCTTGCAGTGACCTTGTGAAAGAGCAGAGAGATGACCTATACAGTCAGGTTCTCCTAGATGATGAGTGGAGAGTCTATGGATACCTTCTCCGAGACGGCCAATTGGTGAGAAAATAGATACCCAGGAAGGTATTTTGAGGGGGATGATATTGTGCACATTGTTTTGCCCTCTACATAAAGACTTATTGTACATCAGACTGCTTGTGATGCTGTTGCAGGGTATTTAGGTGTTCATTTAAAAAGAGACATATCTGCCTTGCCACACATGTCAGTTGACTGGAAAACTAAACCAGGTAATCAAACTTGTCCCTCTATATCCCATTCCACTTGCTGAACATCCATTTGGGCACATAACTATGTAGGTCCTTTGCCATGCTGCAAAGCTGGTAGTAACCCTTTGCTTACAGTGATGTCAGGCTACATGCTGTCGTGCAGGTTATCCCCTCAGAAACATCACCACCAAGTCAGCTATGAAAGCTTTGACACAATTGTGTTAATCCCAAAGATTATTCAGTCTGATTGGGGATCTAATTTCTGTTCATTGCCTACCAAGCTCAGAGCCAGGGAGCTCTAGAAAGGTTTCAACAAACCTTGAAGTCCCTTCTTAATGCATATTGCACTGATTTGGACTGTGACTGGGAGCAGGTGTTACCATAGCTGATGTTAGCTGCCAGGGAATACCAAGAGACTTTGGGATTTAGTCCTAGTGATGTGGTCTTTGGTCACACAGTTCAAGGTCCTCTAGCCACCCTACACAATGACGGACAAACCAAAGAGTCCCCATAACGTTAATTGTGTAAATGTTTCAGGGAAGTTCTCTGGTCCTCTTAAAACCCTATGCTTGCTCTCCTGTGCAAGGTTCTGAGTCATTGCTTTCCTCTGTTGCCATAGTGGTCCTAGTGGGTCATTCACCCCTACCTCTTGATCCGGCAGCGGAGTTGGAGGAAGAGTTCAGCACACCAGGTGAGAGCATTGAGAGTACGTCTTAAAAATTCTCAATCATTTACCAATCTAGACGGAATGTTAAAATATTTACTTGAACCAAAACAAACTGAGTTGGTGAATCTAATTAAAAGTCATCCTTGTCTGTTTGCAAATATCATACTCATCTTATTGAGCACGACATTAATGGAGGAGATGCTCAGCCGATCAGATGCTTTTATCGTATTTCTCCGGACAAGCATGAGCAGTTAGAAGCAGAAGTCGAACTATATGCTGGAGTCGTGTGCATCTTGTTGCTTACCCCATGCTTGCTTTCAAATACGTCAAATGGTAGTTTTAGACCATGTACTGATCCCTGGAAAGGGAACCAAGTGACCAGTGCCTGATTCTTACCCACTCCCGCCTATGGATAGGGTTTGAATCAGATTGGTTCTGCCAAGTTTTTCAGCAAGTTCAACTTACTTTCCACCTTCCAGCACCCAATGAACAAGGTAGTGTCAAGTTTGGTGGGCCATGTATTTGACTGACATAGTGAGTGACATACAGCGACTCTTGGGAAGTTAATCTCCAGTGCGTTCGGCTTCTGTTTGCCCATCTGGCCTGGGAGCCAGTTGGCAGTGTAAATCTTCTCCCTAAAAAAATTCCCCCCCATGTTATAATTGAAAAAAAATTAAAACTAATACTGATACAAATAAAAGCTCAAACTAAACATTTTTAAACAATATAAACCATATTGACATGAGAAAACCCACTCTGGAAACTGACTGAAACTAAACTGATTTTAAAATAAAAATAATGGTTGTTGACTCTGATATCTGGTTGATTAGATCTGTTTTTATTTGAAAACCACACAGACTCAACACAACATACGGCAGAAAGTGACAACTAAAATAAGGCTGATGTGTGAAAGCACAAACAGGAACCTGAGTTCACAGTATGTGCAACACATAAGTTCCAAGGAATTTGACTCTGTTTTTGTTTTTATTATTTTCAATATACTTACCCAGGAATAGATATAACCGCTAACAAGGACAACAAAGCTGACAACAAATGAAGGTGAAGAATGTAAAAAAAATAGGTGTATACATTTTTTAAAAAAAGGAAAAAGCATCAATGACCAAAAAAATCTATATATGAGTCAAGTGTTTCTGTAAGTTGTAAAGTTTTAACAATACAAATAATGCAAATGTTTAGAAATTCATGGATTTCGTAGTAGTTTCGATAGTTATGGACAGTATATGCGTATATATATACACCATATACGGTGAGCAGGAATTTGCCTACATGTTAAAAACTTTGCATTTTAAACAGTAAAAACATATAAACAGTATACACATACTGTGAGAAATTCATTGCTTTCAAGTCTCCCCTAGGCACGTTCACCACATTCAACCATTTTTTCCAATAGAAAATAAACTTACCAAAACATTTTACATTAGAGTTTTGGAATTTGTACGTACACTGCAAAATAAATGTTAAATGTTGATGTATGAACTCAATTAATGATTTTATCTGCTATTTTCATGTCACTTTTATTTCCTGTATCTATTTACAAGACTGTATGTAGTCTACATGGCTGTCTTGAGAACAGAGGTGGGTAGCAACGAGTTACATTTACCCCGTACATTTACTTGAGTAAGTTTTTGAAAAGAGTATACTTATAGGAGTAGTTTTAAATCACTATA
>NW_023339718.1:14148852-14150816 GCF_004916995.1 Morone saxatilis
AGTAGATTTGTGAAGAAGAAACTGTACTCTTACTCCGCTACATTAGGCTACAATGAGCTCGTTACTTTTCTTTTTACCTCTTTGGTATTCTACGCCTCATTTTAATGTTTTATTTTGACAGAGAGAGACTTCCGCTCTACCACGTGACTGTGTTTCACCAATCAAACGTAGTTGTGCAGTCTCGTCACGTGACCATATCAATCTCTCAGCGGCGGACGGTTAGCTTTACAGTCGTCGAGCAAACAAAAATGTCAGAATCAAACCGTCGGGCAATGCAGACACAGACAAGAGGAACCACCCCGGCCTACTCAATTGGAAACATGTTTACCTTACGTAAAAGTGCGAACAGCAGCTACATTATGCGTGTCCGTCACACATGGCACACACATACAGTTTATTGAGAGTTTATGGCTGCCTTCAGTTCTGCCCTGCAGACCTTGTAAAAAAGTACAAAGGTTTGGAAATTTGTGTTACTTGTGCGTTTATTTATTATTATTTTATTGATATTATTTTTTAAGTACTTGAATTTACCTGGATTATTTTATTTAAGCTATTTTGTAATTAATTAATTTTAATTAATTTTATTGATTGGATGAATTATAATTTGCTAAAAGATGATTATTTTGTATTGTGTCTGTCTGATTGAATACTTGTGTTAACAAATAAATCAGACGTTACTCAACAGTTACTCAGTACTTGAGTAGTTTTTTCACCAAGTACTTTTTTACTCTTACTCAAGTAATTATTTGGATGACTACTTTTTACTTTTACTTGAGTCTTTTTACTGAGTCTTTCTGAAGTAACAGTACTTTTACTTGAGTAAAATTTTTGGCTACTCTACCCTCCTCTGTATGTATATGTGTGTATATGTATATATGTATATGTGTGTATATGTATATGTATATATGTGTATATATGTATATATTTATATATGTATATGTTAGTCACATCTTAAGTCAGCCAATGTTAGCAAAACCTTAGCTAACTAGCTAGCTAATCTATTTTAATTAGCTAACATTTGGCTAACATTAGCTATCAGATGGAACAATTAATGTAAATTGGCTAGCTTGTTAGCAAGGGTTTTCCTCTATTGCAAAACACTAGGTAAATAACCAGCTAACAACTGATGAAGATTAGTTGATGAAGATTAGTTAGCTTTTACTTTACTTTTACTAGCGTTTTAGCTAACTTAAGATGTGACTCTACATGTGTCTCTTTTATCTTTCAAACATCTTCAAAATGTGGTTGTCTTTTTAACACAGATTACCCTAGCACATATCATATCTAAGTATAGGAGAGGAGAAAATTGTTCTGACCAAGGCTTGTTCAACTGTTATTGTAAAACAGAGTAAACAGGGGAAGGGTTGACTGACAACTAGCTGAGATGTGCAGCACACTGCGATTATTTGCTCCTTAATAAGGTCGTCCAACATGAGAAGCTTGGACAGTGTCAGGTCAGCTGGGGAAGCAAACTGCATTGAGCCTGATCATCAGAGTCAAAGTAATAAGTATAAGGTTAAGATTTCTGTGAATATGATTGGATCTTACTAGCCACACAGCTAGCCAATCATTGTGGAGCATATTATAAACAGGTGATTCCAATCATCCAGTACAAGCTCTGTCTGAACTAACGCTATATGCTTCATTAAGTGGACCTTGAGTCAAGATTATTTTGGTGAACTACTATTTCCAGGGTCAAGGATGAGTTTCCATACTGAAGAAAATACATCCCATATGCAGAGCTGCCAACTCTCACGGTTTCGCCGTGTGACACACGATTTTCCACACGCACTCACGCCACACATCCAATTTATCACGCAAATTTTTTTTCTTTTTTGGGTGAGAAATTCCGATCTTGGGCCGAGACTCGTTCGTTCCTTTTTAAACTCCCCGACGGTAGAGGCGCTGCACCCATATATGCTACAGTCTATGGCACCCCGAAGTTAGCGACAGAAGAAGAGATG
>NW_023339718.1:14150841-14154702 GCF_004916995.1 Morone saxatilis
TTTTGAAAAGTTGGCAGGTATGCATATGACTGGAAGGATCACTGTTGTCTTGTTTCCACCCTGCTGTACTTTGTTTTTAGAGATGTCACCAAGACCTCAGCTGTTACTTAAGTGATGTTATATCTGACAGAAATCATAACCAAAGGTCCAAAAAGCATGACCCAAGTTTTCCTAACCTGGAATTATGCTTTAAAAACAAGAATGCATGTCTGCCATGAGCATGCTTCTATCTCCCCCACTCCTTCTGTCTGTCTGTCTGTGTGTGTCTGTCTGTCTGTGTGCGTGTGTGTGTGAGAGAATTTTTTCAGGCCACTCTCGGAAGAGAGGTTTCATTAGGGACATTTCATCCCAGTGATATCACAAACTCCTTGACCTCCTTGACCCTGCAATCTCCCACACAGGCTCAAAGCAAACCGACACACACAAAAACAGCTCCAAAACTGGAATGGATAAAGTTCAAGGCAGGTTTACTGAAGGTCAGAAAGCTTTTATATAAGATTCTATGTATGTCACCATTAAATTGTGTTTATTTCTTAACTTTTTACTTGGCTTGACTCTGATTCGTTGCTATTCCAAACTTGAGGAAATCAAAACAGAATGCACATCAGGACTTCTCCTCTGCTGTAAAAGTGTTGTCTGTGGTTTGGCGGGCATTTATTTCAGAATTTCATGAGGCTCAAATTCAGCCTGGGGACAAAACCTCCCTATTATGTCGTCCCACACACATACGCTTTCACACAGCGATGTTTAAACGATTGGGGGAAAACAATAGGCGCGGAGAAAGGCAAAGTTTTTTTGTTGTCACCAAAGGGACTAACTGCAGTGTTTGATTTCAGCCTGATAGGCGATCCTCCTGAGGCGCGCAATTAATATTTAACTTGATAGGCTGGAGAGGCAAGCTTTGAGCAAAGTGAGGACACATAACAATAGAAGCAATTTAAACGTGCAAAACGAAACTATTGAAAACTGCAGATCATAAGTCATCTATGGGCGATTGAAAGGGCCACTGTGCTGGGCTGCCGACTCAACATTCAATTAAAAATGTGCCATTTTATCCCCTCTCCCATATCTATTGCTCTTTGTGAAGCAGCCATGTTCATATCCATTACTCATACGTGAAGTGAGGGTGAGTGCACGTCGCCTCAGTATTGAGCATTCTCCGGCTGCCAGATTCAATCAGGGAACTTATATTATTTGCAAATAAGTGTAACGCCTGTAATTCCCCTTTAATTGATTATTCATCCTTCGCCGACCTCCGACCCCTTCTTTCCTTTCAACTTCTCCTGAGTGAAATCCAACCATCTCCTCCAAATTATTCTTGGAAGCTCCCCTGGAGAGTATGACATTTTGCCCTTTCCATGCCCAGTCATATCTGGAAGTAAACATTCCAGTGAATGAAGGACACTGCATTCCAGCGTTCAGGTTTCACCCAAGCAGAGCTTCACAAAAATGTGCGCATATATACACAAAACATGTGCAGTGTTGTGTTTGAGCACAGGATAAGCTTTTTTTTTGGCTTTTTATTGCCTTTATTTCATAGTTACAGCTGAAGATACACAGGAACGTAGAGAGAGGGATGACACGCAGCGAAGGGCAGCAGGTCAGATTCGAACCCTGGGCCGCTGCAGAAAGGACTCAGCCGCGGTACATGGGTCACCCGCTCTACCTACTGAGCTAACCGGGGACCCGCAGACTAAGTTTTTAACATATCAGTTTTAATTTTTTCATTTGTGTACTAATATTGCGTTGGTTTTTAACCCTAACCACAAACCTCTAAAATGTCAAAAGTCAAATAGATTCATAGGGTCTTTCATAAAAAATAAAAAATAAATACTTCTCTATCTAGTCATGCAGATAGTATTGGTTTCAGTTGCCCAGGTTTTATGATATCTGTCTTTCCAATACAATGCAGATGAAATGGATGGAATTTAGTTTGTGGTGCTCACAACCTTGAAAAATAATATTTAAAGAACCAGTTCTATTATGAGACCCTATTACTGGAAAGGCATGTTGTTGTTTTTTATTTTATTTTTTATGTAATGCGACCAAATTAAGTAAAATTCTTTTCCATCCAGTCAATTATAGTAGGCCTACTAGAGATATTTGTTTCTCTCATTTGGGTAAATTGGCCCTTTGAGTAAAGGTAGGAATGCCACAAAATACATTATGTAGCTAACAGAGTAAAAGAAAGTGCCTCAAAATTCTTCTCATTTGCAACCTCTGTCAAATTTGAGGGTTTTTTAATTTTAAAATATCAACAGATTTGTGTCAGAACTGTAAATTACACTAAGCAGCAAAGTGACTGTAGGTTTAGTATGCAGAGAGCCTACTGACTAGTTCAATCTGTAGAAAGAAAAGGCTATTACACAGAAGATGTTTTGAGAACTCTTTTTCCAGAAGAATTTAATTGGGGGGGTTGTCGAAATGAGCAGATTAGATGCTGTCACTCTATCTCTGATTTTTGCAACTAATTTGCAATTGTGGTACTGGGTCAATATTTGCATTGGCTGATATATTCTTCTCTCCTCTTATTCCCTCTTTGTTAAACTGTCAGAAGCTGACGTCTTTGTCAGGGATGTTCCTGAATGGCGGCGGGGTCCGCCTTTGCCTCTCACTCCGGCAGGCTGCGTTAAAGGCGGTCTGAGATATAATTGCAGAGAACTTAAAAAGTTGTCATCAGCTTCAGTAGAGATAATTGGTATAGGCGGTTCCAAAAGAGGCATTATCTTGTCATTTGTGCTGAGCAGTGTTACCATTTTAGTTCTTAAAATGGTCACATACGTGGATGTATTTACACTACAAGGAAAGTCCATTTCAGCACCTTTCCTATAAATTATTTCTTCCTCCAGGAGGGCTATATATATATTTTACAGTGTTTTAAAATTCATAGGCTTTTACTGAACGCAGGAATTATGTCTTTGTGATGGATTCCACCTTTATCTATTGTGACTCTTTACGTGTCCAAGACCATAAACATTTTTGCAGCCGTTGTGTGCATTTGAACTGTCAGCTACCAACCCTTCTTGCTCATGCCTCCCCACTATATTTCTATTCCTGCAGCTCTAAAAATATCCAAGGGCCATCAGATCCTCGGCCCCCCTCAAAGAGCTGCTGCCGTAGCATGGAGAGAGGTCCACAAAACTCGCCATTAGATAGCTTTGAGGAAGACGGATGACCTGCACCAGGCGGTGCTGAGTGTGTGCGAGCAGGGGTGGGGCTCTGGGCATAAAGATATCCGACTATCAAGGAGCCATTTGGAAGAGGTTGTCACCGAGAAGGAGCGCAATTCCCCGACAGATAGGCTGAAGGGGTAGAGGCTGGGGGGGCATTAGTGTGAAAAGCAGGCAGGGCAGCTTTGGGGTTGTTGGAGGGGAGTGCCTCTCAAATGGAACACCAGGGACGATTAATACATGACTAGAGGCATTGGGTGCTTGGCGGGGGGTTTGGAGGGCGGCGGTCATGAGGGGGAGTTAATGCTTTGGGAGGCTGGGATGAGGCCAATTTAACACATGGGGACACACACTCAACACTGGAATCAACCGGAGATAGGCTAGATTAATGATTTGTCTATTTGTTTGTCCCATTATAGAGCCAAAGTCCTGACTGTAACTCTTCCTGGGATTTACTGGATGTATTCTGATTTAACGAGTTTCTACTACTGACGCTGATATTAGAATTTCAGCTCTTATTGATTTTAACTTAAAGTATAAATAAATGCTTGTCCCCCCTTTTGAAGCCGAAAAAGGTTACACCCCTCCACCCCACAATTTTTTGTAAAAAAAGTAATGAACAGAATCCAAATTAAATTTTTGTGAAATAAAGGTCAGCCATATAGCATCAGCAAACTCTTGTTTGTTTATT
>NW_023339718.1:14154802-14159144 GCF_004916995.1 Morone saxatilis
AGATGATGAGTGGAGAGTCTATGGGTACCTTCTCCGAGACGGCCAGTTGGTGAGAAAATGGATACCCAGGCAGGTATTTTGAGGGGGATGATATTGTGCACATTGCTTTGCCCTCTACATAAAGACTTATTGTACATCAGACTGCTTGTGATGCCGTTGCAGGGCATTTAGATGTTAGAAAGATGTATGATCGAGTCATGCAACATTTTTACTGGCCTAATCCTGGTGATCAAGTTCTGGCAATTCTGTCTTTAGTTGGCTCTCCTTCCCAGGCCAAGTTCTCTGGCCCTTATACAGTGTCCTCTTAAAATCCTACTTTGCTTGCTCTCCTGTGCCAGGTTCTGGGTCATTGCTTTCCTCTGTATCCACTGTGGTACCAGTGGGTCATTCACCCCTACCTCTTGATCCGGCAGAGGATTTGGAGGAAGAGTGCAGCACACCAGATGATAGCATGTTGAGAGTACGTCTTAAAAACTCTCAGTCATTTACCAATCTAGATGAAATGTTGAAACATTTACTTGAACCAAAACAAACTGAGTTGGTGAATCTAATTAAAAGTCATCCCTGTCTGTTTGCAAATATCATACTCATCTTATTGAGCACGACATTAATAGAGGAGATGCTCAGCCGATCAGATGCTTTTATTGTATTTCTCCGGACAAGCATGAGCAGTTAGAAGCAGAAGTCGAACTATATGTTGGAGTCGTGTGCATCTTGTTGCTTACCCCATGCTTGCTTTCAAATAGGTCAGGTGGTATGTTTAAATCATGTACTGATCTCTGAAAAGTGAAATAAGTAACCAGTGCCTGATTCTTTCCCACTCCCACCAATCACTTTTATTTGAAAACCACACAGATAAGGCAGAAAGCGATCACTAAAATAAGGCTGATGTGTGGAAGCACAAACAGAACCTGAGTTCTCAACCACAGAGTGTCAGTTAAGCTACAGCCCACATCAAGCTCTCATCAAAACATTGATGCAGAATCCGATTTATTTTGTCAGTATGTGCAACACATAAGTTCCAAGGAATTTGACTCTGTTTTTGTTTTTATTATTTTCAATATACTTACCCAGGAATAGATATAACAGCTAACAAGGACAACAAAGCTGACAACAAATGAAGGTGAAGAATTGACAGGACGCAAGTATATAAAAAAAAAAAAAACATAGGTGTATACATTTAAAAAAAAAAGAGTCATGTGTTTCTGTAAGTTGTAGAGTTTTAACAATACAAATAATGCAAATGTTTAGAAATTCATGGATTTCGTGGATAGTTATGGACAGTATATGCATATCTATATACACTATATACGGTGAGCAGGATTTTGCCTACATGTTAAAAACTGTGCATTTTAAACAGTAAAAACATATACACAGTATACACATACTGTGAGAAATTATTTGCTTTCAGGTTTCCTCCTACACACCTTCACCACATTCAACCATTTTTTCGAATAGAAAATAAACTTACCAAAACATTTTACATTAGAGTTTTGGAATTTGTATGTACACTGCAAAATAAATGTCAAATGTTGATGTATGAACTCAATCTGCTATTTTCATGTCACTTTTAGTTCCTGTATCTATTTACAAGACTGTATGTAGTCTACATGGTTGTCTTAAGAATAATGAGCTGGCTTTAGTTCAAATGGGAGGAGGCGTTGTGAGGAAATGAAGAAGACTGAGAAGTTGGACTATAAAAGACAGGCTTTAGGAGAGTTCACATCTTCTCTCTAGAGTAATTCACATCTCTCAGGGTTGATTGTTGTTGTCTCTGTTAACAATGCAGTTTTATGGAGTTCTGGTCCTGTTGGTGACTCTGTCTACAGGTAAGAACATGAATCATGATCTTAGCTTGACGTAACACAAATACATTAAAGTTATGAGTGTGTCAAAGTTATTGTTAAACATGAAAAAGGTAGTAGCTGTTAAAGTAGTGTGTGATCATTATCTTAGTTTTTAAATGGACTGGAATATTTTCGGATGTTAATAAAATACCACCACTCGCATCCTCTCTGTAGAGTAATAATAATTTTTCCATAATGTATTTCTGTATAGAATGTGGCCTTGAATATGTTATTTTTGTGTGTGACTCGTGTGACTGTGTTTCTGTGTAGCATGTGGACTGAGATGCTACGAATGTAATGGTGGCAGTAAATCCTGCGAGCCCAAAACTTGTCTTCCCCTGATGGACAGTTGTTCAACCACCACAGTGAATGGTAAGTTGTTTTTCTACAACAGAACAATTTATCACTAATATTAAGCATTTCAAATAGATGGAGCTGATATGTTTATGTACTGAATGCCTGTTGTCTTTTGTTTTGTGTCGGTGACACTGAGGTTTTTCCATTATATTTTTCAGGTGTCACCATCAAGAGCTGCATGTTGAGTAGCACCTGTATAAGTCCCATGAAATGCTGCAAAGAGGACTTGTGTAACAGTGCCATACCAACTGGTTCCAGTGTCTTCCTCCTGATGATATCCTCAGCCATCATCACACTGTTTCTCTGAGGCTCTGGAGAAAACCTAATCTGTAACTCAGGAAAAATAAAAAGAAATTTATCATGCAAAATCTGTGAATGACTACAGATAGAGAATTGCTCAATAAAACTGCAATATGATTGACTATTGAAATGTTGACTAATTACTTCACATCACTATTTACAATTTACATCATCTAATATTAAAACTTTAATACTAATACCATGATTATGATCAGTTGTTGATCCTGAGGAATGATGAAGCAGAACAGCATACCTTAAGATTTTGGACCTTTTTATAATCTTTTTTTGTTTTGTTTTTTCAAATTTTCTTTTCTAATTTCCCATTTCTTATTTTTCTATAAGCCAACTATGCAGCTCCGTTGCAATGTTTAATCGCGATTAATCGCATTATTTAAAATTCAATAATGAATTCAAAAGTAGTGTATTGCGCACTTTTATTTTGAACGTGCTATATGAACAAAGGTGCAATTATACTTGGTTTACATTTATACACAACTTTACACTTTGAACAAATAAGTTGCTTTTTAACAGCAGTATTCCCTTTACACAGTAGCACTTACAATAGTGTGCAAACAAAATGTCTCTGTTTCCATTACAGCCAGAGTATGTGAGTGCAGCTCCCACTGTCCATCAATATAATGCACTGTAACTCTGAGGTAACTATGGTTACCCAGTGATGTCCAGTAGTCTCCAGTGAGAGCAACAGTTGGTGAACTTTGTAACGCCGTCGCTTTTGTAGTCTTCTCCTTTTCATCCAAGTCGTGCATTGTTCTTGTGATGGTGCGTCTTGAAGGAGGCTCATAGTGGCGTCATTTGTTGCGATCCTATCTTCCACAGGATTAATCGGCCTGCAGTCGCTGTGGCATTTGGTCGCTTGTCTTGCTTTTGTTTATCGATACTTCTCCCACACGCTGCATCCAACGTAGTCTGCCTCCCTCCACTCCCCTCCTGTGACCCATGGTTTGTCTGGATGTGTATTCAGAGACAGTGAGCAACAGACCTTCATAATAATAATAATAATAATAATAATAATAATAATCGTAGTAAAAAAATGCGAGATAAAATAATTGTCAGTGTTAATTAATGCGTTAACTTGCCCAGCCTTATTTATATTATATGTGAAGGAACCACTTTTGTGTTTTGGGTATTTTTTGTTTTTGTTTGTACTTTTGTTATTTTATTTTCCTAGTTTATGGGGAAAGGCAGCCCAAAGAAAAGATGTCAGGCTGGACTTAAGTTTCACTTTTATTTCACGGTGGAGCTACCTACGAGAAGGGAAAACAAAACCAGCAGAATCACTTTAATTGGCCTTGTATGTGCGCACATACAAGGGATTTAGCTCCGGTTTTACGTTGCTCTCAGTGCACAAACACAGACTAACAGCATAAATGACAAGTAAATGTCCTGAATGGATCATTATTTTCATTATTTCAAATTGTAATAAAATTATATGAAATATTTTTAATGGACTTTTTAAAGCACAATTTGGAGTAACTTAAACCATGTGGGACACTATTCTGTATCTCTGTATAACATGTGGGTTGAGCTGTTATGTGTAGACCCTCTGTATCCTGCACAGACATCTTAACTTTATAGCTAATATGAAGCATTTCAAACAGACAGTCCTCCTCCTGCTGGTATCTTCATCCATCACCACAGTCTTTGTCTGAGGCTCTGGAACAGCTCCAGTTGCACATCAGAAGTATTTGTAGCTAATATTGAGTAATATCTACAGTATCAGGTCTGAGCTGATTTATTGCTGCACTAAATTACCCATATACATTGGTGGCCAAAAGTTTTGAGAATGACACAAATATTAATTTTCACAAAGTCTGCTG
>NW_023339718.1:14159244-14168089 GCF_004916995.1 Morone saxatilis
AAAAAAAACAAACATCAGCTGCTATTTGTGTGCTCACAAGAATGTACATGTGCAAATAGTATGTGTGTGTGTGTGAGAGAGAGAGAGAGTTTTTGCTTAATTCTTTAGTGTTTTCAATGAACCCATGTAAAGTAGGCTATCTCGTGGCAGCAGATCCCTAGTGGTCATTACCCTTTTTTTCCTGCTATTTCTTGGCATGTATGCTCACTGAATTATCTTTCTTTTTTCTTTTTCTCTTTTTCTAATTCAGCTGTAGTGTCTTTTCAGGAGAATTATCTATAAATAAAAAGAGCTAAATTATTAGGTTTTTTTTACCCCAAAAGGCAGAAGAGTTGGGGGCTTTTTCTAGCTTAACCTCGTGTCAGCAGTCTTCCTCACAAGCTGTACAGCTCCAACAACCTCCATTAAGAAGGTAGGGCAGATTGTATGTTGCCAGACAGGCAAAGTCCAGGGCTTGTCCCACAGATTTGCATTTTCTTTGGATGACCTTGAGGGTCAATTCTGGTGAACTGAAAGAAAATTATCTATAATTAAAAACAGCTAAATAATTTTAGCTAAAAAAGGCAGAAGAGTTGGCAGACTTTTTCCAGCTTTGAGTCGTGTCTGCAGTCACCTCCACAACAAACTGCAAAAGGTCTGCAAATGTGTTACTAATACTACTCAGATCAGCATTTTAAGATTTTAATCAACTCAAAGCTTCTACCATCTCGATTTTGGTGGCTGGATAGTCGGAGGATACAGTTTAGTGGTCTATTAGTGAATAAATCAAACTGAAACTGTGAAAGTGAGGAGGACAGAAATGTGGTTTGTCAGTCTCATCCTGTGGACTCAATCTTCTTGATCTTGTTTGTACTGTTTTTCTGTGAGGAGGGACAAAAATAAACAATATATGTACTGTTTTTTCCCCATAAATCAATGCTTTGGTTTCCACTGATATCAGTATATGCAACTTTAAAACACATTAATATCCCATGCATCATACCCTCAAACCCTCACATAAAACAACTGTGTGTGGAACTTTTAAAAAAGTTTAAACGATGGCGCCCTCCAGTGGTAGAAAACAACATGCTGCTACAAGTTTTCTACAAGCAGAAAAGATTTGGATCTACTTTTCTCAGTTGATTGTCTTTTCTTACTATTGTATTTGTGTACAACTTTATTTATTTGATTGTTATTCATGTTGTAAATACATATTCTTTGACTTTATTCCTTGGTAATATTTTCAATGTATTTGATTTTATTTATTTGAAAGCTCACCAATAACCAATACCAATAATCTGACATTCAAAGTTTAACACACAGATTTTTACCATCTGGAAGGAGGAACAAAACTATTTTGGGTAACTGTAAGTCAAAGTGTCTCTCTGACAGGCGCCTCCACTAAATCCTACACATTGGTCCTTTATGAACACTTTTTACACAAACATATTCTGCATGTAGACACACAATTCAGCACCCACACTGATTATCATTCACTTTAACACTTTTCAAACACACCACCATGGTGCCAAAGATGGTGCCAAAGAAAGGGATTTTCACATCCTATGCAGAAAGGCTTCCACTAATAAATCAGACAAAACAACATTTCTAAAAAGAAACAACAACAAATGCATCATCAGAAAGAGAACCACTCATAAGTCTTTCTCGCTGACTTTGTGAAACTAGATGAACTACTTTTTCTCAAGCAAATATATTTTGGCAACACACTTGGAGGAATTTTAAAGAGAACTTGCAGTGTAGGTCTACTGTAAGTACTCTTAACTACCAGGTACCTGTTCTAATATTAAGGGGTATATTATGATCATTACAGAGCAAGAAAAGCTGGAAGTGATAACAGATGATAACAGGTTACTTACTAGGTTTGGGGTACTTTCTAATTAATTGCAGTGCACATTTATTTTTACTGTGAAATAAACAGAGGTCCCAGGAAAAGGCTATTGTCAGGAACACACCGTAGTCCTGTAGTCTAAATATTACTGTGCATGTTGCATTTACAGTACAACATTGTACTAACTGTACTTAGGGGTGGTTCAGGGTTGTGTGGATTGATACTGTTGTTACACAGAGTGTTATTTGTTACTGTTAGGGAGTACAGGAAGTAAACAAGTGGATGCTTGTTTATGACCTGTGTAGGGATGGTCACGCTCACATTCTCATTTAATTCCTCCCAAACATAATTTTACTCTCGTTCAGTAGTTCATACTATAATCCTGTAATTTTGGAAGATGGACCTTTTTAGTTCCATATCCATATCCATATCTTTAGTTTAGATATTAGCTCCTGCTTCCTTAACTTCACATGTTGTTCCTTGTACCCAACAGTATGATACATTTCTGAATTACTGGAGGTGTCTCCTTTCTTTATGTGAAGACATTAAGTGTGTATGATATTTTTACAAAGCATGGCTCACCATTTTGTTGTAGTTAACACAGAAATGTTTGTTAGGGACATTTCTGGTAATTTGGGACACACATTTCCATTAGTGTAGGCCCTTGCTGTCAACTCTCAACATTTAACATTTAAAACTGATTTCTTGTTTTTAGTATAGACTATGTCAAAGGTTAATGGATATTATGCCTGTTATGATGTGGTATAATAGCTTAATTCTGTCCTCACTCCACTCGTCTGCAATAGATTATGGATAGGGGTTAACCCGTATATTAAACAAAGTAATCAAGACTTTTGTAGGCTACAGCTGAATCAGAAGGCATCAACATTGCTGCTTAATTAGACTAAATTCCTTGATGTCACTACTTGCACACTAAACATAAAACTACATTTTGACTTTGGTGGTAACTATCGTCTGAGAAAATTATTATATTATGCTAGTGTGAACAAACTATAAGACCTATTATTACAGACAATCTTGGGGTATTAGCATCAATTAACTCCAATTAGCAGACTTGGTCTTGGAAGTTGTTTTGACACAGATACAAGCCCCTGTTTTGTATCAGGTTATATGAATAAATATTTCATTTACATTCAGTTGCAGAAGTACAATGCTGTTTTCTTTTGCTGTTCCAATTTACTTAATGTCCCCATATATCTGAATTAATTCATAAATTTACATTATTTTAAGTGTTACAGGTGAATTTTATAGGTTGCACAATAGGCCTAAATGTGAAATGTAGGATGTTGATGTAGCAACCAATGGAATATGTTGAATGAAGTAAAGTACTGCAACATTTACATCCTGATTTATATCACGAAAAAAGCTGATTTAACAGATTTAATCTTTTACTGAAAATGATTTTCAAGTCGCTTTTATTTTTTTAAGTTGTCACTTTTGTATTTGTTTAACTGTATATTGTCTATACGTCTGTCTCTGGGATACTGAGCTCACTTTAGGTGAACTGAGGGTTTGTGAAGAAATGCAACTGTCAAGTTTTGAAAGAAGACTGACATTGAGCTTATGTCATAACTCAGTAGCCTGTTTCAATTTACACCCAAAACAGAGAGCAGACCTAATGCCAAAACTACCAGCATTATCTACACAAAACCCCTCGAACAGCTCCATGGAAGTCTTTATAAGTTCCCAGATAGATTGTTACCCTCTTTTTCACTAACTTCACATCTTGCACCCTACTTACCTATCAGTAGCCTACCATAACGGTGCAATGTTAATACAAAAAGCTACCTGTTCGGGGACAGAAAGGTGGCATTGCCATCACAATAACAAAAAGTGATTTGTTTTTTTAGGTTGAATAACTTCATTTGGGGTCTTTTTTAAGCATTCCAAGCAAATATTGATATATGTGATTGTTTGAGATTAAATCAGCATATATTTCTGCCACCTCTAAAAAGTCTAAAGGCCACACCCTGGATGCATTAATATTGCTCCACATCTGATCCTGGCTAAAGCATTACTTCACTTACATGTGTTTCTTACATAGATTGCAAAATAAATGTGAAATGTCATTTGTTCCTGTATCAATTAATAGAATATTGTGAAGCAAAATACTGCAACATTATGTCCTGATTCATGTTTTATCTGCTACTAACAATTATTTTCAGTTCTTACTTATTTATATGACTTTATGGCTGTCTCTGGGATATTGAGCTCACATGAGGACAGCTTGGAGGAGACTTCAAACTGTCATGTTTTGTAACAAGAAGAGGAAGGCAGTTGGAATATAAAAGGCTGGCTTTGGAAGAGTTGACATCTTCCCTCGTTTTTGTCTCACAGGGTTGATTAAAAGTCTCATTGTTCATAATGCAGTTTTACGGAGTTCTTGTTATGATGGTGACTCTGTCTACAGGTAAGCCTATGAGTTATATTACATTACATTACATTTATTTAAATTACACTATATCCAAAGCAACTTAAAATAAGTGCATCTAACTATTTGGACACACAAATCTCAGAAATCATCAGCTTCAGTCAACAACAGATGTGTTTTCAGTCTCAATGTCAGATTTTGTAGAGTTTCTGTTAACAGTCCCACCTTGTAGTGAGTGAGTAAAGAGCATAATGGATTGACATTGTAACACAAATTAACATAATAACTGAGTAAAAGTTATTGATATAACTTTCAAAGGGTAGTAGCTTTTTAACAGTGTTTTTTAGAGGGAATTAGGATTCATATTTGTCAGCTCAAACTTCTCTTCACATTCTCTTAATGTAAAGTTTTCTGTGGTTGCAGAGGACATTACCTGAAACCTTTGTAATGATGTCAATCTAAAACCACATTAACAAAAACATCTATTTAAACTTATGGGGTTTTTAGTGAACATTTGTAAAACAATGAGATTTAGATTTGATGTAACTTAAACCATGTGTGACTGTGTTTCTGTGTAGCCTATGGACTGAAATGCTACGTATGTGGTGCTGACAATAATTGCCAGCAACAAACTTGTCCTGACATCTCGGACAGTTGTTCAACCACCACGGTGAATGGTAAGTTGTTTTTCCACAACGGAACAATTTTTTTACTAATAATAAGCATTTCAAATAGATGGAGCTGATATATTTATGTACCGAATGCCTGTTAGTTTTTGTTGTCGGTATTGAGGTTTTTCCATTATATTTTTTAGGTGTCACCGTCAAGAACTGCGGGGTCCTTGCTTCCTGTCCAAGTCCCATGAAATGCTGCAAAGGGGACTTGTGTAACAGTGCCATACCCACTGGTTCCAGTGTCTTCCTCCTGATGGTATCCTCAGCCATCATCACACTGTTTCTCTGAGGCATTCTTCTCTGAGAATATCATGTAGAAATCTGTGAATGACTACAGAGAGAATTGCTCAATAAAACTACAATTTGATTGACCGTTGAATTCATTATTTCTTTAGGTTCTGCATTTCACATCACTATTAACAGAAAACATAGCTTTGTTATAAAGCCCTATTTAGAAAGGACGACAAATAAGGTTTTACATCTTGTGGTCTTTAAATATTAGCTGCCAATCACCAAACGTGTTATTGCATTGTTTCTACAAATGTCCTTCACACGAAACAATATTTTTTATTGGTCTGAGATAACTAAGAAGGACAGAGCAAAGACTTGGAAAATCACTGTTCCCAGAACATGTAAAATATGTGGCCTGTTGATAAAAGTACTGTAGCTAAAACAAAACGGTTATAGGATGTTAACTGTTATGGGAAAGGGTTTGAGTGACTTTTACTTAAAGTCTTAAATAATAAAAAATAATCATTTTTCTAAAGTGAAATGTTTCTAGGCTACCAAGTGCCATAAAATCAGTTGCTCCTATGCTAGCGTATGCCACCCTGTCATCTTAGACATTTTTAATATTTGTGTCACAAAATATTAAACATGATGGATTGAGTTCATGACAGCCCCAGTTGTCTAGAACAGTATGTTAACAGGCCCAGTTACCTAATATGAGAGTGAATTTCTATCTATTATTGTGCCTAACAGACTGTTAGTTCCTCTTCTGTCTGTGGGCAAAGCAATGGTATTCCAGTGTGAGTGTGGAAGCTTTCATGTGTTACACATGAAGGTTGAGAATTATGTCCCCAAACCTGTGAAATCTCACAGGATAACGGCAGGGAAACACAAGCTATAATCACAGAGCCTTCAGTCTCTGCTAAACAGTGCTCATCCTGCATTAGAAAAGTTAAAAAGACTAATAGAAGCTAATAGAACAATGCCCGAGCATCAGGGAGAAGAAAACACTGAATATGTTAAAATGAAGCAAATTAATGATTGACAATACAGACAGAGAATTAAATACATGACTCGTATTAAGAGAAACTCTACATGCTACATGGCTTACCTTACAAATTCTGGGACCAGTGATTTTCTGAATCTTTGCTCTGCCCATCCCATCTCAGACCAATCAAAACAATCATTTCATAAAGGACTTTTGTAGCAACAATGCAATAACATGTTTGGAGCCCAGGATTTAAAACCTTATTTGTCCAATTTTGCCTCACAAGCCTATTTTACCTGAACCTGTCATCCTAGTGGAGTATGGGTTCTTGGTGTGTTTTGAAGGTCTGAAGTATTTCACTTGGCAACATGTTTTCTTTATAAACATATAGCAAAGATCCATAACAAGTTCTAAAAGTAACATTTAAGGTAGTCTTCAGGATTTCAGGTGGTTTTCTTGCTAATCTTAGTGTCCCAAATGACTAATAGACTCCACTATACGTGGTTAGGTGTTGATTCTGATGAATAATAAAGCAGAAAACCAGACCTTAAGATGTTGGACTTCTTCCTTTGCTGCCCTTTTACTTTTCACGTCACCACAAAGTGCAAAGTAAACAAAACAGGACAAACTTTCTCACGACTTCATACACAAATAAAATGTAGAAAAAGATTCGATGAGGTCAGATGAAGCTGGATGAACCTGTCACAAAACGTATTTCTTTATGCACATGAAGCTGCTAAATATTTTCTATTATCTTTGTAAAAGACAGTGTTAGGTTGGACTTTCTTTTTAGACGTGGAAAAAAGAAAAAAATCAGACAATGTTACGTATATAGTATATGGCACACTAAGAATAATGCCTTTATAGATGAATAGGATGAAGAAAATCTACAGCTAATGCAAAAGGATAGCGCTTTCCAAGAGTAGTTAGTCAAATCTAATATTATCTAAAGTTAGTCTTGTTTGTTCATAGGAGCTTATATAAAGATGGTTCATTGAATAATTCGTGTAAAACGGAGCATATTGTTGTTGCCACTGAAAACTCTGATTACATAGCTATGTTTAGGGTAACAACAACCTTTGGAACCTCACTTAATGTGAAGCAGAAAATGACAAACGACAAACAACATACTACTTATTTGGAGTTTCTCTTTTTTTCTCATCCACAACAATAAAAAGACCGTTAACATTACCAATCACCACTTAAGAAACACTTCCCTTCAGCATTTCAAATTCTCTTTTTCGTCACCTTGGAAATGCCTGAATAGATTTCACTAAAAGCCTCCAACGGTAAAATATTGGCCAATTCATTTATTCAGTGTTTTGACAAAATCCCTTTAACTGACAGTTTGCATTTTGAGATCTACGTACAAATTATAAAACATAAGAATTATGGACATACTGTGGTATTTTCTCACAGTTGTTCATCTCTATATACGAGTAACATTATTCCAAATTATACATTTGTTTTTTTCAGAAATGTTGCTGTTTAATTCAAAACACCTTGTGTAAGATTTCAACATTTCTAACTTTTGCACCTCCTGGTGGTAGTATCAAGGCTGACAGTTTATAGCAAGATCATTTCATTCTTCAACAAACAAAAACCATCAGAATAATTCAAAATATGCTCTAATCCCATACAACATCTATATGTAGTAACTTAAACATTTCAAAAACAGTGCTGACTCAATATTATATAGTAGAATTATTTTCAAGCAAGGCATTTAGATGAGTTCACCAGTAGCACGCTTTACTCTCATGCCAGCAATCACTGTGTAAGGACAGACAGACTTATATAATTAGATGGCAAATGTCTCATGTCAGAATAAAATGTACTTTGCAATGCCAGTGTTTCAAAATGTGAAGGTGCAATTCATCAAGCATATCACTGTGTAGAGTGTTTTATCACTATACTGGTTCTCTGTGCTAAAGTTGGCATAGCTTAGTTCAGCTGATAAGGCAAGTAAAGACACAAGGCAGACATGGACAGCACTTAAATATGGCATCTTTGAGAACTGTTTTACAAGGCAAACAAGTAGTATAATTGATCATAATAAATCTATTTCTTACTGAGGATCAACAAAATAATTATCACAAAACAAATGTTTTCTTTTAAATCTACCCTGAGCTGTGAATTTAACTTGTGCAGATGACAAATAGCAATAAAGCCACAGATAGATTTTGGCACTGAAATGACAGAATGGCACTACAGGTCGATGAACATTGACATAAAAATATTTGTCCGTTGATCACATCAAGTACTCAAGATTTAAACCCAGAGTGAATTCACTTGAATTTGCTGTATATACAATCAAATACTATCCACACATCTAAAGGAACTAGTTCATAAATATACAGAGAAAGTGAAAAGTGAATTATGAGATACATGTTCAGTGCTATGCAAATGAAGGCATGTTAGCTTAAACGTAGGTAGTTGGGAACATTATGATTTTCCACAATACAGCAGTTATCATGTTGACATAAGGTGAGGCATGTCCACTGAGTAGGAGTGCATTTGTCCAACTCAAAGTGCTCATTTATTGCCAGCGCCAAACCACGATAAAGACACATAATTTGTTACCTTATCGTGCAGTTATTCAGTTTATAACCTTGAATAAAATTCACACTGAAAGAAATAAGGATAATTCTCACCCTAAAACTGAAACCATTCGAGCTGTGGGACTAGAAATCTAGATGCCCATTAGGTGGAAGACTGCAGTGATGAGACAATCTGAG
>NW_023339718.1:14168114-14179854 GCF_004916995.1 Morone saxatilis
TTGCAGAATAAAGGAAGCGCCTCTAAACTAGGCAACATTTTGCTAAACGAATCACTTATAGCCCCGACCGCATTAGGACATGAGAAGAACCCCTCTGGAGAACTGAGCTAGAAGCGGTTGCAAACTCGATCTTAAAAATAAAATAGATTGTTGCTTGACTCTGACTATTCTGCGTTGATTTATGCATCTGGTTCTTTATTGACAATCCACACAAGACTCAACACAACATACGGCACGAAAGTGGCACAACTAGAAATAAGGCTGATGTGTGAAAGCTGACATGATACAGGCAACCTCGGCGGATCGACAGGTATGCTGCAATGCACATAAGTTCCAAGGAATTTGACTCGTTTTTTTTGATTATTTATCAAATACGAGTCGTCTTACCCGGGAATAAGAGTTCATAAGCCGCTAACGAGAGCGTGAACAACAAAGCTTGACAACCAAATGGAAGTCGAAGGACATGTAATAACAAATAGCCGTTCGTTAGCATTTGGTAAAAGGAAGGAACGCAAAATGCATCAGATGACCACAAAAAACGTGGTATGATGCATGCGTCAAGTTTTGCGTGTAAGGTGTGTAAATTCGTGGGTACACAGTACAAAATAATGCGAAATGTGTTAAATGTCAATTCATGGATTTCTGAGTGAGTTGCGTGGCGGTTCGATAGTGTGATGTACAGAATGGGTGTTACGTAGTATCACCGCACTATACGGTGAGCAGGTAATTGCGCGGTACATGGTTAGGAAGCAACTTTGCATTTGTAAAAGCAATGGTAAGACTAACATATGAACAGTATTATCAGTGCATACTGTGAGAAATTCATGCTGTCAATTTCGCCCTAGGCACGTTCCACCACATTCAACCATTTTTTGCCATATAGAAATAAACGTTAACCAAAAGCATGTACCCCCAGAAATTTTTAATCAAGGGGGAAAGGGTTTTGGAATTTGACGTACACTGCAAACATAAATCGTAAATGTTGATGGATGAACTCAAGTTAATGATTTTTACGTCTGCTATTTCATGTCATTTTATTTCCTGGGATCTATTACAAGACTTATAGCTACCATGTCTGTCTGAGAAAGAGTGGTAGCAACGAGTACAGCTACCCCATACATTTACCTTGGAGTAGAAGTTTTGAAAAGAGGTTATACTTATAGAGTAGTTTTAAAACAGCTATTAACTTTTACTTTACCTTGAGTAGCATGATTTGTGAAAAGAAACTGTATCTCTTACTCGCTTACCATTAGGTTACATGAGCTCGTCACTTTCTTTTACTCTGCTTGTCTTCTGACGCCCTCATTGTAATTTTATCTTTGACGCAGGAGACGAGACTTCCGCCAGAAGGACGTGAACGTGTTCTCACCCCAATGTCACAACGTGAGCCGCCAGTCTCGTCACGTGACTATATCAATCTTAGCGCGGGCGTGCTTGACAGACGTTACAGTCGTGCAGCAGAACCAAAAGAGAACGGAGGATAAAATGGCTCAGAAGGTCAAGCGACGTTTGCATATGCAGACAGCAGAGAGAGAAAACACCCTTGGCTCTCCATAGATTCGCAAATAAGCAGTTTACTCGGTACCAGACGCACAGTGCGGAATATCAGCAGCTGACCTAGTGCTACGTTCTGTCTGTACCAAGACATAGAGACGACATGTCAGCCATTGTCAAAAACTCACACATCTCACGCGACTTGAGAAACAGTATGCTGATGTGATTGTACTGTAGTAGTTAGTATTAGAGTGATTAGTACTATGGCTATATACGATATACGTAGGTATGGTATATAAGTGTATGGATGCTAGTATATACTATGTATTATATGTTGTACCTTAGCCTGTTATCATACTAGGTGCTTTATGTATGTTGTCCATCAGGCATTACTAGTCTATATATGTGGTAGCATGTAGGCTGATGCGTGAGTAGGTATATAGTGTATGGTATTGTAATGGTATGGTCGGTAGTCTAGTATGTGGTGATGTTATGTATTAGGTAGTAGTATGTGTACTGGCTGATCTGGCTAGTGTGAGTAGTATGCTGTGATGTAGTATGGGGCTAGTAGTATATATGCGGCTATGTGATGTAGTGGCGGTCAGTTGATAGTTAGATCGTTTATGTCGATGAGTGTGGTTGATAACTATATAGATATGAATAAGTGCCTGCAGAGCTGGTGAAAAAGTGGAAAGAGGTTGGAAATTGTTACTTGTGCCTTATACTGTTTGGTGATGTAGGGATTTAGTTTTATGTGGTTATGAAGTACTCGTAAATGGTGCTCTGAGAAATTTGAATTCTAAGCTATTGAATCTATAAGTTCAGTTTTGAATTTATTTATTGAGGTGGATGACTGGGTAATTCGCCTAGAAGATGGCGACTGTGATGTCTTATTGTTGTCTGCTCTGAGGCTGAATGCCTCCTGTGTTAACAACATGAAAGGCTTCAACGTGGACAACAGTTGACTCACGGTTGAGTATCCACAAGGCACTCGTGTGTGTATTTTTTTGTTTTGTTTTTTTCATAAGTATATATTGTTTCATTATTTTGTTTTGTTTTTATGTATTGTTTTAATCTTTTTTTGTGTGTTTTTTTTATATAGAGAGTTAACTTATTTTAATGTATCTTCTCTCTTATATGATTATAATATGATTTTTTTTTTGGCGGTGGGGGTGCGGGCCGGGGCCGGGGGTGTGGTGGGCGCGCGTGTCGGAAGGTGAAGGGCGACGAAGCGGAGAAGCGATTGCAGCATGTAGCAGGAACAGCTTAGAGCAAGTCACATCGTTCTTCTCTAGCAGTAATTCTCATCTACTCAGTGATTGTGGTGGTCTCTGTCTAAGCAATGCAGGTGGTATGGAGGTTCTTGGCCGGTGTCGTGGCGCGGGATGCTGGTCACAGCGCTGAAAGACGCAGAGCGAGTGAGCGATGGGAGTTCAGCTTTGACGTAACAGCATTAAGTAGGACGATAGCACCTGTGATTAGTGTGTCAAAGTTATGTTGCAAATGAAAATAGGGTAGTAGCTGAGAAGTTAAATAGTGTTTAGTTTTGTATCTTGTCCAACTCCAGCGCACCAACAGACTTAAAAACAGTTATTTCCGTCCCCTGCCATCAGGACGTACAACATGCTCCTAGGCATGAATAGACAATGGACAATTTCTACCTCCATTTGCACTGTTTACTGTGGCTACTGTGTAATAAGTTAATTTTATTTTAATTTTAAATTTTATTTTAATATAGGTTTAATGTATGTTTAATGTATGTATGTTTTGTATGATACTGGATACGTGAATTTGTAATAATAATTTTTCCATAATGTATTTCTGTATAGAATGTGGACTTGAAATGCTATACATGTGAATTTTGTTTTTTTTTGTGGGTGACTCATGTGTGACTGTGTTTCTGTGTAGCATGTGGACTGAAATGCTACATAGGTGGTGGTGCTGACAATAAACTCTACGAGCCCAAAACTTGTTACAACGGGGAGCGTTGTACAACAGTCGTGTCGAATGGTAAGTTGTTTTTCCACAACAGAACAATTTATCACTAATATTAAGCATTTCAAATAGATGGAATTATTTATGTACTAAATGCCTGTTGTCTTTTGTTGTCGGTGACACTGAGGTTTTTCCATTATATTTTTCAGGTGCCACCGTCAAGGACTGCATGTTGAGTAGCAGCTGTCATGGTCCGATAAAATGCTGTGAAGAGGACTTGTGTAACAGTGCCATACCCACTGGTTCCAGTGTCTTTCTTCTGCTGGTATCCTCAGCCATCATCACACTGTTTCTCTGAGGCTCTGGAGAACATAAACACATTTTCATCATGTAAAATCTGTGAATGATGAATTGTTCAATAAAACTGCAATATGATTGACTATTGAAATGTTGACTAATTATTTCACATCACTATTTACAATTTACTAATTAATCGGATCGGCAATCTCCATAAACACAGATCAGCAGATGCATTTATTTTATTCCACAGCGGAGATATATTCAGTCAGGTTTTGCAGAGAAAAAGAGAGAAGTTATCCGGTGACCACAGTGAACATTTTACAAGCACGGAGCAGGTAAAGCAACTAGGCGACACAACATCATTAGCGACCACATGCTCTCCAAGAGAGACTGGAATATGTTTCACATGTTGTCAATAAATAAACAGTTGTCAATTAATCTTTTAATATTAAATTAATTTTGATTCTAATACCATGATTATGATCAGTTGATCCTGAGGAATAATGAAGCAGAACAGCATATCTTAAGATTTTGGATCTTTTTCCCTAGCTCCTTAAAGCCCCACAGCAACTCAGGGGCCCCCAAACTCATGCATCGTTTGCTGAATAGGAATTGGCTGGTCATCTGACTTGCAACCCTCCTTCTACCGTAGACTTAGAGTACCAAGGTTAAAGTGTGATAGGAGTTAAACCTCCTTTATTCCTTGTGCAATATCCCTGCTTAATTTGCACATGTCATTTTATTTATTTTTGCTACAATGTGACTGATCATTCATACTTCTTTGGGTTCTGCATTTCACAGCACTATCTACAGACAAACATGAAACCCTAATCCTAAAGGTGAGTGACAAAGAAGGACCTAAAATACAAACAATGACAAAATCAATATATTAAATGGTTAGTTGTTGATCCTGAGGAATAATGAAGCAGAAAACCAGACCTTAAAATTTTGGACAACCAAAGTAAACAGAGCAGACTCAGACAGTCTGTAGCCTTTATGGAGAGAGGAGCAAAAGGAGGAGGGTCGGGACATGGCGCCCTTATTGTAGCAAAACTATTTACAAGTGTGAGTGGAGAGTTCAGATTTGTAAATGTGACAAATAATCTGTAAATATATAGTGAGATTTGTGAATGTGTACAGGAATCTGAAAATGTGCGTTCAGAATCTGTGTGTTTACGTCGTGTATGTTAGAGATTCACACACATTTACAGATCTATATACGCATTTACAGATCTGTCTACAGATTTAAAAATCTCAGTGTATTTTGCAACTCTGAATGCACATTTGTAGATTTTTTTTACACATTTGCAAATCTGATTATGCACATGTGCACATCAGATTTGTAAATCCATGGATTCTGAACACGCATTAGCAGATTCCTGTACACATTCACAAATCTCGTACACATTTCCAGATTATTTTGCACATTTACAAATCTGATTACACACATAGAATGAGATACAGTTTTTAGGAATATTTTGTTTCTATGCTGTCCTTTTTAATTCGTACAACTCAAGAAGAACAACACATTTTTCCATATGCAGCCTAAAGCTGTAAATGACTAATGACTGACTTTATTCATTCTTCATATGTTATGCATTTTACATCAATATTCACAGCAAATAAGTGTCTGTTATGAGGCCCTCACTAGAAAAAGGAATGATAAAACATGACATGAAATATTAACAATCACAAATGAATATTATACAATTAGCTGTTGATGCTGAGGATAAGCGGTACTGACCAGGACATACAAAGGATTCAGGCTTCTAGCTTTGATTACATTGAAAGAGCAACAGACTCTTAGTGATGTTCTTGTGTTCCTCTCATTTGAACGATCTCCGTTTTTGTGTGTGTGTTCGTTTGTTTTTTTTTGAAGTAACAATAAAATTCTGCCATCTTGAGCTTCAAAATCTTCCAATAATAACTTTGTGAATCTAGATGAACTACTGTAAGAAAATAAACGTGCCAAAATATTTTTACATCAATATGTTTGTCCTTAGGTTCAAAAAATAAATGGGAAATGTCAGATGTTGTATAACTCAATGGACAGATTTTATCTGCTACTAAAGATGTTTTTCCTTTCTTTTATTTCTTGTACGACTTATACAGTATGACTGTATGTAGTCTACATGGCTGTTTTAAGAATAATGAGCTGGCTTTAGTTCAAATGGGAGGAGGCATTGTGAGGAAATGAAGACTGAGAAGTTGGACTATAAAAGACAGGCTTTAAGAGAGTTCACATCTTCTCTCTAGAGTAATTCTCATCTCTCAGGGTTGATTGTTGTTCTCTCCGTTAACGATGAAGTTTTATGGAGTTCTGGTCCTGTTGGTGACTCTGTCTACAGGTAAGAATAGCTTATTGATTCATTATTAAATAGGTTAATTAATTCATTTAAAGTTATTTATTTCATAATAAAATGATGATCTCTCAAGTTTCTCTTCACTTTTTCCTTCTAGAACATTTTCTGAGGTGGCAAAATCCAAAATGGGAACATAAAAAATCTCTTTAAACTGATGGTGTTTTTTGTGAAAATGTATAATACAATTAGATTTCAATTAAACACTGTGTGACAGTATTCTGTATTTTCTGTGTAGCATGTGGATTGAGATGCTACGCGTGTAATAATACACCTGCCACAACAATCTTCACTTGTGCCCCCCACTTAGACCACTTTGTTGGCACCCTCAATGACAAGGGTAATTTTGTTCTCCATGTCAGAAGTATTTGTAGCTAATATTGAGCAATATCTATGAAGTCTGAGTTGATTTATTGCTGCACTAAATGACCCATGTATATCTGATCATATCTTTTAGGTATCATCATCAAGGGCTGTGAAAACAGTGCCACGTGTATAAGCCCCATAAAATGCTGCAAAGGGGACTTGTGTAACAGTGCCATACCCACTGCTTCCAGTGTCTTCCTCCTGCTGGTATCGTCAGCCATCACCACAGTCTTTCTCTGAGGCCCTTAATATAATATATATTAAGAGCAAACACATTTTCATTATGTAAAAGCTGTGAATGACTACTACATCAAGAATTGCTCAATAAAACTACAATGTAATCATTGAATTGTTTACTTCTTTGGACTTTCTGCTTTTCACACAAGCACCACAAAGTGCAAAACACTGAAGGTCAACAAACCTCAGAGTCACCACTTCAGACACAAATAAAATACAGAAAAGATTTGATGTTCTCTGTAAAGGAGATGCTGGATGTCTTACCGGTCCAAGAACCTTTTAACTTTTAATGCACTTTAACTGCAATGGCATTTTATATCAAAACAGTTGCCCGTCCCCTGGTATATACCATCAAATATTGTCCACAAATGGAAGGAAAGAGTTAATAAATATAAAGAGGAAGTGAAAAGTGAATAATGAGTTAAACATGTGGTTGTCAGCTTAAAAATTGTGATTGTGACTGTAATCTTCCACGATACAGAGGTTATGTTGACATAAGGTGAGGCATGTGAGTGCATCTGTCCACCTCAAATAGCTTTTTTTTCCTAGCGCCAAACCCTGTCAAACCGCAATAAAAACACATCTGTTACCTTATCGTGCAGTTATTCAGTTTATAACCTTGAATAAAATTCACACTGAAAGAAATAAGGATAATTCTCACCCTAAAACCGAAACCATTCGAGCTGTGGGACTAGAAATCTAGATGCCCATTAGGTGGAAGACTGCAGTGATGAGACAATCTGAGTTCGGTTTTACTTATTGACTGTGGAAGGCACATGAGGATGAGGATCAGCTTAAGGATGGAACAATACAATCAGAAGTGAACACAAGTTTCATTCTAGTTTTCTGGATGGACGGTTATAATCTGTAGGCAGATGTCCAGATAAAGAGCAGGTCAGAGGAAACATGAGGTTAATCATTAGCACAATCACATTCTGCTGTGGCAGCAGATCCCTAGTGGTCATTTCCCTTTAAAAAAAAAACAAACATCAGCTGCTATTTGTGTGCTCACAAGAATGTACATGTGCAAATAGTATGTGTGTGTGTGTGTGTGAGAGTTTTTGTTTAATTTTTCAGTGTTTTCAATGAACCCATGTAAAGTAGGCTATCTCGTCCAGGTCCACAGGGTAGTCGGTGAGGTACATGGGGCCTTTAACAAAATCTTCCCCCTTGTAGCTTTTCCACCGTCCCGCAGGCAGGTAGATGTCCCTCTCCTGCTTTCCTGGCTCTAACACCGGAGCCACCATCAGGTCATCCCCGATCAGGAACTGAGAGTCAATCTTATAGGCTGCCTCGTCGTCATTGGCGATCCACCAGAGGGGCCTTATGATTGGGTCCCCTGTATCAAGAACCTCACCTGCCAGTTCGAGAACCCTAGGGGCCACCAGATTCTCGTGGAGCTCTGTGAACTTCTGCGCTATCTGTACCACCTGTGGACGAAAGCACAAAGATACAGTGGTAGCATCACACAGACAGTTTCTATTTTATTTCCGGCATCAACAAACATTAAAGGAAAGGACATATTAGAAGGTCTCGGAAGGTTGGCTTGGTTTAATACCTCTGTACATAACGAAGCCTATATTTCTCAACGTGATAAAATAAACACTTTTTAAAAGAGAGTATTCCACAGCGAGTCTTTGAGTAGCAGAACTCACTGTACAGTTTTGGACTGGACAAGACCGATGTGCATATATATTTTTCACTCTGATAGAAGATACAATTATCGACTCATACTGGTTTTAATTTGTCCCCTGTAATTATTAAATTCAAGCACAGGAAATAACCTAGATTTCTTTCCAACTAATACAACACATCCACTGTTTCACTTTGCTCACCTCATTGTCATAGGCCCATGGGGGTATGGAGAACTGCATGGCAGGCATGAAAGCAGACAGCTCCAACCATCGGATGTACAGCTCTCTGTCCGGCAGACCGTTTTTACCCTCTAAACCACAACCAAAACACAAGGTCAGACCAGAGACTAAAACCATATCAAATATTAATGTGCATCTTTAACAGAGCTCACTTTCAACTCTAAAACTCCCTGTAGCCATATGTCATGGAGTGCCATACCTGCGGTGCGGTTAGGGTATGCATTCCCTCCTATCATATCAGGTAAGACAAACTGGTAGCCCAGAATGCTAATGGTCAGGACAGTCGGGATGATGGACTTCAGGCCGAGCTCGTAACCCCACACAGAGTCTCTGTCGATGATCCTAAAGAAGCAGGAGATGTTCTGACTCTGGTAGCCCACCCTCAGCTCTGCGCGCTCACTGAACGGTATGGCCATCTCTGTGTAGCGGCGGGTGAAGGTGGAGGGGTCGGACAGTGGGACCAGGGTGCTAAACTGGCGTGGGAGGTAGCTTGTCTCTCCTGCATCAAACTTGAAGGACGTCACGTCATAGCGCTGTTTGAGCATATGCAGATGTGAAGAATACCACTCACGGGCTTCTGGGTTGGTAAAGTCCAAGATACCTCCAATGCCGTTCCACCAGCGAACGAGAGCAGGCAGCTCACCGCTCGGCTCCCGGACAAACAATCCTTTCTCCACAGCGACACCAAAATTAATGGAGTCATAGTTGATAAAAGGATGTGTCCAGAGTGAGACTTGAAAGCCCTCCTCTCTGAGTCTGTCAAACATACCGCTGGCATTGGGGAACTTCTGCGGGTCAAAGTCAAACTCTCCATAGTCTGCAGTGTAGCGGTCGTCCAGCTCCAGATGGGAGCATGTGAAGCCATGCTTGGTGATGTCAGAGGCGTAGCGCAGCAGCTTTTCCTGAGTTACAGCCGTCTTGTGGAGAGCCCATGTGGACCACAGTGGTTGTTTAAACACTTCAGGAGATGGGACCTTGACAGGCTTTGGGAAATACCGACGGACCTGAGCAAAACACATGCATGCAGAGAAGAGTGTTACTACAGAGGTATTCACAGCAACAGTTTTTGATTGTTCGACTTTTGTATTTCATTCATTCAGGAAAATTTGCTTATTCGCTTTCTAGACAAGATTTAGATTAGAAGATTGAAACCACTCTCGGGCATGTTTCCTTTAAATCTGAGACTACAGCCAGTAGCCAGTTAGCTTAGCTTAGCATAATGAGTGGAAACGGGGAAGCTAGTCTGGCTCTGACGGAAGTCACTCTTCGTCAGATCAACAGTTCAAAACCCCCAAATACTGACATTATAGTAATACAAAGCAAATCCCTACAATGGAGAAGCTCGACGAGACAGTTTGATGGTTTTGATAGATAAATGATCCACTCCATCCAAAGCGGCAACTTGGCTCTGATATCTCCTGTCATCTTCACTCCAATTTTGCTCTTTGTGAATTTTGTTATGATATATTACACGTTCCAAACAGGAAAGCTGGTTCAGAATTTGGCCACACTCTGTAAGTAAGTGCATGGAAGAGAAGTGTTCCTGGTGCCATCATTGTGGGCGTATCCAAGTGTAAATGCAACAATTCCCAAATGCTGCAGACTTTGAATTTACTACTTTTAAAATAGTCGTACACATACTGGCATGTTCTTTAAAACTAGAAAGAAAACTACACTGCAATTGGGTGATTGTGCTCTTACCATCAAAACAAAATACACAGTGTGACTATACTCACCATGTATTTATGAATAGAGGTAACATCCGACCCCACGCACACTCTATAGCTGAGCTCAGGTAAAGCCGGCTGACCCTCTGGTGGTCTGAAGGGAGAGTCCTGGTATCGGGCCTGAAACCTAAGTGTCCTGTCCTTCTCTGACCAGCCCAAATGAAACGGTACTGAGTCATTAATCTTGATGGCAGTTGCATTCGAAGACAGCCAATAGCGTTCTAGGATTCCCCCAAAAGCGTTTCGATTAGAGTAGATATCACTGGTGATGAAGGGCTGTGGCTTCTCCTCGCCCTGGATCTTGACAGGCCAGTACTGTGTTGCTGTCTCCGCCCCTCCGTACCAATGAGAGTCATTATATGCCATGGCGTGCTCGACCATATACTTATTCTGCACCTCCTCCCAACGAACTCTGTAACACATCACTGTGTCCTTCGGTCGAACCGTCTGGATAAAGAAGTTAACCTTGCCAGAATCTGACCGAGTGCAGCTCAGAATATTTCCCTCCTTTGAGCAGGAGTCCAGATCCAGAGTGCCAGACCTGAGACAGCGCATTGACAGAGGAGAAAAAATACAAGTGAATCTGTTAGGCACTAACTGAGCCAGTGTTTATTAGCAGGAAGCAATATTTCTGTATTGCTGAAAATATCTAGCTCACCGAAATGACAGTGAATCATCATATTGCATGTTATTATATAGATTACAATATCTTATATTCTGTTATACTATTTTATATTATATTGCTCTAATTCTTTGCATGTGCAGGGATTGTATTATGAGTAGTTCTGTCGATGTGAGCTCTGCTGATAAAGGACATGAATAAATCAGTCTTCCCTGAGGGTGTAATCATGTGCCTGTCTCGTCTGGCTTTCCATTAACCAGCCATACAGCTCGGCACACAAAGAGGAATAACTGTGCTGAGGCCAAATAAGCAATGTAGCATACATTATGTTACAAGGGTTATTGTTAGCCAAGACTTACTGGCTGTTTGTTTCACAAGCAAAGTAGTATTACAGGAATGCACTGGATTGCATTACAGTGTACAAATGTACTGTTTTTCTGGTCACTCTCTAGTGCATCACCAGGATCATCTAATCACATACATATTACAATTTCCTTACTTATTAATGATGCTGAAAATATTATTGAGAGACAGAAAATTAATCTGCAGCTATTTTGATAATCAATCATTTGAGTCACTTTCCAAACAGAAAATGCCAAAGATTCTCTGGTACAAGCCTTAAATCAGAGAATTTTCTGCTTCTATCCATTTTATTTTACCATAAATAGGTTTTGGACTGTTAGTTAGACAAGGTGCAATGTGAAGGTGTCGCCTCAGTCACTGGAAAACTGTGATGGGTATTTGTCTTTTTTTGTCATTTTATAGACAAAAGGATTAGGGATGCACCGATATGAAAATTTGGCCGATACCGATATCCGATATTAA
>NW_023339718.1:14179954-14183250 GCF_004916995.1 Morone saxatilis
GACGAACATCGGCCGATACCGATATGAATGCCAATATATCGTGCATCCCTAAAAAGGATCCACCAAGACTATAATAAGCAGCTTAATCAATAATCTAAATTATCTCTGTCTACACTACACCCACCTGAAGGTCATACTGAAGATGACAGCTCCTGCCTGGTTATGAATGATAAAACCATCCTTGTTGAGGTCTAACAGCTCAGCCTTCAGCAGCTGGGCTTTACGGAGGGACGCAGAGTAGTAGCACCAGGCAACCACAGAAGCCAGCACCAACACACAGCCCAACATGGCTGCCATCACCAGAGGCCGGCCTTCATGAGCCAGTTTCTTCTTCAGTGGAGAACCACCAGCTCCCCCAGCCGTCTGCTGCTCCCCAGGAGCCACCGGGACAATCTGATACATGCTGAAGACTTTGGCAGTGAGGTGTGTAGGGAAGCAGGTTTGGAGGAGTGGCAGGAGTAGACAGCTGTAGTTAACTTGCTGTCCAGTGTTGATGAAAATGTCTGGAATGTATCTCGATGTCTACCTGCTGATCTTCAGTGAAGTCTTCATTTCTGAATGAGGGCTGATTTGTCCAAACCTGCAGACAGACACAGATCCACAGTCAGGTGAAGTATGGCACAGCTTGTAAAACCAAAATAAATACAGAGCCCACACAGATATCATGTCACACACTAATCAACTTAAATTCCCTAAAAGGGAGAACACAAACTGTGTATATCCAAGCAACAAAGTGATATATTGAGATATGTTCTAGTTAAATTCCAAATGATCAGAGTGGGGCATACAAATCCAGTGTCTATTGTAAGCACCATCACACAGGGCATTTGCTTGACAATCCAGTTTATTTTGGAACCAATTATCAAGACTGACGGTCTCCAGGAACTATAGTTATAAATAGCTTTGGAGCTATTCACACTGCATGTGATTAAAGACATATATCACTCTCCCTCTGTGTCCTACTATTCTCATAAGAACATGTTTTGCACAATGACTGTGACCAAATGGGTCTATAGGAATGCTATGTGTGTACCAGCACTACACCACTACTAGTGCACCCTCTGTGTTAGTCTCTCCAGTCAAGCTACATGTTACTGTACTGCTTGCACTTGTGGTCATGTGCAGCATAGTTCAGCAGCAGCAGCAGCAGCAGCAGCAGCAGTTTCCAGCAGAGAGAAAGAGAGAGTGCACAGAAGCAGTACTCCGGTAAATGGCAGGAAGCCAGGCTCCGTAGCCACGTAGACACTGGTGGCAACAGAACCAATGACACCATAAAAACAGGCTGTGATCAGAGAAAGTACAGACACCTTGTCAGCACGGTTGAATTACATTTATCTCTCAGTAAGAGCACCTTGGACATGAGTAAATAATATTTAAGAGTAGCAGCCCTCAAATAACTGTGCTGCAGCACACCTACAGTTTTCAGATGAAGCCTAGAACCATATTTAACCTCCCAATAGGTATCATTATGTTCCAGCTCAACACAGTTATTTTATTCTGGTGAAGGTTAGTGGCAGTGCAGCAGGGAGGGAAGTAAACCTCCAAATACATACTCTGCAAAAACTTCAGAGACAGACTAATGTGTGACATGTCTTCCTCTATTTAGCCAGTTTACACAAGCCAAGCAAGTCTGTATGTACAGTTACAGACAAACCTGCGCCATTTTTTAACAGGATCAATCAGAATTTTGATTATTTACGTACTTCATACCAAATGCTATAACTTAACTCTGCTTTACCTCTGCTAGCTTCAGAGTTCCCACCCTGCCTTGGCATGATTGGATCAATTCTAACTTGGTTTATTGTGTTAATAAATCAATTGGGTTTGTAGCACACGCATTTCAATGCCATATTGTGTTGTTAGAGTCTCTGTTATTAGCACCTGCTTTTAAAGGGAACTCTTTTTTTAAAATCATGCATAAACTATAAACTATGATTTTATGAAGATCCTAGGGGTAGATAAGGAAACAAACTGAATTCATGGCTCAAAATGGGAGCTAATGTGGCATTCTTCAGATCATTTAAACTCCATGTAAATTAGCCTCCAAACTTAGACCAGAAGTGTAATTTTGCTGGTTTTGTTGATCAAATGTATGCAATGCAAAGTAGGCTACTTACTGTTTCTGTCGTGCAGGAGCCACTAACCCCAGTTGGCAGTACAGTGCAGTGGAGTGAGCACATACAAACAGGAACACGTTTCCTCCAGAGTGATAGTGAATTGTTTGGTGTTCACATTAGTGGTTGTCACAAAACCTCAGACCAAACACTGAAAGGACCACAGTGAACACGAACAGCGCCTCAACATTATGTTTGTCATTTTCTAACAAGAGTGCCAAGGTGACACATACGGTTAACTAACCGAACAAACAATTCCGATGTGCCAGTGACTGATCGATAACCCAGAGGCACTCGTCGACACGACTGTTGCGGCTGTATGGGGTCATTACAGCGACACTGGAACCGGCTGTACCAGTTGTCACGAACCGGGTTTCAAACCGGTCCTGTTCACGGTTCACACGGGCTTTGTCGGCTATGTCAACAGCACACGAATAAGTTTCAGAAAATACATTCAAAGTGTCATTTATGGCGTTGTGGTGTTAAAAAGAGAGAGAGAGAGAGAGACCTTACCTCTGCATTGTGTGCAGCTGTGAGCGCAGTAGCTCACTGCGCAGCTGCAGAGCGATTTGAAGTTTGATGGCCACGCCTTCCAGTGGCCTTCTGGGAAATGTAGTGCGAGAATAACAGAGTTTGTTCCAAAAAAGAAACCCCTAACATAAATCTACAAGAGCTTTCAAGATTGTTTCTTCGAAGCAACGGAGATATGAAATGGACATCCTAATGTTAACTATTATTACTTTATTTTGAAAGTACCGCCTCTGTTATGTGCAGCCGTTGCCCATAGAAACAGTTCAAATATAAATTACAATTCTGTGGTATTTTATCTTTTTTAGGTTTTTCTTTCCTGCAAAATAAATGTGGATATATAGCGTTGTGTGATTTAACGTTAGTTGCCCCTTTTTCATGATTAACCTGCTTGTCATTGACGTCTTTGAAGGGTGAACAGACAATTATTACGTAACGCTAATAATAGCAGCAGCTGACCGGCCTGCGCTGTGTGTCCGATCAGCTGGCAGAGGAACAGGGTTGCACAACAGTCCTGAACAAACAACAAGAGGTGAGATCATCCAGAGCAGTTAATAATTGTTCATGTGATTGGGACATGCTTTCGACAGCAGGTGGCAGCAACGAGCTATATACAGTGTGTATAAGTGTGATTGTACAGCAAGTAGTCTGCTT
>NW_023339718.1:14183349-14185628 GCF_004916995.1 Morone saxatilis
AATATAATATGTATCTTATTTAGGGCCATGCAGATATTGTTGTTGTTATTGTTCCAGTTGGTTAGTAGTGCCAACAATACTAGCAATAGTACTGTGGGTTTGCAAGTAGTTACCCTTATTACTGTTTGTTTGTTTGTTTGTTTGTTTATTCATCAATGGTGGTGGCTCCATTGGTGGCTGAACTAATTATCTACGTTAACTATAGCAATACTAGTAGCACAGTTAGATATAGCAAGTACGAGTTACAGGATGCTGGTAGCAACCATATGCTATTATTTGTAGTAGGATTAGCAGAAGTAGCAACTGAGGTTAAATCATAACGTTACTGTAAACAAAAGAATGTCGGTATAAGAAGCAGAAGTAAGGGAATTTGCAGAGGCAGCCAAAGCAGGGTTTCCAATTGTGTAAAGTGGGCCACTGCCCCCAGGCCACACAGCATCAGGGGGCCCAAAAGTCCCAGGTTGGTTTCCTGTCAGCTGGTAATTTAATAACTACAATTATGTTGGGGAATTTGCAACTTCACCGTACATTAAATAATTATTCATTCTTGTTTATATTGGGCTAACATGGTCAGAATTAAAACAATTATTTGGTTTATTGATCAACAGAATTATAATCAGCAAGTATTCTGAATTAATCAGTTAAAAATTAAAAATAATAATAATTTAAATGTCAAACATTTACTATTTTAAGTATCTCAGTTGTCATATGTGATAGTAAACTGAATAGTTTTGGACCGTTAATCAGGCAGAACAAGTGATCTGATCTCATTGGGCTTCCATGAGCTTTTCTTTAGCAATTAATCAAATAATCACAAGATTAAAAAAGCAGATCAATCAATATTATTATTAATAATAATTGTTTGTTTCAGGCCTAAACATGGAGCACATTTCTTAATAACTTGGTGTTAAATGAAATAACCACAACTCAACTGACAGAAAACACTATACTATATAATTTGTCTTGCCCCAGAAAACATGAGCTCAACATAGACCCAACAATAGATTATCAAACAATGGAAATTATAGCCTGATGACAAAAGGAGAACTAGGAGTGATGGGAGTAACACTAGAATTCGTGGTACCAGTACTAACAATGACAGTACCAGTTGCTGTAAGACTGTAGGAGTGGTGATAATGTTTGCAATAATTGTAATAGTGGTGTTTGTAGCAGCAATAATATTTAGCAACTCTCTTTCAGACCCTGCACTGACTGAAAACTCCCAGCATCCAAAGTGACTTATCCTGATGTGCAGGAGGTTGAAATGCTGCTGATGTTGGTGTCCCTGCTCGGCTGTGTCCCTGCAGCCAAGGCCTGTCTGCAGTGTGACCGCAAGATCAGGCTCCTACATGAGGACTTAATCCTGTCTGCTCCCAGTGTGAAAGACCAGATTGAAATCAAAAAGATTCGTGACCATGCCTATGTGACCTACAGGGAGACCAGCCAGAAACGAAAGGGAGTCATTGGTGAGACACAAGACCTGGTTTAGGATGATGTGACACGACATGAGTTTGGAGTATACTGATAATTCATGTAAAGCCACTTATATCTCATATGTTTTCTCTTATTTTCATTTCATTTTACTAAAATAATGTCAGGCTGTTTTTTTGGGTCTGGTGATTGAAGCATTTACTTAAGGGCTTCATTTTGTTCTGGATAAGTGAGATGCCTAAACTAAATATACTTTCTGTTTCACACTGCTCAGATCCCACCACTCTGTACAGAGCCAAAACTGAGTACCAGAGTGAATTTGATCGCTTCTTGAAAACCCAGCGTACTGGTGAGAAACAACAAAAATAATTTATCCTGACTATTTATTCCAAATGAAGACACAGTAGCTGGAAGCTGTAGAAAAACACTCATTAAAATTGTAGCATCACTGAATGTATTTACATATGACGCAGTAATCATAACAAACTCAATGTCCACCAGATTGTGAGACAAAGTCTGCTCTTTTTTTTTGAAGGATCTGCAACATTTAAAGCCATTCAGATCATGGAGAAGGGCAGGAAGATCTTAGAGAAACACTTGGACACATTCATCCATGACGGTAATTGGCATAAATAACATGTTCTGCACAGTATGTGGCAGGGTACTTTGTGCAAGTCATTGTTGTGTAGGAGATGCATTAGTTTCAGATCATTTGTTTGTCTCTCCCTCAGGATTGTGCCCTAACAAGTGTGGTAAGTTTGTCTGATCCTTCCCTCTGCATCTATGTAAAACCTTGTAGAAGCATAATGTGTACATATTATATATTCAGTACATTTACACGTGTTTAT
>NW_023339718.1:14185728-14190879 GCF_004916995.1 Morone saxatilis
TTTTTCTCTCCTCTCCTCCCTTTTTGTCTAGAGCACCCAGTGCCAGCTGAGGAGGGGGGCCAGGCAGTATTGAACTGTTTCCTCCCATGGCATCCCCTTCTGTGGGGAAGACCAGAATAACCCTACTCCTGGGCCCTGGTGTGCCAGGAACTAAAAAGGTCTCTCTGACATCACTTTTTTTCCTGAAACACAAACAGAAACATACGTAGCAGCTTAGCACTTCCCACTTTTTAAACCTCTTGCATGCTTCCCTGATTTCCACGTAGTACGCTTAGTCCCTTATTTAGCCAATACAGTATCATCATGAATGTGCATTATTTACCAACAGCTATTACACCCACTTAACTATCACTATCACTTCTTAATTTGTATGTGCAGATGAATGAAAGTGACTTCAAAGTCTTGGTAGTGACAGACGATTCATCTGTGGTCTTAAATCAGCTGCATGTGGATGAACAGGGAACGTATCGCTGCTCTCTGCAGGGCCGAAATGGAGGAACCATTTCTACCGAGTCACTTTCCTACTCACTGGTAGCGTACAACTCTTAAATACGTCACCACAAACAAAATTGTCAGATAATATCACGTCTGAATGGTCAATAAGGTGACATCACATATGAGTTAACGACTTTTGAACAGAGAAGAAACACCAACATTTTGTCAGTTCTAAAGAAAAGTAACTGAATAGAAATGAAATAAATAAATACAATTTAAAATCTGTAAAACGTTGCTGCGTAAAACTGTATAATGTGACAAATGTCATCACAAACAGAACACGCTTTATAAGAGCTTCTTCCCTGCCACAGTAAGACTCCTTGGCCAAAAACAAAATGAACTACTGTCTCCGGGCCTGTGCAAATATACCGTGCAATCCACTTACAATGCAACTTTGCACCTATAATATATATATTATATTATGTTGTTTCCGGGGCCTATGCACTATGCAATATGCAATATACATGTGCAATTCACAATGCAAATTTACACTTTTAATGGGTTTTCGTGCAATTTAAAATGTATATGTTTTATAGATTAGATGTATGTCTTCCTGTGGTGTCTTTTTTATACTTGACTTGACTCTCTGAGCAACAACCGCACATGAGTTCCTATGTGTGCAAGCACAAATGGCAAATAAAGTTCTTGAATCTTTAATCTTGAAATGTCTCAGTTTTAGGTATTTTTCAGGTATAAATCTTAGTTTTCAGGTATATTAAAGGATATCCAAGAGGCCTCAAGCCAAATTAGAAACCCAGCACTTAATTAAAAAAGATATTAATTCACTACTACTACTCATGTACATTGAAACCATTTCAGTTTTGTAAGGCTTATAATTTGTTACAGAGCGTGTTTGTGTCTGTGGGGTGGATTCAGGGTGTGTCAATTTCTTTAAGAGGGCGAGTGGTTTTTCTCTCATCTTATGTTGCTGTGTGGGCTTTCTTGTACTTATACTTGTATCATACATGTTCCATATATATAATGTGTCCCCCATTGTCCCACACAAACATAATCTTTGTCCCACATTTGGTTTGTTGGGTTCTAGTCACCCTATACTGTAAATATATACTGTAAACAAAATTGCCTTATAAAATAAGAAAACTACTTCTAAAAAAAGGTGGTTTCATTCTCCCTACTAGTCCCCAAATGCCTACAGTTCCAAAAGTAACCTGCTACATTATTAAAATAAATCTTAAATATGAGGATCTCTAAGAGAAAACCTTTAAAAGGACTCCACTGTGTGTCTGTTTGGAGGTTGGTGTTGGTGCAAAATCATGTGAAAACCCCTGCTCATAGTTAGATTACTGTACAACTCTATTAATGCACCTGTGTGTCATCCTCCCTCACAGTTGCCCCTTTGCCTGACCAAACTCACCGACCCATAATCACTCTGCCGCCCCTGCCCGATGGAGACAACTACTCACCTTTTCAACCCACCGAGGGCCTGCTGGTGCCAGTGATCGCCATGGTAACTGCTTTGAGTCTGGCAGCGAGCGTAGGCCTCACAGTTGTCCTGGGGTGAGAGACAGTAAGTGGGTGGAGGGCACGAAAAGGTTTAGCAGGAAGGGTGGAGGTGAAAGAGATGACACGGAACAGTCAGAGCAAGTGACTAACTAAATGATACAATGATACAAGACGGTGTATGATTTAATCATGTTTTACTAGGCTTAGATTTATGTCATATAAAGATACAATAGATTTATAAATAGGTTCATTATTTACAATCGAACCAATGACACCATTAAGTTGTTTTTCTCTGAAAGTATCGTCAGTTCTTCCAAGAAGTCATGTTACAAAAGAGCAAAAATCAAGAAGTGTTGACTTAGATTTTAACACACATAAAGGTCACACAATAGGCAGGTTTTTCTGTTATTTATAGCTCAATGTTTATGTTCATTAGGGATTACTGTGTTTGTGATCTTTATAGACTGATGATAATTCAGAGGAGAGCCGCGAAGAAGCCGAGAAGAAGGAAAGAGGAAAAAACCACACAAAACATGGTGTGATGAAGATACTGTGTACAGTAAATAGACACAGGGAAGTTTTACATTGCTCTCAGTAGCTGAATAAATTTTCCCAGCACAAAGTGCCAAGTCATGCCTAGGAATAAAGTGGAGGTGAGAAAATGTATGAATGTATTGAAAAAAAAAGTGACGATGTAAATCTTGGTGAATCAAATATTGAGCTCTCTTTCATAAAACAGAAAGTTTGTGGTGTAATAAAACCAGAGCGTACAACACACACACAAACACACACAAAAAAATCCCCCAGAAACCACTCAACTTTCCGTAACATTTAGCAGCGGCGAGCCAGAACACATCAATGATCTGACCCCAGCAGGGACACGTTTCCCCTGAATGGAGTAATGGCGTTGTCACGTGGGCGTTTATGAGAGGAATCAGGGATGAGGTAAATCTCCCGGATTACAGTGTTTTTCAGAGATTAATAGCCCCAGCCATCCAATTAATCCTGGATAATCCCCTGTGGCAGGAGGGGGAGAGACGTGGAGGGGTAAAAGCTAGCAGCAGATGTTTTCATCAGGGTTTCTTTTAGGGTTTATTTACTCATATATTCATTCAGAGCGTCTGAGTAAGAGCAAACTTTTGCATTACTCTTATGTTCTTATAATTTTGAAGTCATTGTTTTCTTACAACACAATCACCAGACATTGTAATTATTTGTTCTTCTTGTCTGCCTACAGTCTAGGCATTTTGATGACAAGCTGCTTCTGTTCACATAAGTTCTATCATGATCTCCACCACCTCCTCACCTTCAGCTGGTATGCCATATTTCCGATCACTGCTTCCTTAGATCTACAACAAATTCGCACCAACCTCTCAGCAATGTGTCACCCCAGATGTTTTCTTGGCGGTCTGATTTGTTAACACAGGAAAGATAATAAAACATTTGAACCCAATGAAAATGAAAGCAAGCGATAGAAGTTTATGTATGAGGCAACGCGTCCAGGAGTTAGGTAACAAAGTTATCTCTGAAATCATTTAATCACTGCTCAGGTTTTATAGGGATTTTTCAGAATCAACTTCTTGAATCACGCATCAGTTTAGGCTATGAGCTATGACATAGGTTGTAATGATGCAATATGAGGGTGTGTGTGTGTGTGTTTGGATACTGAGGCCTGCATGGATGGTGACAGGATGTGTACGTGCAGGGCTGTTTCCTGACGGGCCGCTGAGATGGGGGCGAATGTTGAAAAAAGAAAACCCTCTTTTAAGACACCCACCATACAGAGACACACACGTCACAGTCATCCACCTCAACAGACTCACTTCACTGTGGTTTTATATGTGTGTGTTCAAGCCTAAAGTGCATGTTGAGGCTACAGTAAATGCATGCTCAGCGGCTCTACTGACAGCCATGATGAACTGTGTACCAAAGTGTGTGTGTTTGGACTGCTGTGGATTGAAATTGCTGCCTCAGCAGGGAGAGAGCATGACAAAGTAGGAGTGCTGCTGAGGGACCAGCAGGCATGGGTGAGGGAGGGGGAGAAGGGAAGTGGGAACATGAAGAAAGTGGAGTTAGAGGTTTGTGTGGGAGACGTGTGTAGGAAGGTGATTTAAATGTGGGTTATGAGGAAATGAAGACAAAGACGTCAGATTACATTTTATAGTATAAACTATCCCACACTGCACATAAAGTATACTTTTCTGTGTGTAACAATGCATTGACTGTCCTCTATCCAGGGGCGGAAAGAGGTCTACAATATCCTACTGAGTTAGAATTACTGGTGTTTGACTTTAACTAGAATTGAGAGGACTTGAAAACTTCTCACATAAAAACAAAAAAAGACTACTCTTGAGATGTACTTAAAGCCCCTTAAACCAGGTATTTCTCTACATTTAAATATTCACAACTCAATAAGCAACAACAAAGTTTAACACTCAAAAACTAATCTGCCTTATCAGGAATGTGTGGGTATGGTTGGATCACACTGACTGACTCAATGTCATCAACTCATTTTGATTCAAATATTGCTAAATCCTGACTGGAACACAGAAACCCCAGCTGAGTCCCGTCTGTAGAACCAGTAAGAAGATGACAGACAAATACACAAATATAAAAATTACTCATGTAAAATAACGTAAACTTTAGTCACATAGTTTGCGGATTTAATCATGTTTTATGAGGCTTAGGTTTATTAATTTATAAATAGGTTATTTACAATCGAAACAATGACACTATTAAGTTGTATTTCTCTGAAAGTATCGTCAGTTCTTCCAGGAAGTCATGTTAGTTACTAAAGAGCAAAAATCAAGTGCTGACTTAGATTTTAACACACATAAAGGTCACACAATAGGCAGGTTTTTCTGTTATTTATAGCTCAATGTTTATGTTGATTAGGGATTACTGTGTTTGTGATCTTCATAGACTTATGATAATTCAGAGGAGAGCCGCGAAGAAGGAAGGAGTGATGAAGATACTGTGTACAGTAAATAGACATAGGGAGGTTTTACATTGCTCTCAGTAGCTGAATAACTTTTCCCAGCACAAAGTGCAAAGACATCACGTTTTCCCAACTGAGTGCCGCCTTTAGAACCAGTAAGAAGATGACACAAACACAGAAATTACTCATGTAAAATAACGTAAACTGTTCTAACTTACTGTACCCCGATACTCAGAGCAAGAAACTGAGAAAAT
>NW_023339718.1:14190895-14191204 GCF_004916995.1 Morone saxatilis
TGTTTTCAGGGCCTTTAAGGTCACCAAGAAAGAGCCAACACATCCTGTCTGTAACCTCAACATCAACATCAACTCACCCTCCCGTCTGATTCACTACTGCCTTACAAATGCCTTTGTAGTGCGTAGGTTTAAATATTTAACATTATTAATGTGAAAATAAATTGTCTTTTGGGTTTAATAGTGAGCTGTGACCATTTTTCTTTATTATAAAGTTTCTAACAAATTGCCTTAAACTTAAATGGAAATTTTTTTATTTTCAACAGCACAAAAAACAAAACTAATAATAAATCCATCCCACTAACAACTATT
>NW_023339718.1:14191304-14196868 GCF_004916995.1 Morone saxatilis
GGGGGGGGGGGGGGGGTTACAGTGTAATAGACTACAATGTAATAGAGAAGAAAGATACAGATACTCTAGGTTTCCCAGCAGAGCAGAAATAAGGCATTTTATCAGTGCAACAATTTATAAAGTAAAAAAAAAAAAAAGCCACATGCAGAACACAGAAATTAAAGCCTTGAGGGAAAGTGTGTGCCTCTGGTCTGCAGTGGACTAGAGAAGCACCAACATCTCACCCAAATAACAAATCGTCACACTCTTTCCCCTGAGCGAGGACAGCGCGGCCAGGGTTGGTTGTAGCTCTCGACATAACGTCATTCAGCACAATAACACGGGATAACCCCACACGACCACGTGCGCGGTAGGAAAATCGGGTTTGACGTCATGTTCATATGAGGAACGCCGGGCAGGCCATATATGGTCGTTCCGCCTCTGACGTTGTTCCTTCTGTGGAACACAGGGTGGGTCCGCGGGGGCCCCGCCCCTCTCCCAGCTGTTATCAATGAACAAGTGAAACTCTCAAACTAAAGCTGATTTTAACTGACACGGCGAGCAGTTCTCCAGATACACTTAAAGTAGATTTTAAAACCATCTCCAAAAGTACTTTAATTTTTTTTTTTAACTTCAATAACACTTTGCAGCCATGACGTCTAGCAGTGAGCCTTTGGAGATAACTGGCAATGAGCTGGTTCACATACTCAGGACCCCCCGGGACCAGTACACCTCTGGTGGGTGTGTGGTTCTGGACTGCAGGCCTTTCCTCGATTTTTCTTTTGCGCATCTTTTAGAGTCCCGAAACGTCAACTGGAACTCAATGCTGCGCCGCAGGTCCAAGAGCTCGGTGGTGGCTCTGGAGTGGCTCATCGGGGACAAGGCGCTCCTGGGTCGGCTGCGGCGCGGGGAGTTCTCCCCGGTGGTGGTGGTGGATGAGAGCAGCAGCTCCGTGGCCGAGCTGAAGGCAGAGAGCGTGGCCCAGATGCTGCTCACCGCCCTGCACAACGAAGTTCAGACGCAGATCTGCTTTCTACAAGGTAATAAAAGTGAACACGTTTATTATTTTAGGCTGAAATTGAGTTTTTGACTTTGCAAGAACCAAAACAAAAATGAGCTACTAATTCGTACTAGAAATAACTATTATATTAACTAAAATATGTTTAAATATATATATAACTTGTTTCTAAATGTAAAAATCTCCACAATCAACCCTAAAGGATAAACAAACTTATTAAAAAAAAGAAGTGTATAGACAGGTTTTCTTTTTTAATGTTTACCACATCATTATTATTGTTCCACACAAAACATTTTAAGCAGGACTTCAGTGAAAGCTTGCGGCTTAACTAATACTGTGACCTCCATTTAGGTGGATTTGAGGGATTTTCAGAGGCCTATCCAGAGCTCTGTTTCAGCTCTGCCAGCAGTCACCTCTCTACAGTGGAACCAGAGCCAATAGTGACGGGTCGTAGCACACCAGCATATGATCAGGTAAGATCAAATTCACTTGTATAAGAGTTAATAGATCATACATAATGTAATATGATGTAAAATGGAAGAGTTTGTATCCAACCTCTCCCTAAGTAATGGAAACATATATGACTCCATAGTGATTATTGTTGGTTTTGTTAATTGCAGGATGGTCCAGTGGAGCTGCTCCCCTTCCTGTTTCTGGGCAGTGCCATCCACTCCTCCCGCAGAGAGACCCTCACAGCAGCGGGCATCACAGCTGTGCTCAACGTTTCCTCTACGTGCCCCAACTTCTATGAGGGGGAGTTTCAGTACCTGCGCCTCACTGTGGAGGACAGCCTAGCTGCTGACATCAGAGCCTGCTTCTCCACCGCCATCGCCTTCATCGGTGAGTCTCTCATCCAGACATCCATAGCTCCCAACCTGTGTACAGTGGCAGCCTGAGAGCAAAGTTCATGTGCTCACTGTAAGTTAGTAAACACACAGGGATTTAGTCTCGTCTTGGTTAAGTAAGCCAATGATTTACACTCTTGAAGAAATCGAAAGTACCCAAAAAATGTCTCTAAGCAGCTTGTACGCGATAATCCATTTTGTGTTGTAGACTTATGAACCAACGGAGTAATCGTCTCATTACAAAACAGCTGCATTATGCTGCACGAGCTGCAGAACAGAACATTTAAATTAGTTATTTTGCTTGTTTTGACCCCTTTTTTACCTTGAAAAGTTCATCACTTATAGGAACTAACTGTGATTGAATTTCCATTAGCATGGTGAATAGATTGTTCCTCCAGTCAAACAGTTTAAAGCTTCCTTTGTATTGCTGCTTGTAAAGCGCTCTCAGTGATGTCAAAGAAACTCATGTGCAATGGAGTGCAATATGCTGATCTCTCTTCCTCTTTCCGTCTTGTCTTTTCCGTTCCGCCTACAGACTCGGTGAAGCAGAGTGGTGGTCGGGTGCTGGTGCATTGCCAGGCAGGTATCTCTCGCTCTGCCACCATCTGTCTGGCCTACCTGATGCACACGCAGCGCGTCAAGCTGGATGAGGCCTTTGACTTTGTGAAGCAGCGGCGTCAGGTCATCTCCCCCAACCTGGCCTTCATGGGACAGCTGCTGCAGTTTGAGACCGACGTTCTCTGTCAGGGTTGAAGGTGCAGACGCATTAAGAGGAAGGAAGCTCATACGACTCTACGAAATGTATTAATTCCCTTGCTTCTTGTAGGCACTGTGCTGGACATTATCTGGACTCAGAGTGTTTGTACAAATATACTGTTTGTGCTATTGAAGCTAGTACATTTCAGAGGCGTATACTTTGTACGTTCAGGAAAAAAGCTACTTGTGCTGCTGGCATCACATAGCTGGGGGATCTCCTATTTTCAGGAGAAACTGACAACAAACCGCCGTTGGCATTATATAACTCCACTGTTATAACTACATTATGAACAATTGTGATTCTGAGCCAGCACGTTGGAGCAGCTACGAGGTCATTTCCCTGACATTTCATGCTTAAGGGGAATCGTGCCTGCTCGTCTGGTTTTGTGTGTTTCTGTGTTATTTTGTTTGACTTATGTGCCTGATCTTTTGCAAGGGCTGTCTTATTTTCATAGTGAAAGTCATTCCTGCCCAGTTACGACCACTGTGACCCGACACGTCTTTTTATGAGACATCACTGTGTAAACTATTTAAGGCAATACTGAATGAATCTCACGTTTCATTGTCTAATTTATAAAACTACAGTTGGTGTCTAATCATAAGTCTAATCATTCTGTATCGTGAGACATATTACATGTTGTACACTCAAACTGGAAGAAGTTGTTTTTATTATGTAAATAGAGTTTTTATTTTTATTTATTATTTGAACATTTAAGACGGTGTTTGCATTATTACTGTCTGTTACTGCACTTTATACTTACAAGGTTTGGCCTGCTGTTTTTCCCACTAAAATAAAAACATGCTGGAGAGAACAATGAGTCTGTTTACTCTGTATAATGTCCTTTTTTCATTCATACTGTTTACATTTCAAGGCTTATATCCAGAAAGATATAGTTAATCATTTTTATTTTTATAGCATCTTTAAAAAACAAAGTTACAAAGTGCTTTATAATAAAGCAATGAGCTCCAGAATTTACAATACAAACAAGATTAAATAGATTACAGTAAATACCATGGGTTAAGAAAAAGCCAAACAATAAAATGGAGTCTGCAGAAGAGATTTAAAAGAGGATGCTGAGTTTGCCTTCCACAGCTGAGAGGACAGCAAAAGTCAGGTCACCTTTGATCCCTGCTAGAGGATTTCGAGCAGCGATCAAGCTTGTAGGAGTTTAGTGAATCATCTATATAGTCCGGCTCCAGCTCTCCAGACAGGTGCAGTAATCTCAGACCAGTCAGCCCTGAGTGTGTTGCAGTCTTTTCACAGAACACATTACAAATGCATTTTCACACACTGACCTTGCTGCACTCCATTCGCTCTCGCTAAACCAGATGGTATTAAACCCACGTTCTGCTGAGTATTTTGGAGGATTATCCGCAGAGAATGGGTTTTACAGTATGAAGTCCCTCTGACCTCATCAACCACTGACATAAATTTCACATCCACTTCTTCAAGTTGTGAGAAAAACTTTGGACATTTGTTACAAAGACTTTTTTTTTAAAACAATGAAAGTATATTTGCAAAAGAGTTTTAAAATGTATTTTTAATGAGGAAGTGAGGAAAGTCCATATCACTAATTGTGTTATATTTCTGAAACTTTGATCCAATGACAACTGAAGAACTATTAACATTTAACTCCATAAACACCAATTATACATTAACGTTACATACTGCATATTTCTTTACTGATCTACTGTTTTTTACACTGACCGTTGTGATCAACTGTTTGTCAGATAAACCATAGGTCACAAGAATATCAGACACAGTTCATGTACCTCGTTTTATCTTGGATAAAGGTCTCCTCTCCATGAATTCCCTCCCAATCCTCAGCCATTCATTGTATTTTTAAAGTTGAACTGTTATCAAATAATGTCAAATAGGCATAAATGATTAACAACTACCACTAATAATGGACCAGCTCCCACCACTTCCTCGCCCCTGATGCTAATTATGCCACCCACAGTCTTGTTTCGGCCATAACTAAAATAGTCCACTTCCTCTCATTTGTAAGTATCCACTGCCTAGCATTTACGTAAGCACGCTATTACGCTTGACTTCTTCCTTCCATGAGCCACAGTTTTCCAGGTAGAGGACAGAGAAATGCACCTCGGAGCTTTCAGGTTTTGATTAAGACTGGGAGCTCACTCAACTGAAACTGAAAAATAACACTTGTTCTTCTTTCTGTTTATTTAGACTTTCATAGTCACTTTCAATTCACATTACTTGAAGTATAACAGTAACTGTAGCCTTTAGCCTCTTTAGTCACCCTTTTAGGTTCCATTTCCACCATAGTTTCTCCTACACACAGCCGGTTCTCAATCACAGGTTGTCAAATGCAGATGCGAGTGGTGTTCAGGTAATCTGCCACTTCACAGCTAGATGCCACTAAATCCTACACACTGGTCCTTTAAGGGAGATATATAGCCTAACTGATGGGTTGTTTTAGTGCATATCATTACTGTAGACTGTACAGGTGGTCAGTGTTTGAAAGAACATTTACTTAAAAACAATTTTGAGGTATTTTTACCTGAATATACTTTATATATATATTATACTCCATTAATGTGATAGCTATACTTACCAGTTACTTTTCAGATTAAGATTTTACATATACAGATGTATGATAACCCTATAAAATACAATACAATGTTAATCCCCATATTTTATTTATCTCATTTGTCATATTAACCTACACACGACTAAAAACTGAACTGAATTAATGATCAAACCTGTGGTTTCCAACCTTTCTGGCTTGTGACCACTTTATTAAAAAGCTCTATTTGGGGACTTTATCACATTTCAGATATCTTTGAGGTGTTAGCAGTCCACCAAAGAGACATTTCTCCTCTAAATTGTGTGGTTTCATTGAAATAACTGTTAGAGCCCAAAAGCAAAAGATTAGATAAGATTAGATAAGATAAGATAAGATAAGATATTCCTTTAATAGTCCCACAATGGGGAAATTTCA